>NW_025335817.1:6404582-6459032 GCF_004798865.1 Varanus komodoensis | reverse complement strand
GAGAGAGAGAGAGAGAGAGAGAGAGAGAGAGAGAGAGAGATGCTTGTCGTGGTGGCAGTACTGGGAATCCCTATGCCAACATTATCCAGTATCAGGATCAGTGCCTTAAGCATTTGGAGACTTGATTTGACTTCTCCTGCATTCTGTGATTTAGGAAGTGATCCTATACATGTTTAGTCCTACAGTTCTCAGCATGGCCCAGACCTCGGCCAACATTGCTGGTTGGAGGGATGCTTGCTTTTTCTGTCCAAACCTACATCATCTGGGGTTTTTTCTGTCCAAACCTACACAGGGATGCCCTCTTAATTATTTGACTGCACATCAGAATGCGATGATACATTTGCAGGATGCTTCGAATTTGACCAGAATTACACAGCAGCTACCTAAGCCATGCACTGAAAAAATCGAGGTGTATTCCATTCAGAAATTGTTTATTTCATGCCCTGCCTTTCCGCTCCCCTCTCCCAATAAATAAATAAATATTCTTAAAAGGCACTCGAGGCAACTATATTTTTATTTATTTATTAAAATAGTCCACAACTTTATTTTATATTGAAACGATTGCCATGTAGGGAAAAATGTAATACACTCATTTGTGTTATGTGTGACTATGCGCCCTGTCTTTCTCTAGATTAGATGCAAGAAAAATATAATTTCATAAATATTAATATATGAAGCAAAGCACCAGAGGTCTAGAGATAGCTGATTTTTTCACCAAACTGCAATTCCAAGAATTTCCTCTTTTTGTTGGGATGATGACAATTAAACCACCTCAAAGCTTTAAAGATGCAATCCTATGCAAGTTTAGACAGGGAATAACTACAATTCCCAGTTTTGTTGGTTGGGGATGCTGGGACATGCAGGCCTTTTTACAAATTAAAGTGCCAATTAACCAAGGAATGATCCTTAGGCACGTTTAGTCATACAAAACTTCTTCAGCTCTTATTGCAGTCACTCTAGGATTGTTTTTGGTCAAAACTTGATCAAATTGCAGCCTTTGGTGATTAATCGACTCTTCATCAATTACAATTGGAGAGCCAGTGTGGTGTAGTGGTTAAGAGCATGGGACTGGGACTCAGAGGATGAAGCCAACTGGGTGACTTTGGGCCAGTCACAGAGTCTCAGCCCAACCTACCTCACAGGGGATAAGATGGAGGAGGAGAATGATGTAAGCTGCCTTGAGCCCTTTGTAGGAAAAAGGCAGGATATAAATCGCAATATAAATACATACATACATACATTACAATCCTACGTACACTTATTAGAGAGTAAGTCCCACTGGATACAGTGCGAATGGTGTCCAAGCACTCATGGGTAGTACCACATCATAAGGCTGCAATCTTAAATAACACCTTTTATTTTTTATTTCTTTTAGTAAGCACTGTTTTCAACAATGAGGTTTACTTCCAAATGAGCATACACAGGATTTAGTTGTAATCACTTCAAAACATTACGATCTACTGATAAAGCACCACATTTATCAACAGCAGATCTTTTCCGAAACAAAAATGCTCATTATCTTTAGTGCAAATATTTATTAAAACTGCAGATGGGAAGTGCCATCTTAAGGGAGGTAATCTTTTGTGTGGCTGAGAGAACAAAGGATGCCTTTTTAAAACACCTCTGTGTACCATCTAAACACAAAGTCAATTTCTCCCCTTTAGAATGACTGTTGTTTTTTTTAAATGCCCATCAGTGCAGAGACAGTAATTTGCAGATTTATCAACTGACTGGATCTTCTATGATTAATTGGCTAAGATCTGGCATGCCATTTCTAGTAAAAAGAGCTAAGCAGAAGCAACTCCTGAAATCCTCATCACAGTCACAGAAGGCTTGCCAAAACAGGAAAGCGCAGAAGTTCAACAGCCACCAGGAGGCATATGGAGCTCCAGCAGCAGCAGGAGTAACCACCATGGAGGTTCCACAGCATGTTCTGGTGCTGGCAAACGGCGCTCTTACCATCACGCTTCAGAGGATGCTTTTGGAATTACAGAGCTGAAAGCACTTCTGAGATCATTCAGTCCAACCCACTGAGATGGCCATCCCACCTCTGCTTAATTACCTCCATGATGCAGGAGAACCCACAACCTCCCGAGACCGTTTATCCCCCTGCTGCTAGGAACTGTCTCCTAATGTTTTCCTGTGATCAGGAAAACATTAGGAGACAGTTCCTAGTAGCAATCGATTTCTAGAATAATTTTCTACACAGTGATTCAGGTCCTGATCAAAGGAGAACAACACTGCTCCATCTCCTGCACAACAGTTTCAGATATCTGAAGATCCACGACTGTGCCTCCCTCTATTCTTCTTTTTTCCAAGGTAAAAATACTCAGCTCTTTCAACATTTTATCATACGGGTTGGTTCCCAGACCACTCATCATCCTAGTTGCTCTTTATTAGATGCACTCAAACTTGCCAATATTCTTAAAATAGCATGTCCTGAACTAATCACTGTATTTCAAATGAAGCCTGATCAATACAGAATAGGGTAGGACTATTAGGTCAGGTTACTTACCTGTAGCTCGTTCTTCGAGTGGTCAACTGTGCAGTCACACATAATGGGTACTGCGCCTGCGCAAAGCCTGTTGCTGGCCAAAATACCCAAGCTGCAACGGTTTTTTGGCGGGAACTCCGCACCCCTCCCCCCTGGTGCTATATAAGGAGGAGCGCCCACCATTTCCCTTGATTTCTGGAGACCAGTAGATCGCCCCCTAGCAGAGCATACTAGTCATCAGAGAAGTCGATAGAAATAAGGACTACCATCCCGTCCCTCAACACCAAGTGGGGCCGGAGGGCGGGTTGTGTGACTGCACAGATGCGCGAGAATCTCAGTCAACATGATGGCGGGCTGTGGTGAGCTGCTGAATCGCCAGCTGCATCGCCTCTTGTATAAAGACATGGGTGAGATCACGTTGTTGTTCTGGGATGGACGAGGTAATCAAGTCCAGTCCCTGCATCAGAAAGTACTGATCGCCATCGTTGCCTCTTAATTTGAAATTCTCAAGCCCAGACCCATTGCTACATAAATCCGCCTCGCCATGAGGTCGATTTTTCGCCCTTCTTTATTCTTGGGGGCCGAGTGCTCTCTATTGTCCCGCCCTTGAGATGATTCGACCACGATCAAATTGGGCTTTGGATGTCACAGAAGGAAGGGAATGTCCTGTTCTCTGACCTTGTACATGGACTTGTACCTTCGCGAGGTTGACTGGGGATGGTCAGGGAAAGTCCATGTCTCTTCCATAGCCTCCCGCAAGGTTGTAATCAACGGGATGGTGATTGCTGTTGACTGCTCTTTGCGGACAATGTCATAGAAGTTGTTCTTATTTGCTCAATCGATGCTCAACCTCGATCTCCAGAGCTCTTGTCAGTCGGCCCATAAGCTCCCCGAAGGTAGCGTAGGACTCTTCTGGTGACCCAGGTCCCTGGGTGGAGATGACTGCCGCCGGAGATGTAGAGCAGTCATCAGAGTCCTCCGATTCGGAATCACATGGATAGGTCAGACTAGAGGATGAATGTGCCGGAGAAGGAGGGTAGTGAAAGGTCGTCGGGGCCGAGGTAGATGGAGCCCCCTCTCTGGATTGTTGGGACCGACAGCCATCATCCCTAGGCATGTAATAGCCGAACGGAGGTGGCCCCCAATATTGAGGCTGAGATGTCTCTGGTCCTTCATACGGCATCGGAATCCATGACCTAGTGGATTGTCCTGATGAACACCATTGATGGTCGGGTTCGATCGCTGTAGTCCTCCTAGAAGCCTCCGGGGAGGATGGCATTGGAGTCGGTGAACGGGCCGGTTGACGGCACGGCAAGGACCTTGGTGGGGAATCCCGAATCTCCCCGTCCGACATTGACCCGTGAACGATTGGTTCGGGTGGATGTAGCATAATCGGGTCCACAGGCTCAACTCTCTGTGGGGATCCTGGCGGTGTGACTTGCATCATTTCCCTCAGCGTTGGTGCTGAGGCTGTCGGGGCCGAGGGCGCCGTTGGGACTGGCAAAATGGTCAGGTCCGAGTCTCTTTGTGGTTCTGAAGCAGATCTGCGCTTCTTAGTAGCCTTGCCCGACTTATCCTTTTTGGCCTTTTTCAGGACTGACGGATCCCCGTGGGTGGAATGCTTCCGCTTCTCCTTTTGTTTGCGCAAGGAGTGGGAGGAGCGAGAGATCTCCTCAGAAGCCGCTCCCCTGGATGGTTGAGGGGGGGTTACCATTGAAGGCCCGGACGAGATAGATTGAGTGGCAAGCTCATCAGAAGCCTGCAAAGCCTGATCCCACAGGATCTTCCTCAGCCTGTTCTCTCGATTTTTCCTGGCCTGTTTGGTAAAGGCCAGGCCATGTCTGCACTTGTCCATGCGATGCCCTTCTCCTAAATAAAGGAGGCAGAGCTCGTGTGGGTCCGCCGGGGACATTTTAGCCCCGCATTTCGAACACTTCCGAAATGCCGCACACTGAGCCATCGCCGAGGGGATAGCAAGGTAAAGGAAAGAGAAAGAAGAAATATACTATCTTTTTTTCTATAGAACAGAAAGAGGAAAGAATTAACTGGAAACAAGGAGAGGTAACTTGGATTCAACTAGATAAGAAAGAACGATTAGAACAAGCAATATGAGAAGACAAGGTAATGGCTCGAGACAATGCGATTAGCAGTCGGAAGAAGACTGAGGAAAATGGCGGGCGCTCTGCCTTATATAGCACCAGGGGGGAGGGGTGCGGAGTTCCCACCCAAAAACCGTTGCAGCTTGGGTATTCTGGCCGGCAACAGGCTTTGAGCAGGCGCAGTACCCACTATGTGTGGTGCACAAAGACCACGAAGAAGAACTACCCATAACATGGATACGATGCTTCTGTTAATTCAGAGCAAGATGGCATTACTGCCTCAAATTCAGCTTGTGATTCACTTAGTCACTTTGGTCCTTTTCACATGTACCGCTGCCAAACCAGGTTTCCTCTACCCTATTGTCATGCAATTGAATTTTTGCACCCAAACGTAAGATGTTACATTTATCTCTGTTGAATTTCATCTTGCTTTCATCATGAGAGGGTGCCCTGTGGGTCCATGCTCTGTTTTTGAGGTGAGCGTGTGGTTTTTTTCCTCTAGCTTTCTAGTCTCTCACCGCCATTATTAGTACTGTAGAAACATCAAGCTAAATCTGATTTTGGTTTTAACAACCATCATTTGCTTTTGTATATTTGCTCATTTGTATACTCTACGTTAGTCCATGTCTTGTTCAGTAAAACCTTTTGTTCCTTGTCTATTAGATGCTGCAATGACTCTTTAACAAAGGTTTGACTAATTTGACTCCTTGCAAGCAGAGCTAATGATTCCTTTAAGTGTATGGATTGACTGTGTCCAGTGGTTGCTTCATTTTGCGGGGAGACTATTATATAGGTGGGTTGCTGGGAGGATATTTAATATTAGCTGATGTACACACTTGTTTAAATTACCTACTTGTTTCTGATGTACACACTTGTTTAAATTACCAACCTGGAAATTAGCAAATAGTCAGAATAAATGGATTTTCTGCACCTAGTTGGCAGCCAAAAGACTGGGTACTGCAGCATTGGAAGGAGAAATGCTCACCTGTCCGAATGCAATGGATTGGGACTTACAACACTTTCACTACCTGAATGGGTGGTGTATGGATGCCACCTGGATATTGGTACATCTATTAGGTGCCCATTCCACTGGCTGAAGCTTGTGTGCAATTACTAAGAAGTTGTATTTTCACTCTCTCTCACACACATCACATGACTTCACATTTTATATGCACACACAAACATGATGTCTTTTCTTTTCTTCTTTCTTTTGCTAAAAGCTCACAATTAAAACTAAATTAAAAACAGTTCTGTACTAGTTTTTTACAACCTGGTATCGCCAAGATATCTGGGGACAACTCTTGCCATCTCTGATGACTGGCTAAGCTGGATGGGGCTGATGGGAGTTGTATTCAAATATATCTGGGGAGCACTGACTTGTTCTAGGATGCAGTTCTGGTCCGGTTCATTTAGGACTTTTTATTTTCCAAAAATGTTCAGTGATACTGCAAAGATATCCCTCAACCACTGCGAGGACCAAAATGCTGCAGACTTGAATATACATTTCTGAAACAAAACAGAATAAAGCCCGGGGCTTGAAGGCATCCTAGGAAGGTCACCACTTGCTGTACATCTGTTAGTCATTTGTGGTTATAAAGCAGTATTCAAGTGATTCCAAAGCTCAGCTTTTTATCCTCTCCCTCATTTAACCAGATCATGCTCCCTTTGCTGTCAGACTTTTAAGAACAGTAGCTAAGGAAGTTTGGTCTCTTGCCCTGTGAGCACTGCCTAAAAGATTAAGCAAACGTAACAACGGACTTCCGTCAAACTTACTGTTGGAAAACACTTGCCGTTCCGGCTTGCTTCAGATGAGTGTTGACTTGCAAGAGTGTCCTAGAACATACAGAAAATGCTTCCAGTCTTGGCTCCCCCTGAAAGCTTGAGCTCCTTGCAGTCCCTAATTGATTTTTGGGGTCACTTGCCTGAGTGAGGTCCTGCCTCAGTCAGCTGAGAGGGGGGCGCTACTTGGCAAAAAGTGCGTGAGGGAGTTTTGGCCATTAAGAGCTGACCTGAAAAAGATGCATTTCTAACTGTTAATGATGTTTCTGTATCTCAGGTCCACCAGTCCAGAACTGATGGGCTGCCCTCTTTGCCAAGATTGATGAGCACAGTGGCTAATAGACACTAACGATTCCTGGCATTTTCCCTCTGCTCTCCTGCTCCCTGACAGCTTCCCGTGATGAAGCATCGCACATTAAATTGCTAATGAATAAATGTAAACAAACTAGAATGACTAAACCTGAACTAGAAAGAAACAATGGGACCCTACAGCCACCAAATGCAAACTAATGGTATTCTGCACTGGGAAGGTTTCAGAGATAAACTGGTGTGGTTTAGAAACAGCTTTGGAAACAAGTCTTCAGAGTGTCTCATTCCTCTTATCAAACTGGTAGAAGACTCAGCATGAAGGGCTGAATATGGTGGAACTGTGGAACTGTGGAAGAGGTGGAACTGTGACCCAGGAAGCAGGAAATACAGTTGTTTTTTTTAAAGGTTATGTTGTCTTTCCTAAATTGTTGAGCAACCTTTGTTCCCTTGTCTACTCATTGACAGAATCAGGTTTTTTTCAACCCACTTTGCAATAATTTGCACTAAAATTATTGGAATTTATGTGACTTTCACTGAAACGTACATTTTGTGTATCTTACTTTGCTCAGGGTACAATGAACCAGGCACACAAAAATGGAAGCTGAGGAGACTTCAGAGATATAGAATGCATTTTGTGTATGTTTTAAACATGATGTATAAATGAGTGTATTTTCCAGTAAGTTTTGTATTTTTCTATGACTAAATTTGTGTACGGTTCTGGGAAAAAAGAGCTATAATTCTATGTAATGTAGAAGATGCCCATCCAGTGTGGGATGCCTGGCTCAGATACACAGAAAGCCAGAGTCCTTTGAATCCATTTTGACTTCTCTAACATCTGTACTTGCTTCTTGTCAGTTCAACCTGCTTCTTGTCAGTTCACCCTGCTTCTTGTCAGTTCAACCTGCTCGGTGGTCCTTGGCTAGTCATCCCGTCTCGGCACTGGGCAGCATGACAGGGAGACAGTAACAAGAATCGTGCTCATTTGAACCTTCCAAAGGATGAAAGCTCAGCCTGAACATGCATGCCTTCCAGTTGTGGGGTGAGTTGTCAGCGGCACTGCCTCCCTCTTTTGCGGGGGGGGGGGTGGATTTTCAAGGGAAGAGTCTCACTGGAGCTTTCTCATGCAGGGGTCACCATTTTAGATTTCCCAGAATCCCCCATTCTGTGGGCAGGTGTGGAGCAGGCAGCGGGAGCTTACATTGTTTTCTACAGACAACCGGCACCCACATTCCAATGACTTTCAGAGCGGGCCTTCCTGGAAAACTGAGAATGCCGGCTGCCAGCCTGACCTGGTTTTGAAGTGTTGCAGGAGGTATAACCCCCTTACAATCACTAAAACCAGCGTTGTCATTTTGCTGCCGCTGGGGGCCATGCAACAGGCCACGGAGATGATATCAACTTGCCTCACCAAAGAGGGGCTATAAGAACTATTGAGATTTAGGTACACAAAACACTTTGGACACTTGAAAGAGCGACAGCTAAAGAAATTGGCCTGTAAAAATACCTGCACCAATCAAAACTCATGGAGAAATTTCACACGACATGAGCAGGAACGATCAAGCAGTGCGAAGGAGCACATTTGCACAGCCTCCACCCTCCTCTGAACCTTTGAAGTGCAACGTTTATTGCAATGCCGAACACTTATTGGAAGAGCGTCTCTACCACGCATTTGCAGACACAGCTTCGCTTTGGACAGCTTTCCCCGACCTAGAGCCTCCTTGCAGCTCCTAACGAAGGGCCCAGTGTGGCAGTAAAAAGGAAAACGAGTCAAATGAAGAAAAGCAAACAGCGTGTCATCTCAGCTGCAAACACAATAGGGGAGATAGAGAGGCAAGCCATTCCCTCTCATCCGCAGCTTCACCCCAGCATTGCAAGTACTGGAACAAGAACACTTGCCCACCTTGCCAAGTTGATCCAAGGATTACTGATTGCACAGCAGTATTACAGAGTCACTGCTGAACCCACCATAAGCACCCATCCAAGCAACCAGTGGCCATGGGAGGCATACAAAAGAAACACACAGGAAAACAAAAGAAGACAATGGAAGAGGCCACAGCTGTGATGCCCTGCTCTCAGAACACATTTTGCCACACAGTTAGAATAAGCCACACATGGAACAACCATCCCATTCGACTTGGAACATTTCCTGTACATCTTTATATACATCTATCACACCTGTATCTCCTCTCCCTTTAAAGCCCAAGATCTTTGATGCTTGCTATTATAGGGAAATGGGTCATTTTGGAGAATACCTATATGCTTGCTTCTCTTTGGTTCATGGAACTCTTCTGCCTTTTACTAAAGGAGAATGCCAACCTGTTATGCTTAGTTACAAAGAGCCCTTGCTCCTCTTGAAACCCGGGGTGGACAACTCGTGGTTGCCCAGATAGTTTGGCTTACCACGCCCATCCACTACTGGGATAGTCCCATGAAGCTGACTGGAGGGAGGTTTAGGACAGATAAAAGGAAGCACTTTTCCACACAGCAGTTGATTAAACTACGGAATTTGCTACCATGTGAATTGCTGATGGCCACCAAGCCATAGTCATCAGTTGAGTCTGACCCTTGGCCACTGTATGGATCATTGCTCTCCAGGTCCCTCTCGCACTGCTTCCTTCAAAGCTGCCATGCCCACCCCAATGCCTTTCTTTATGCTGCCCAGTCAACGGGTGCTGGGGCGGCCCCTTCTCCTTTTTCTGCGGATCACCCCCAGCATGGTTGACTTTTCCAGCGAGTCGGCTCTCATGACATGGCCAAAGTAAGACAGTTTTTGTGCGGCGCTCTTGGCTTCAAGTGCTTTGAAAGGAGATTGGGCAGATTCATGAGGGAGGAGGCCATCAGCGGCTACTAGCCTTGCTGGCCATGTGTTACTTCCTTTGCCAGAGTGGCACACCTGCATACACCCTCTGCTGAGGAGCTTGGGTGAGTGGAGGTCTTGCACACCCTGCCTGAGAGACCCTGCGGGCAGCTGGTTTGCCACTGTGTGTATGGAGCGCTGGACTGGATGCACCTTGGGTCTCATCCAGCAGGGCTCTTCTGTTCTTAGTTCCGTATCTATGCTGGCTAGGGCAAGTAGGAGTGGTGGACTGAAAGAACTGGAGGGCCAAAAGGAATGGTTCCCAATGCATCCTTCAAATGTTGAGGGATGACAACTCTCATCACTCCAACTATGGGTATGGACGACAGGAGCTCTCGTCCAGCAAAATCTGTGGACCCAAGACTGGGAACTGTTGTGCTACGGAGAGATAACTTAAGCACAGAGAAGCACTGATGGCTTGTGCTTTTCCTGGGAAAAGCAGGTCGCCTCTCTGTGGCAGTCCATCCTTGAGTGGTCATTTGTGTGTTCACACATACGGGCTCTGCTTGCATGTGTGCAGCCTGTGGGAAGATTCCAAAGATTCCTGGTTGAGCCCCTTCCTGGCATGAGAGAGGGGTTCCCCCACGATCCTCAGTTATAGCCACGAGGACACCGTTGTGGCCCCCAGTGTGATTTCAGAGAAGGCAACTGGGCTGCCATAGCGCAACACCAAAGAGGGGAAGGAGGTGGGTTTGTCCAAATGCAACACCTGCCTTTCCTCTGCGTGGTCTCTGTGCACCGCAGAGAAGAGCCCCCAGAGGAAGTCCCTGTGCAGGGGCATTGGCCACTCAGCCCTCTGGTGACAGCTGGAGGGGGGGATGAGACTGGTATCGGTGGCGCCTGGGCTCAATGGGCCAGCCTCACCCAGGGTTGGCGAGCGGGGTGAGGCACGTCTCAGTGCTGAGGCAACGGATGGGGCTTGCTGTCCAGCTGCACAGAGCTCCTGCATCTTGCCCCAGGAACGAGCTGGGTGCTGCTGCTTGGTGCCGTGGGGCCTGGGCCCCCGGTCTCCCCTCAGAACTGGTGATGGGTGGTGCTCGGTGTCGGGCCCCCACTCTGTGTCGAGGGTGCATGGAAGGCCAGTAGGGGGCACTCTCTTGGGGTGCTTGGCCTTGGAGCGTTTGCCACAGTCTTTGGCCTTTGATGCTCCTGCCATTTTGGAAGCTGCCTTCTTTGCCAGCGTCCTTGCTTTGGAGATGTTCCTTGCTTTTGGCGACTGGGGTTGGGGAGCTCTGGAAAAGGCTCCATGCCTGACGCAGAGCCCAAATGTATGATGCACAGAGACCACCAAGACAGTCTGGCCACTCACAATTAGAGACAGAGTTCTAGATTATGAACACAACCGTATGCTCACTTATATAGAAACAGAGTGAGTCAGAAGGGCCCTCCTGAGACATCTAGTCTGACCCCTGGCTCCACCCGGCTCCGCTCATGACATGCCTACCATGTGCATGTTCAGCCTATCCTTGAACACCCTCACCATTGGAGCCTCAACTACCTCCCGTGGAAGCCCATTTCATACCCTTGGGGCCCTAACTGTCAGTAAATACTTCCTGGCATCCAAATTGAACCTTGGTTCGTTGTGCTTGGCTCTGTTGGAATGTGTCCAGCCCTCTCTGCAGGGGAGAACAGGTCTGTACCCACCTCTGTGTGACACCCCCTCCCATACCTACATGTCACCAACAGATCCCCTCTGAGTCTCCTCTTCTCCAGGCTGAAAAGACCCAGTTCCCTCAGTCTCGCATCATACTGCTTTCCCTGCAATCCGGTCACCATCCTTGTGACCCTATGCTGCACTGACTCTAACCTGGCTATATCCTTCCTGTAATGTGGAGCCTAGAACTGAACACAATACTCCATTTGTGGGTGCACGAGAGTCGTATAGAGTGGTAGTAATATCTCTCTCGATCAAGAAGCCACACTTCTGGCTATGCAGCCAAGGGTAGTGTTCGCCCTCTTGACTGCCACATCTTACTGCTGACTCACTGGTAGCCTGCAGTCAACCAGCATCCCGAGGTCCCTTTCACAAGTGCTGCTCTCCAGCCACTTGTCCCATAACCCGCACTTATGACACCCATTCCTATGCCCCAAGTGCAAGACCTTGCACTTATCCACATTGCTTACCTAGAAGCAAGGCCCACTGAACTCCATGGAGTTTACCTCTGAACAAGCAAGCGTAGGATTGTGTTTGACATGCTGCTTTAGTGTGATCTTATTGAAAGAACTTGCTTAGGTTCAAATCCTTGATCAGCTAATCACTGGAGAGCTCTGAGCCACAGACTGTCTCTCAGCCAAACCTTCCAATCCGTTAGATAAGAATTCCTAACAGCTTTGAATACTGAACAGGGTGGGTGGAAGAAGAAGTAATACGGCAAGGCAAGTCCTGCTGGAGTCCTTTGCTCTGAATAAATGCAAAAAGAGTGGGTAGTCTTGAAGGACCAATTGATCTCTTTCCCTGTCATTACCACCACATATGGCTTGGACTGGTCATGAGTTGCTCTTCCTGCACTTAGGGAGTAATATATTTGGTTGATTAACATTGGAACAGTTGGCGGGATATATTTTTTGTGCACTGCAGCCAAAGCATCAGATGGTAGAACAGTACAGATCAATTTCATGTCCAATTGGATAACACACTTACAGTTGTCACCGGCATCGGGAAGGTTGGGCCAACAGCTTTGCAAAACCATTTGGTCCCATTCTGCTCGAGCTCTAATTGCAGTAACTGAATGTTAAGAGAGAGGAATGGATCCCAGAAAACTTTTTTGGCAGATGCCAAACTAGTTCAAATGAGACCACTTACGAGATTTATTGATGGCAATATTGACATAACCGTGGAACCTGCTGGTTCTGAACAAGGGTGTGGAAATGGCCCTCCAGGGCCATAGTTAGTTACAGTCTAATATCCGACAGGCCTCATGGCCTCCACGTACAGCAGAGAAGATAAGAGGAAAGAACAAAACTAGAATTCAGAAGCACAGAATTTGTAATCACAGGTCTGAGTGTTGTAACTCATGGGGTGGGTGGTTGCGATACCATCCAGAGAGCCAGAGTGGTGTAGTGGTTAAAGGCACGGGACTGGGACTCAGGCAATTTGGCTTCTAGACCTTGCTCAGCCACAGAGCAAACTGGGTGACCTTGGGCCAGTAATCACAGGGTTGCTGTTGTAGGAATAAGATTGTAAGCAGGAGAAGAATGGTATAAGCCACTCTGAGTTTGTTGTATGGGAAAAAATGGGATATAAATCAAATAAATAAATAACCAACCAACCAACCAACCAGGACCAGATCCAAGCTGACATCACATGTAAGATGTTCCTCAAAGTTTGCCCTGTCCTTTAATCCCAATGACCCTGATGGGCTTAAGTATTTGCAGGACTTCAGAATTGCAGCCACCAGAAGTCTGATGATGGCTTTTCTTCATCCATTGCTTCAGGTATCTAGAATTACAAGCAAGTTGGGGCAAAGAGGTTGGGGGATGTCATTAACTATGGAATCAACTCCCCATGGAGGCCCACCTGGTGCCAACCTTACTAGCTTTCTGGTGCCAGGTAGAGACTGTCCTGTATTGCAGGGTATTCGATTAATTTATGGAGGTCTGTTCATTGCTAAACAGGTCTTAAGATTTTTTTAAGCTGTTATAATTTTTGAATCAGCTTTAAATTTGGTTTTAAATCTTTTTATACTGCTTTAATATGGTGTATTTTATACTGCATTTTTAATGTGGTATTGTAAACCGCCCAGAAAACTTCGGCTATTGGGCAGCATAGAAAATAAATACTTAAATAAACTAGCTCAACCTTCTCCATCCTGGTGTTCTCCAGAAGTGTTGAACAACAAGCTGCCCCTAGCATGCTTTGTGCAAAAGTACAATTTGCACAAATTGCAAATTGTGCAACTTGTAAAATCCTGCACAAATTGTGCTATAGAGACATGGTTCTTGGTGCTTTATTTATGCCAATTTCAATTAGCAGTTTAAAATGTGAATAATTCATTGTCAGACCTGGAGAAAGAGGTTCTCAGAACTCTCCCCCTGCCCCCAACTCAGCCTGCTTCTGATTGGAAGTGGGCAGGAAATCTACAAAGCACTAACGAGTCAGAGCTCCCTGTTTTGGTGCATCCCTACCTGGAGCCCTGCTAGATGCTGTCCATGCAAGAGGACCTTCGCATGCCTTGAAGCACACGCTCCTCTTTGAAAAGCAAAGCAGAGCAAGAGAATTCAGCCAGAAGCTTTACTCAGAAACCATATTTGCCTCTGAGCTGACTGGTGGCCAAGACCTAACATCAAAGGACACATCCTGACAAACCCTCATTAAAGCCCTTCTGACTGAGTGGGGGGAAAGAAAACTTGCAACAAAGACTAGAATGTCATGGGAACACGAAGGTGAGATCATTTTTTGTTTCCTAATTCCCAGTAATCTCTTTTAAATAAGGCTCACCTTTTGTCCTCTCATTCTGTTCAGGAAAAATGCCTATAACTGCAAAAAAGAAAGATCTTGCCCTATGCAGGAGATGAAAAGACTGATCTGAGCCAGATTAAGTCTGCAAACCCTGTAATTTAGGTTTAAGGGCAAAGAAAAATCTGTTCATTACCTTTTAGGCAGGAAAAATGTGCAGAAATAAACCTGTTGAGATTCTACCCCGATTAGGTTACTTGATTGGTTAAGTGATCGGCTTAATCTCCCGTGAATTGGATGCATATCATCATCAGCAGTTGGGATAGGAGTTTATTTTTTAAAAAATGGAGGTGAGCTGGATTTTGGAAGTAATGGGGCAGAGAAAAGGATCCCCCCTGCTCAGTCACAGCCTTGGAACTTTGCTCTTCTCACCAGCCAGAATGTGCTTTTAGGCCACCAACAATGGCCCGTACTTTCACACATCCTGGCCCTAAAGGAATTTGCACTGTGTGTGTTGCGTAAGGGCTGGAATGTGGGTGGACTCACAGTGGAATCACATAATCTTTGGAATAACTTTGGACACTTTGCATTCAGATGCGCACTGACAGGACCACAAACCTTCGGCACTCAGAGTGAGCAACCCGTTGAGGGCAGGGCAGGGCAAGGCAAGGCAAGGCAAGGCGTGCCTGTGGCCAGACACAGCTGATCTCCTGACCTTCTCCAGATGTTCTCCTCTGGCTCTTCTTCTCTTCTTCACCCACCCCTCAGTGGCAGCCCCATCAACGTGAGTCCTGACACCTCTATCCACAGATCCCTCTTGTTCGGCTGGGCATTGCATTTCCTTCCAAATCAGCAGCACAGTCTATCTTTTTTGATTTAGCAGTGCCAGGGATAATGCCGCCAACATTGGTTCTGCTCTAGCAGGTCCAGAAGCATTGTGCCAAAAGCCCAAGATCAGCACTGTGCTTCCCGAGCTACTGGGAATGGGGAATATTTGTCAGATCAGTAGGGATGCATGCAGTTCCGTCTTTTCAGCAGGGCAGGACAGGACGCCCTCCATGAACCCCCTCCCTCCAAAAGCCCACCTTCCCCCTGCCATTGCCTCCTCTTTCTCTTTGTCATCCCTGCTCCCACTGGCTTGACTGACAGGCCAGGAGGCAATGAGTGAGCAGGCTGGCATCTCCTGCACCTCCTTCCCATCTCTACTCTTGTCTGTGTGAGGAACGGGAAGAATCGGATGGCCATCGTGGAAAGGAGCATGCCCAGAGCTTGCATCAATGGGCTCTTTCTGGGGAGTGGGCAGGCCACTGAAGTTGGACTGTGTTTGGCCCATTTGTAGTTTTTATTATTTATCAGATTTATATCCTGCTTTTTTCTTACAAATTCAAAGCGGCTTACATCATTCTCCTCCTCCTGCTCTCAACCTAATCCCTTCCTGTCCCCCTCTTTCTCTCTCTCTCTCTGTGTGTCTGTCTGTCTTTCTCATCTTCTGTATTATTTCAGGGTTTTAATTCTCTTGCACAAAACCACCTCCATTTCTGTGGAACACAAATGCATGCAAATTCTGCTTAACGAGACAACGCAGCCAATGATGCTGCCCAGCTATGAGTGAAACCTAAATGTGACCAGGCCCTTTAGCTGAAACAAGCAGCTAATGATACTGGAGGAAAGACAGGCTTGCTGCTTCAGCCAAAATTTGAACCAGAAGATGGCTTACACCCAGAAATTGGCTGCCCTGAGCTGGGAAAACTGGAACTGAGGTTTCCACACATGGTTAGTTCTATGAATCCTTTTGCATGCCACTGGAGTGAATAAATGTTCACTAGCAGTAGGTTATAAATCATGACCTACTTATGTCAGAGCATTTCCATTGGTTTTAGGAGGGCTACTCTGGAGAAGATGCTATGAGAGCTGCTGGTGTGGGCACTGCCAGGTGGAGGATGGAAGACTCTTAGCACTACCTATAAAAAGGCCCTGTGCAGCTCTTTGGTCTTTTTCCTATTTTATGGTATGAACAAAGATGGAAAAGTAAGAGAAAAAATGGGCAGACAGCAAATTGAAGACATCTTCTGGACCCTCTCTAAAATTCCATCAGTGAGGCAGAGCAATTGCTCAATAAAAGTCTCACATGAGATCCGTCACACCCAAAGCATCCAGTGTGAACATCAGAAAAACGAACAGTGAAGAAGAATTGGCTCTTGCCACACAGGAAACAAAGCAAACTCTTCACTGGAATTTCACGATTACTTTTTCCACAACTGGATATGGAGAATAGTGGGCCAACCAAGGGGGAAACCTATGAATAAGAGGGTGCTTCATACCATCATCTGCCTGGCTGTTGTGATTATCACTGATCTGTCTTGGATTACAACCCTTTACTTGATTATAAGTGCTGAGAGTGCAGAACTGTACCTTCATTTGGCAGCCAGTGGACCTGACAAACTTTTTGGACTGCCCTTTAGAGTTTGCATCTTCCTTGCCACTGTTACATGTTCCTTGGACACTTGTAGTGCTGAAGGTACTGAAAAGATCTGGAGCGCAGGCCCACGGAACAAAGGAGGATATAACAACAACAGCAACAGTCTTGCACATGCTATACTATATGTACTTTGATGCCCCTCTCTGTGTCTTTAAAGGATCCTCTCTTCTAAGGACACCCTACTTGTAAAAAGAGATGCATGGACAGGTCTCCCCTCTTGGATGCACACTTTAACATCCAACAACCTCTTGGTGAGGGGATCTGAGGGGGCTGGAGAAGCCAAGAGCAATGCCACAAGGAGGACACACGCTCTCACTAGACTGGTGTACTAGCAGGGTTACTCAAAGCGGAATGGTCAACGCTGAGGTAGAAGGCGGAGGTTCCGCCATCTTCTGGAGTAATAGTCACATCAGCACAAGAGAGCAGATCTCGCGAATGGTGATGGGGGTGGAGAAATGTTTGAAGGGCAGCTATTGGATGGCAGCAACAGGCATTCAAGGCAACATTAAGCTAGCTCTGATTAGTTTGCACAAAAGAAGGCAACGGTAAGCTAGTTCTGGATATTTCTTACCTTGAAAACCCTATGATGAAACAGTACAAAATAAAGCAGGAGATCGTGCCAGAAGATGAGATTCCTGAATTGGAAGGCACCCAATCAGCTACTGGAGAAGAACAAAGGACAAGTACAAATAGCTGTGGTGCTAATGAGTCAACTAAAAGGAAGTCTAGTGGCTGACATGCAGAGAAGCAAAATGAAAGTCTGAAGCTCTACAGCTCATACAGGCAAGTGAGAAGCACGGATCAAGCAAAACTGGAAACCACAAAGCAAGAAACCGAACAGTTAAACATCATGGTACTTGGTGTGAGTGAAATCAAGTGGACTGGAAAGGGCAGATGAAGTGTTTTCCCCCAAAAGTGACAAAACTCAGAAGAAACCGAGTGAGGCAAGAGGTAGCACAGGAAGTGCAGGGCAATCATGCAAAGTTCGACTGAACCATACCAATAAAAATTCTCAGAAAACCTATCAACATAACCATCCTTCGAGTTGACGTTTCAGTAAAAGATGCTAAAGAAGAAGAAACTGAAAACTTTTATTCAGGTGCCCAAGAGGAAACTGATAACGGAGCAAAACAAGCCATGCTGATAATCAAAGATGACTGGAACACAAAAGTAGAAAACAACACAAAATCGAACATTGCGGGAAAGATCCTCCTGAACATTCGTGAAGGAGAGCCAGAAGTGACGTTAGCATTGGGGTGTTAACAATATGTATCAAAGGGACACACATCTATCAAAGGACATCTCCAAGACCTTTTTCTTTACCCAGCATTTTAAAGTTTAAAATCCCAATTTTATTCCGGTCATGGGTTATTAGTGTTATTAGTATCATTATTGTTTGGGTTATTAGTATGATATTTTATACTGTTGTATTTATTGAATCATGGTTGTAAGCCATCCAGGGACATGTAGTGATTGGACAGGTTAGAAACACCCCAAATAAATAAATAATACCTAAATAACGTCCAGGCTGCTGGTCGATGGACCACTTGGTGCTCATTACCTTCGGCACTGCCATGTGCAAAGCCGAGGAATGGGTGGACGTACCCCTTACACTGCTTCAGACTGCAGTGCCTGACGGAGCGCCTCTCCCAGCTGCAACCCACCCAGTTATCATGATCAACACAAGAAGCCTTTTTCAGGGTGCCGACTCCAAGGAAGGCACAGAGAGCATCCACCAAGGAGAGGGCCCTTTCAGCAGCAGCCCTCCGCTGTGGAAATATCTGCCCACCCTTGCAGTGCCACGTCAAGGTGGCTCTCAGTGCTGAGCCATCCAAAGGCATCCAAGGCTATGCAATAGTCTGAGGAGTGTATTCATCCCAGGTGCTTTACAGGTCTACTTTGTGCCCTGTATTGTTTTAGCTGTTGTTCAATCGGCTTTAAATTGTTCTGTTTTGGAAACTTTTATGGCTTTATTGTACCCTTTCATGAATGGTTGTAACTGCCTAGACAGCTTCAGCTCTAGTTGTTGTTTTTAAATAGGTCTTAGTACACTTTATTGTAAGCATTAATAGTGATGTTTCCAAGAAAAGATCTTATGAGTGGGTGGAATGCACGAGAAGAACGTGAAACACATGAGCCTTTGTTTAATTTGCAAACAACGTCGAGCATACCTTTGGCGCTAAATAAATATTCAATCGTTCAGTCGCAGTAGCAGAAGGAATAGCCACTCTGCAACGCTCCTAAGCAAGTGGGCAAAATCAGATCCTAGAAGTAGCTATCGTTACCCAGATGTGGAAAGGGATCTCACCTATCTTACAAGGAGCAGAAACACTCTGGGTAGGAGGAGTCCTGAGTCTCTCTCAGCTCGAGGGCTGAATTCCAGTTTGGTGAAACTCTCAGAAAAACACATTCCAGTGTGGATGGGCTGAAGGCAAAAAGGTCAAGACCAAAGGCAGAGGGAATGGGGACAAACATACTTGTGTATTTTGGCTTAACTATCTTACTGCCTGTAAGCAAAGAGAGGCATTTTGGCCTCTGAGAATGGGGTCAAAATTGCGCAATAGCCAAGAAACAACCAAATGTTTAGTAACTGTGGGGAAAGGGAGACTGCCTGGCTATGGGAGGGCTGCACTGGGACCCCAAGAGGGACAATTTGATCCGCTGGGCTTGAGCTCACGCAGCCCTGCTGCATGGTTTTGGTTACTTGTGTAACAATAATGAGAAAGTCCCAGCCTCGGAGCCACTTGAGTATCTACACATTTGATTCTCAGGAATGTTCTGTCCATCTTTTGCAAGTCTGTTTGGGGCTGACACTTCTCTCCCATGACTGCTGTGGCTTAGGAACTATGAGACTTTCTCCTGCCCTACTGGGAGGAAAAACACCGTCCAAAAGAATGATTTCCACACTGGTGCTTGGGGCAACTCTCCCTTTCTAGACATCTAGTTGTTCGATACTGAGAAAATTGACAATATACAAGTTTCCAACCATGCTGATAACTCTGGGGATGTGTAGATGGGCGAGGGTCTGAAGATACTAGATACGGTCCGAAGCACCCTCTTACTTCTTGTGTGACTCTTGTGAGCATCAAAAGAAGCCCTGGATACCGTGTGGGCCTGCCCAGAATTCCTGGCAGTACATGGAAGCTCTGTGAAGAAAACACACATGCAGCAAGACCGGCCCAAGATGCTTTTGCTGCCCAAGGTGAAGGGCAAGATGCATCTCAACCTGTCCAACCCCACATCCAGAAGCACAGTAGACGGGCAGGGGATCACTTTCTCCGCCGAACACAAGGGGAGTGGCTGTGTGGGTCCAGGGGGGCAGTGCCTGCGCCAGGGCTTTTCAGGGTCTTTGGGCCAGCCCCCCTCAATGGCCTTGCTCTCTCCAGGAGAGGCCGTCCTCATCACCACTGCCATGCCCTGCCTCTGCACCTCATCCCCTTTCTCGTCATGGCTCTCACTCGCATGCTCAGCACATGGAAAGCCAGGAGGCCACAGGCCAGGGCGTTTCCTGCTCCTGCTGCTCACCACCTCCACCACCGCATGGGGCAGAGAGAGCGGCAGGCGAAGGACCAAGCCGTGCTGGTGGAGAGGAGGAACAAGTCCAGAAGACTGTTGTCAGCACACCCCTGCTCAGGAGAGAGCCAGTGGCCAGTGCCCGGCTCTGCCTACTCCTGACAACGGCCCAGCAGGATGGCCTGCACGGTGCCCACGGTCCTGTTTCCCCACACCTTACTGCCGTTTCCCAGCATCCAGGACCCGAGGCACATCTCAGTCTACCGAACCCTGGCTAGCCAGAAACGGATGTGAAAAATGCCCTTCAAAGGTAGACGGCTTGCACGCCACCGGCCGAAAATCTGCCCGCATGTCTCTTCTGGCCCAGGCACAATCGACAATTCTGCAGCATCCAATGAATTCTCCCACTGCCTCCAGTTGATCTCTTTACCAACAACTGTACATTTTGCATATAAATGAACACTTTTAATTAGCTGGCTACTAAATTACACAGAACATAAATGAGATTTCTCGACGCCAACAATTCCAGCGGGAGGAGGAGCCCCCTCCCCCGTGCATGATAAAGAGCAAACAACCAATCTGTTGCTTTAACGTTATTGCTCAGGCTTTAAGTGATGACAAAAGGTCCATATATTAACATTTCATGTTCCGTTTCTAAGTAGTGACTGCTGCTGCTTTTTAAAAGCTTCATAACTTGAAACCCTGCTCTTGAATATCACCGCTTTGATCTTAATTGGCTTCAGTTATTTGCAAGCTTTTAACTTTTCTGGGAGAGCACCGCTTCCTCCCCACCAAGCCAACAGAATGCTGGAAAATAGATAGGGTGACTTTTAATGATGCAAACACTCACCGCTTGATTAGACACACTTTGAGGACAAGAAGGCCCTTGTGATTCCCCCGCTCCCACCACCGTCCCAAAATTCCAGCTGGAGCAGAAAACGAGGCACTATCCTAAATGCAAGCGAAGGTTTCCATTAAATTGATTGAAAATTCATTTTCTGACCGGTCCACTTGGCTCCATTTTCCCTCCCATCTCTGCAATCTTCGCCAGGGTGAAGCGAAAATCCTCCAGCCAAAAAACAGCCCTTTGTTTTCCGTGCTAGTTCTACTGTCAAAAGTCTCCTCTGTTTTACATCACTCTGATGGGACAAAGCTCCACTTGACAGTTTGCCAGGGTCTATGCTGTGCTTCTAGGACAAAATGCAAGGTACTCTAGTTTTTGCCACCCTCTGATTAACAACCCTGACAGGTCTATATGTGGTTAATTTAAAACAACTGCCTCCACGGAGCTCTTCAGATCATTATGTGGAATTTTTTGCATTAGACACCCCCCATGAGTTCCAGATGAACATAAAAGCAATCCGAGTGCATAGATGTACTCTTTTCACAAAGCTCTACACCCACTCTCCCTCCTCTCTTATTTCTTGAAATAGAGAGACAACATGGCATAAAGGTTAGAGGGCTGGGCTGGGCTTGGGGCATCGGGGTTCTACTCCCTGCTGGGTCTTGAGACTTGGGTGGCTTTGGGTCCGCTACTGTCGGCCTCACCTACCTCAGAGATCTGTTGTGAGGATCAAAGGGAATGAAGGCAACCATGTGCTTTGAGTTCCTTGCAACAGGAGCAAAGTGGGATATAAATATATTACCAAAAAGCTAATAAATAAATAAATAGACGCCTACATTATCAAACTGCAGAATGGCGTTTGAAATACACTGAAACCACAATGAAAGAAAAATATGAAGATGAAAACAAGAGCAGAGAAAGTTTATCAAGGTAAATACAGGTGGTTTCTGAGTTACAAATGTCCAAGTCAGGAACTACCCATACTTATGAACTTTGAAACCCGTACTTTGAAAATTACTGCAGAAAATCATCATCATCATAGAGAGAGGAAGCAAAAGGGGAGAGAGGGAGGCCTCCACAGCATCACCATAGAGAGAGAAAGCAAAAGGGGAGAGAGGGAGACCTCCAATGCATGTCTTCCTGCCCTGTCCATCTGGAGAGGGAACTCTCCAGCATTTCTTTGATGCAAAGAAGAGGCACTGGTGAATTTGGGGTAGAGGAAAGGGAGATGTTCACAGTTTTTCCACTTTCAAGGAGGGTTCTGCATGCCTAACCCCCACAAATGTGAAGGACCGTCTATACGTGATCCGACTTACAAACAAATTCAACTGAAAGGCAAATTTCCAGTTTTTCAGGAACAGACCTCATTCGTAACCCAGGGACTCCTTTTATTAAAATCAGCAAATGCCTGGGCATACAGGTGCACTTTGAACAGGTGCTGAAACCCTGCCAGATATGCCACATTCTGGTGGTGGGACGTAAGATGAGCCGTGCTGCATCAGGCCAAGCATCCGCCTCACCGCCTGTGCGATCCCACCAGCACAATACAGGCGAAGCGGCCCCTCCTGTCCAAGTTTCTCAGGCACAGGTATACATGGGCAAATTGCTTCTGATACCAGGGACAGCAGAGAGCCATCAGGACTAGGAGCTACGGTGTGCCTTCTCCTCCATGCATTTGTCCAACTGCCTTTCAAAGCTGTCCAAAGTGGGGCCATTACACCATCCCATGGAAATGATTTGCATGGGTTAATGACGCACTATGTACAAGGCCCAGCCCTGGACCTCCCCACCCATCAGCTTCATGGGATGACATCAGGTTCTAGTATTATAGAAGGAGAAAAACGTCATCTTCCCACTCCTTTTATACTATGCATAATTCTGTATAAGGGATTCTTTCTCGTCTCCCGACTTGCCCTTTTTCTAGGCTAAACAACCTCTGTTGTTGCAATCTTTAGTAATAAGGGAGCTGGTGTAATCTTTTAATAATTTTAATTGTCCTTTTCTGAGCTTTTCCCAACACTATTTTAGGTGTGGTGGCCAGAACTATGCACAATACTCTCTATAGATGTATATAAGGGGACAGAAGTCCAAAGGCTGCAGAAAAGACACTCGACCAGGTTGTTGTCAGAAGTACTAGGACAGGTAGCGGAGGAACAGGATCCCCTGATCGATGGAGAACTATGGCTCCTGGCTGGCCACAACTGGAATCCAACCATTCACTGACATTTTATTGACAGGACCTGTAATTGATGAGTTTGGTTCTTTGAGATGAGACTATTTTCCAACTAGAAGAGGCAAACACATGCTTCTCCTGGTTCCTAACAAAACTGGGGAAAAGCGTGATGCAGAGCTCAAACATGTCTTAGCCCAGGGACCGGGACACCTGGCTTCCAATCGTCACTGACCCACGATGTTCATCACAGCAAGCTGCTTGCTCAGCTGCCTCTCACCATGGTCCAGAGAAAGATGGTGGTGAGGAGGAGGAGCAGAGGATGCCGGAAGCTCCTTGCTTGCCCGCTGCCTACCTAACAAGCAAGCAAGTGGAAATGATGCTGAGGAGGGTGAAGAGCAACAGCACCTGTTGACTGTCGGTGAAAGCTCTACTCACTGAGGGATGGAGGCCCATTATGGGTCTTTTGCCCAAAGGCCTTCGAAAGCCTGGAACCTGCCCTGGTTTCAGCCACTTTTTCCTTGCTCTTTGCACGCATCAGCATTCAGCATCAGCTCCCAGTGGTGCACCCCAGACTGGACCCTGGGGTCAAAGGCCAGGGCCCTGCAGCTCAGGGGTTCCCCACAAGACCATGCAGATGGCCTATGCAGCAGCTGGCAGGCTCAATTCCAGCAGCTATAGGAACATGGAGATGCAGGTGCTCCTGGGTCGATCTTCCTTCCTCCTGTTCTTCGTTTCCTTCCTTCCTAAATTGTAGAGTTCAGCTGGCCAGAGACATACATAATTACTGATGTTTATTCTTTTATTTTCCCTTTACCTGTCTGCCCACCTTTTCTACCACAGAATGGTGCTTATTCCCAGCCCATGCAAGCAGCAGAAGCCAGCACTGCTTTATCCCTGCAGTCATGAGGTTGCTGTGAGCTCAGTGAGTTGTAAATGCACAGCAGCACATGCTCCGAGTGCTTCTTCTTTAACAGGAATGATTAAAAAATCAGCGTTGATAGAACAGCTGATCAGTTTGTTTGCTTTGCTCTACATCCTAGGAATGCAAAAGCACTTGCAAAGCATGGAATGAGGCTGCGGGTGCGAAGAGGAGAGAAATACTAGTTGCGCGTTTCAGGGCTGAAGTAATGCACATGGCTATCTAAAGCCCACCTCCCCATCTTGCAGGAGTGAGTCCATTAAGTCAAGGGTTTCAAATTACCGAACCGCATCACTGACATCAGCAAGCTATATTTGGCATTATTGTAAATGTGTGTCTCCCCACCTCAAGCAATACGCAGCATGCCAGGCCAGGTTGAGACAGATCCTCAGTATCTGAGCTATGCTGGTCCGTCATCTTTTGCACCTTTTCTACCTTTCAGGCATCATGAAGAATGGTGGAAACCTGTGCTCAGAGTGAGAGGCTTATTCTTCCAGAGGGGCAGCACCTGTGCCTAGCTGAGGATCAGTTTCTTGAGCAGCTGGGGATGGCTGAACGGCTTCACGTCCATGTCACCTTCACGTGCTTTCACCCGTAATTCCAATCTGTTTCTGCATTAGTATGCTACCGTGCTTGCCTGTTTTAAAATTTAGTTTAACCACAATCTTAACTGAGTGAATACTAATCACTCTTAAAGGCAGTCTGGAAATAATTTTAGATAGACAGTTTTCTTGTTAAATGTTTTAATATGTATTTCACTGTGCACTTTCTGTCAGAATAAATACAACTTCAGTGTGCATTTTGAGACATTAAGGGTAACACTGCAAAATTCAAGGAATGGGAAACCCAAGGGACAGCTAAGCTCCCATTGATAGAATACCTGAGGGGTGCCGACTGGGACTTCATGCCACTGTTTGGACCCTTGAACGGGGCCAAGGAAATGCTGCCTGCCTCGGATCCTTGGGGCAGCCCAAAGATCAGCTGTGGACCCCTCCCATGTCCCCAGTTCTTGCCCTTTCCTCTCCCTGAAGCAAATTTCCCCTACACAGCAGCTCAGGGATCTGTCAGCACCCATTTTAACCATAATTAAAGTTGTTGTCCCATTACTGTTTGGAAACCATGTTAAGCTACAGTTTCAAATCCTGGTTTCTATGAGAAAGTTGGTTAGTATTAATCATGGTTAAGGTTTCTCTCTCTCTAGTGTATTCACTGAAAAGTGAAGAACATTTGTTTCTCAAAGGGGAAGGAAGGGAAAGGTGCATGGAGCCCCTTTCCTAGGATTCTCAGTGCCTCTTTAAAAATATTATGGGCTGAATCCAGACCTAAACCTACTTAGAACAGATGCATTGAAATAGATAGGACTTAAGTTGGTTGCTTGCCCTAAGTCTGGATTCAACCCTATGGTTCCACCCTTTCAGTGAAGCCCCACTGGGGTCACTGAATGAGTCTCCCACACAGTTAAGAGATATTCAGGCCCACATGTGATACTAGTTGATCCGTCAGTGGGATCTGAACTCATTCTCTACATTTACACGCTGCATTGTCTTTAATGGTCCGGCAGGACCTATTGCAGTGAAATACCCACTCTAGAACTTTTGTGCTGGAAAAGCAGCGCTCGCCAAGTGCACATCATGGTCTGCCTTGCTCAGAGAAAATTAAAACTTTTGAAGCATTTGTTCATGTCTTTGCTCTTATTTACTATATTACATCAAAAGGCATTAATTTGCCATGTGGACATCTCACATTTCTCATTTGAGACAAAGTGCAATAAAAACATGGAAGAGGGGAGAGGCAAACCAATTTGAGTCCACGGACTGTGCGATTGTTTTGCGGCATTGCCCTCAAGTGTAAGACTCTTACATTTTTTAAATTGCCTAATCAAATGCAGACGCTGTTCCAGTCATGCTAAATTTTCACATAATGGCAGGAGAACATTTCTTTTTAGCCCAGCACTAGGCATTTGGATCACATTATCGCATTTGCTACTGTGTTGTGTGTGTTTTAAGTTTGGGAGCATGATTTTGTAAATGCATCATGTACCAATGTGAATGCCTACACAATTGTTAGCCGGAGAAATGGCTGCATCGCTCTGATCTCGAGAAAATACACGTTGATGCAACAGACCCTTTGTAAAAACTGCAGAGGCTGGCCTGTCCTCTGCCTGCCAGATGTTTCTTGGTTGCACAAGATGGATATTTAGATGAGCAGCATCAGCAAATAAATACCCTTAGCTAATCTCACACTCTGCACACCCAATTGGCTTCCCATTGCAGAACCTGGAAATAATTGCAGGAAATGGGAGCCCAGCCTTTCTGTTCAAAGCTGTACGCTTCTCCCCAGGGGGAGACGAACACAAACTATCCTGCAATGGAAGGCTGTGCACCTCCCCTTTGAGGGTGATACTCAAGGTAGATTTCAGGGGGGCAGAACAGAAGAACAGTGCAGGTAACTTGCGGACCGTCTGATACCCTTGCTTTCCATCACATCCAAAATAAAGCTCTTATGTTGCATTGCTCAGCAAATTATTGAACATCATTGAATGTAGAGGAGTTGACGCCTGAAGAAGCACACTCAGAATGCCCCCAACAGCATAAAAGAAAAGCAGAAGGAGACCTCCCAGCAGAGGCCAGCCAGGTGGGGGTCAGAGCCAGGAGTAGCAGAAGAGAAAGCTGCTGGCTCCACACTGTCAGGGGGACTGTGGGAGGAAGGGTGAGCACCGGAGCAGCCAGAGACGATGGCGGAGAGGGGGCGGGTTCGTGGGTGGAGGAGGCCCGCAGCCTCGGCAGCGCCGTGTCCACGGACACCCTGGTGCCAGCCCCTTGGACGGCCCATCGTGCGCCTTGCTGCTCTTTCGTCTCCAAATGGGCACCCTTGCACCTACCCTACGTCTATGTAAGTCAGTGGAGCAACGAGGGGGGAAGGGTGCCTGCCCCCCAGAATGGCTTGCATGCCTGTGTGTGGGGCCAGCCTGCTCATTGCTAAGGGGCAATGGGGTCTGTGGCAGGGGATGGACCTCCCTCTCCCTCAGACCACTCTTGGGCAGGGTGTCCTTCCCCCTTATCATTCCACTGAGCTAATGGGGGGGGGGCTACTAAAAATCTGCTGGAAGGGCTAGGCAAGAATATGAGACACCAGACAGTGGCCTATTCCTCTGCCAGCAACTTCTGGAAATGCTTGGGACCCTTTTGCAAAGTGTCGGATGTGTCCAAGAGACCAAACTGGTGGCCTACGCCTGGCAGAGATGGCGCTGAGCCGGCCAGCTGGTCTGCTTTGGCTGACGTCGGCTCCTGGTATTCTGCAGCAGTGCTCATCTGCCAGTCAGTTCTCTTCCTCGGGGAGTAGAAAACCACTGGGGTGCCTGCAGCTGCTCCCCCATCCCTTGGTCCAGGGCTCTTTTCCCCCTGCTGCACCATGTGAAATGTCCGTCACGTGAGGTAGTGGCCTTTTGTATTAATGAGAATTGCTCTCTCTGGAGAGGGAATGCTGCGAAAAACATCTTTTCCCCAAAGAAACCGCATAGTGACAACATTAAAGGCAATTTTATACCAGCAGCAGGATAAAGGGCTTTCTGGGTTGCAGGTGGGCAGAAGCAGAAGATGGAGCATCAACAAAGGCTGACGCCTGTTTGCTGTCTGGTTGGTTTTTATGTCAGCTTTCTTGTTGTTCTGAATAGAAAGAGATCCAAACGAACTGCCACGCCATCCCTAAGCCACACTGTCTAGGTGAAGACAAGCTGGACACACACACGTGAGGACGGCCCTGCTGGGTCAGAGCCCGAGTCCCTCAAGCCCAGCATGCACTGGCCAGCCAGCTGCCCACAGGAAATCCACAGGTCCAACAGCACCTCCTTGACCATGTTCCCCAGCAACTGGTATACCCAGAAACCTTGCCAGTGATACTGGTAGGTTCTGACAGCTGTATCCTCCAGGAATGTGTCCAGCCCACTGTTAAAACTACCGAAATCGGATGGCTTCAACAGGGGACCTTGCGGAAGTGAATTCTATGGTTTAACTATGAACTGTGTGAAGACATTCTTCCTTTACCACTCTGTTCCTCCTCATTCTATTAAACTGGAT
Source organism: Varanus komodoensis (assembly GCF_004798865.1). Taxonomy (NCBI): domain Eukaryota; kingdom Metazoa; phylum Chordata; class Lepidosauria; order Squamata; family Varanidae; genus Varanus; species Varanus komodoensis. Next base: position 6,431,094 of record NW_025335817.1, on the reverse strand, counting down.
CAGTTCTCCATTCTCTCTGGATTAAGGCAAACTTCAATGGGCACAAGTGCTTCCAAAACGGTGCAGAACACTATCAATAACAAACCTGAAACACGCCAGGTAGGACAACAGAAATAGGAGCAGATGATAAAAAGATTTCATAAAAGTCATATTTGTAACAAAGCCTGTAGCTATTCATTATGCAAAAGGACCGAATCCATTAATTTGGTGGTTATCACTAGAGAAGCCCCTGATGCTGGGAATGATTAATGGCCAAAGGAGAAGGGGACGGCAGAGGAGGAGGTGGCTGGATGGAGTCACTGGGGCGGTGGGTGTGGGCTTGGGTGGACTCCGGGGGATGGTGGAGGACAGGAAGGCCTGGAGGGATGTTGTCCATGAGGTCGCGATGGGTGGGGCACGACTCTGCGACAATGTCTCATGCAATTGGTCCCATGTGGCCACTGTTTTTAAGATCTCATACTTCTGGGTGTGAGGATCTTTCAACCACGTTATTTATGAAAACACCTTAAACAAAACCCAGGCCATTCCACCTGACTTCTGTAGGAAATCCTGTTCAATGGCAACATCTATTTGTGGATTGTCCTGCTTCAGGTTACCCTGATGCTTAAGAGCCACATGGCTCAAAACATCTGTAAAGCACCTCCCATTACGAAGCGACATGACAGGGGTGTGGTCTGCTCACGCAAGATAAACTGGGCACCTCTTCAGGCAATTCGTGGAGACTACTAATTCTGAATCCCTTCCCTATATTTTCTTTTAACACTCTACCCCTGCAAGGAATGCGATTTAGTACATGAAGGAGAATCATTCTAGCCCACATTCGTGCTGTGTGTGGGTGTTTTCCTTCAATGCACACAAAAGATTTCTCAAGGGGGAACCCCAGCGGACGGCCTCCTGCAGTCTGAAGTGGCACAGCCTATTCTCTGAATGTCCCGGACAGCCCACGGTGGACCAATGATTATGAAACGACTCGTCTTCCTCTTTGAACACACGCTGCGGCCAAGAAAGCACCACTAAGCAGCGGATCGCTCAGCACCCTGCACAAAGCTGTTAGCATCGATGAGGCAGACGATTTTGGATTGTTTCTTCCGGGACCACCCGAAATTCAGCGTCTTTCCCCCCACCTGCCCAGGAGCATTTTGCATTGCTTGCAGATCAGAGGCCCCTTCCCTTAGTCTCTCTTTCCTCAGGTGGAAAAAGAGCAGAGAGCAGCTACCTCTGCAGCCAGCGCCAGTGCGGGCACGCAGCCAGCTCAGGAAAGCAAGCCCATGCTGGCCTGCTGATTATCCAGTCCTACGGAGTGAATGTGCCACCCAGAACAATGCCAACCCTGTTCTCTGGGCCTCTGGTGTCCAAGTAGTTATTATTTCTGGGTTGTATAAATGGAAAGGCAGGTACAGCGAATTATGCCTTACTTTTAAGACCAGCTTGAACGGAGAGCGTGTGCTACACTTTCAGCAGCCGCAAATGAAATTAACTCTTTGGAGTACCTCTTAAAACATGCATTCGCCCAGGATCTGGCGTTTGCCGCTGCTCTCAGGCTGTCCCTCCTCCCCCTGAACGTCACTGCTTCCTCTCAGCTTGTGCGGCACACTCTTTCAGGCTGCTGGACCAGGACGCGGGAGAGCTGAGTTCTGGTCCCCACTGGCCATGAAGTTCACGGAGTCACAGACTCTTGGCCTGACCTACCTCACAGGGTTGCTGTGAGGATGACTTGGAGAGCAGCAAGACCATGCAAATCACCCTGCGTTCTTCATAGGAGGGGCTAAATGAATAAATAAATCCCATAAGGAGTAGGCTTAAAGCAGGGGTCTCAAACGCGCGGCCCGTGGGCCAATTGCCGGGACGGGTGGGGTGGGGCAGGGGCCCTGCGGCCTTCAAAGCGCTGCAGGATGAGCAGCCCACCACCGCCGCGGTAGTGGAATACTTGATGCGGCCCAGCCTCACCCAGACTCTACTTCCAGCAGCCCCAGGTAAGTTGAGTTTGAGACCCCTGGCTTAAAGGGATCAATCCACTTAACCTGATGAAAGTAAGGTAAATTTGGACCTAAGGCTCCTGCTGAGACAAAACGAGAGAGCTCCTTCAACTTCTAACCTGCCGCCCTGATGCGATTGGAATGGTGCAGTATATAAAACCTTCCATTGGAAAACTCACACAAACAGAGGACGGTAACATGCATAAAGGAGAACACTCAAAAAAGTACCGAAAATGGCTCACTGCCTGCAGGTGGAATCTTAAGCCTGTTCAGTCAGGAAAAAGGTCCTACAACACCCGCCTTGCACCAGCCAGCAATCGAGGGGCTTTTTCAAATCTAAACGAGAACCGGCTTGCGTCGTAAGACCTTTTCGCAACCTGAAGGGCTGTGCCACTCCGCTACCATTCCGATACCACCATGCTTTCCTCCCATTATCTTCAATTTACACCCATTGTGTGTTACTAATGTCTAGGGGTGCAATAAGGTAATTTTAGTCTTAGGCTGCCATCCTGTGCTTATTTTGACAGAAAGGGGTCAGCAATTCCCCCTGCTCCCTCAGGTGGCCAGCTCTATTCTCCGGCTTACTGTAAAAGGCAGGAAGCTGGCTCTGCTGTGCCTGGGCAGCTTTTCTGCTCTTCTGAGTGAGTGAAGCCCTGGGCCACTGTCCAGAGGTCCTGTCCCGAAGGCACCTGTGATCCTAACCAGAGATCTCCCTTGTGGTTGTTTGCCTGGAAAATTCAAAGTTTGAATCACATCCTCCTTACAGCCAGAATGTAACATGGCCTTTGTCACGAAATTCTGCATCAGTGGCATCTCCACCTCCCTTGCATAAATCGACACTGCAATCGTTGCCCACCTCTGTCCAAGCTGCTCGTCTATCCAGATCCTGGCTATTTACCCCTTGATTCCTGTTTTCAGTTTTGGGGCCCAGATCGAAAGTGTGTTTACTCAGAAGCCAGCAGCACTGATTTCAATGAATATGACTTCCAAGGGTGCATGCCTAGTATCAAGAGAGAAACAAAAAAGAAAAGGGGAGTCCTCCAAGATGCTCGTCCTCATGACCATACTCAGCTTGACCAAAAAACAAAAACTGCCAACAATTGCAAAGCCACCCATTGTGAATGATCCTCAGAACAAATGATGGTCTGTCACCCTCCACTTCTGCCAGCTTCCTTCAGCCGTGCAAGCTGAAAATTACAATATACAAATTAAAGCATATCAACCTTACCTCTGTGTGTGTGGGGAGGGGGGAGAGTATTCATCCTCCTTCCTTCATTTCCTGAAAAGGTTATGAAAAGTTCTTGAACTTTTGCTTCTACTCAAAAGATAGCAAAAATCTAGCCATTGTTTACAGAATCAGGGAGTTGGAGGTTGGCTTGTCTAGTCCAGCACTAAAACTGCCTAAGACATGCTTGCCAGTCTTGTGGAAAGGGAGTGGCAACGCTGCTATTTGGCAACTGGCCCTTCTGTTTACCCGTTTTCCCCATAAAGATGTTTTTCTTCATGATCAGCTAAAATTTGTCTTCCTGTAACTTAGGTACCTTTGAGCCACACTCTGAAATTTCATGCATTGCTAAATGGAAGTGGAGCAAAGCTTAGACTGCCCAAGGCTCTTGAACTATCTCCTCCTAAATCAGGGGTGTAGCTCCTCTTTCAGTCCAAGGGGCAATTTCTATTTTGGAGAAACCTCTGGGGAGATGCTTTCCAGGGCTGGGAACAGCAAAAGGTGGGAGGACCAACATATCAGCATATTTTAGCTTAATGTTCTTGCCAGGAACTAAGCCTTAGGAGAAGTTTTTTAACCTTTTCAAACAGTGAAAAACTGCTCCAATGCTGGGAAACAAACAAACAAACAAACAGTAAATGGATGGAAGAAAGGAGGTGCAGCATGGGGAAAGGTGTGCATCTAGAAAGGTGCAGGATCTAGAAGACTAGTGCCTGATCCTGCCTAATCTTGGAAGCTAAGCAGGGTCTGGCCTGGGCAGAAGTGGGATGGGTGACTTGAGTGTATGATTCTATGATTATTGCTGTCAACTGCCTAGAGAGCTTTGGCTATGGGCAGTATAAAAATGTAATAATAGTAATAATAATAATAATAATAATAATAATAATAATTATTATTTAATAATAATAATTCCAGGTAGACTGGATTTGACCCCAGAAAAATATAGTGAGTCAGAAGGGGTCTCCTGGGTCATCTGGTCTGATCCTCAGTTCCAGCTGGCTCTGCTCTGCTCTCCAATTTTCCCTTGAGTTCCCTCACTGATGGGGCCCCCGCCACCTCTCATGGAAGCCTATTTATTCCATATCCTAGGGGTCCTAACTGTCAGGAAGTATTTTCTGACATCCAACCTGACACCCGGTTCCTTGAGCTTTGCCCCACTGGACTGAGCCCTTTTCTCCACCGCAGGGGAGTACAGGTCCCAATCCCTACCATCTGGTGCCCCTTCACCTACCTACATGTCATTATAACATCCCCTCTGAGCCTCCTCTTCTCCAGGCTGAAAAGACCCTGCTCCCTCAGTCTCCTCTCATATGTCCTCCTCCAGTCTGGGTGGGATCACGTCCTTTCTCTCTGCTTTATTTAACCGTAAGACTGCACACCCTATAACTGAACGTCTCTGGGTGATGCGCAGATAGAGCACAGCTGGCCACGCAAGGCCATCCTCTCGTTCCGCCACCCCTTCCACTTCTCCTCCCTCCTGCACCCACCGGGTGGCTGGGTGTGGGAACAACGGCACTTGCCAGAGAGCTGCACTGCTTGCCCACAGAGGGCCTCTGAAATTGGGCCGAGGCATCTGAAAGCAGGGTCCTTGCCCCTGTGCCAGCAACTGGTACACATGACTCCAGACTGGGCGTTTTGCCCAAACCCCACTGCACCAAAGCATGATGCTCGAGGAGAGCTTTGCAAATACTGACACAGGAATGACACAGCTGAGGCTGCCCAGCACAAGAGAAGGCAGAACTCCCTGAAGAAGGCAATCATGCTAGGGACGGCTGAAGGTAACATAGAAGCAGAGCAAGTCAGGAGGGGCCTCCCGGGCCATCTAGTCTGACCCCTGGCTCTGCTCGGGGCAAGGTAGGACTAACCATGAGAACGAGATGGATTTTCTCCACAGAGGAAGCCACAGCCTGGAATTTTCAACAGCTGAGCAGGGCTGCCACAGATAGGACATTTTGCAGAGCTTTCATTCACAGATTCACCAGAAGTCAGAGATGACTTGGCAGTGCATAACACGTACAACACACCATACGGCCGATGCTTCCAGTTAACTGAAAAACTTGCTGAATGAATCTTCAATCAGTTCTGGGCTCCACACTCCCTGAGAACAACCATGTTCCTCTAATTAAATTTCAAGCCAGCAACTTAAAACTCAGCAAACCACCTTTTGTTTTAAAATCGCAGCACTGTGTGGTGAGAGAGTTGCTTTGTGATCATGAGAAGGGGCAGCAGATTGGACAGACAGCCCTGGACTCCCAGACAGATTCAGGCGGCCATGCGGGTCAGTCCATCAGCACTCTGCATCTGCTGGAAGCGGGAAGAGTGTTGCGAAACTCTGCCCAGAAAGGAATGAATGAAAACACACAGCAGGGGCATCATTCAAGGTAGTATGTTTGTGCACAGACTTTAATTTTATCCGTAGCACATTTTCCTCCCTGGATTTTATGATATCTTCTGCCCTTCGGCAATGTTACTTGTAACTGCAACAGGTACATTAATCTGTCTGTATATTATACATTTGGTATGCTTTTATTTTGGTCTTTTCCTTTCCTGCTGCCCCACCTCTTTTGATCTCAGTATGACCTTTAGATTCCAAGCCTCTGGGGCACAGGAAATATTTATCACTTTTTACTATCTGCACTTCATTACTTTTACCAGCTCAGAGCCCTCCAAAAGAGCAAGCAAGATAGAAATAAAGTCTTAATTTGCAGTGATATGTGTGGTCTACAGCACTGGTATGTACCCACTGAAACTCTGGGTCGGTTTTTGCACTGGGATGTTCCCATGTCGCCATCAACAGGATATCTAACTGGGAGCACGGATTTGTAGGCACAGAAAGTTTGGGATCATAATCATTTTATTCTGGGATAGGGCACCCTTAATACATATTTGACTGTTGTGTCTGCCCTCAAAACCTCTGGTATTCCAGGTGCAGAAAAGTGTAGCAGGTAGAAAAGATGCACAGTTCGCTACCTTCAAATCAACACTGCAAGTGTGCACAGAGGAAAATTCTGTGAATCCGAATGTTTGCAAGGAATGGAGTCCATACCCCCGTGCCCTTGCCCCAGGCCAACCTACAAACCAGGTCTAAGCACGAGGCCTGTTCCGAGTTTTATTTTACAGTGGCTACAGCTTGCAAATTTTTGCTCATTTCCTAGATGAGCTCAGCAGAGTGGCCACTGACACACTGCACAGGGAGTGCATTGCCAAAACATGTCAAAAGAGGGCACAAATTTGGGTAAAACGCATATATGCTAATTGATATGTATAGATACAAATTTAGAGAAAAATACAGGCGTTTCTGCATTTAGGAGAGTAGCCAACCCTTCCTTAAAAGCTGGCAATTTGCAGGCCTGTCCCCAGGGCAAAAGTGAGGAAAATCTTTTGAGGGCCAAATTCAATTTTGGAGAAGTTCGTGGCCACCACATGCCTGGTGGACAAGGCTGAAGGCCGAAAGAGTACCAGAAGATTATGGTGATGATGATGATGACCATTAGCATGTCTTAGAAGATTGATTGATTGATTGTTTGATTGATTAAAAGCTTTTGTATGCTGCCCTATTATACAAGATCCCAGGATTCATTTCTACCTTTAGGATGGCATAGAAAACTGACAAAAACTGGGAAACTACGAGGCAGTCTGTGGTTTGGGGAAAGGATGTGGCCAGCTGGGGACAGAGAGAGGGCTAGACTGGGACCCCCAAAGGGCTGTTTCCCCCGTACCTCTGCCCCAGGGTCCTGCTGACTAGCCGAAGCAGAGAGATGCCTGAAACGGCTGCACACAAGTGGCTGACCAAGGCTAAGGCTTGCTTCATGCCAGTCCTGGTTTGGATCCCAAAGCATTGTACCAACTAGGCTCTCTGGGTCGTCTTTCTAGGACGAGGGGGAAGAACCAGAAGGGCAGCAGGTCCGCGTATGGATGGGGGGTCAGGCAAAGGAGAAGTAGTGAAATGGGTACTCTAGAAAACTGCCTGCTTAAAAACCATCTTTTACCTGGTTACTACTAACACCTGCACACAGCTTCATATTATAAAATCTCAACAACTGTATTTAAATCTCAGCTCAAACACTCGTTTAAAAGTACTTTCAACTACAATACTAAAAGCAGCACAAAAAAGTTAGGGTCATTTGCATACAGTAAATTTGATCTGAACATTTCTGCCAGAAAGTTTTCTGATGCCCACATGTAATCTAATTTGGCACATATCTTTCACAGCTAGTTAGTAAACAAGAAAGCAGAAAAAGGTGTTTTTTGTTTTGGTCTCAGTATATCACAAGCATTTGACCTGAAATATTTGGACAGTGGAATTAAAACACACCTAGGATGCAATTCTATGTGTGTAGACAGAAAAATATCCTACAGTTCTCAGCACACCTAAAATACTACACCATGTAGAACCTTTTTACTGGAATACTTGCACAGACTAAAAAGACCATGGCATGCCTCTCTGTCACATTATTCAAATTTAAGGGAAAACACAAAGATACTGAACATTGTTAATACAGTGCAACATTTTAGTAACCTAAAGATCACTGCCTGATGAGCACTGGAAAAGTCTGTTACGTTGAAGCTGCCCAGTTTGCCTAACATCCTATTTTCAGTGGACATCCAGCCATTGTTGCTAAAGAACGTATGGAACAGAAGTGCTCACTGGAAATTAAAAGCCTGGAAAATGTTTTCGAAAATCTGCACCACCAGACAGGGGTCCAATTGCCTAGCATTACACCTGGGCTGGCCAATCTAGAGGTCTGTTGCTGCCAGCCAATTGGTAGAGCTGATGTTGAACACCAACCTCTAGGGATGTATGAGGATTTTGACTGGGGTGAAAGTCCCATGGATTTCCCTGACTCAACTGTCCAGATTCCATTTTGTTCCCCCCAGGTTGGTACTGACTCAAACGGAAACGTGGGTTTCTACTTTTAAGCAGGCTGTAACCTGTATGTGTGTGAGCTCAGGAAATTTGTGCAACTTCCAGATTCCAACCCCGTGTACAAATTTGGTCTTTCTCTTGAGCGGATCTGTCTCAAATCAGCTGCCCTGATGCTATCACTGTGAAAAAGCACTCCCAGTCCAGAAGTACAATCATAAGCAAGTGAATGTGATATAGAGGATTTGTCAGAACAAATACATTCCTGAAAGAAACCAGATACTGTATGTTTATTATTGGTGGGAAGAACAAGGTGAGGGGAGAAACTAAAAAAACCATGACCTGCTAGCAGAAATCATGGAAGCTGAAAAATAAGAGCTGATAACGATAATTTAAAACAGGGATCTATCTGATGTGCTCAAATCAGGTAACCTAGCGGAAAACCACAGTGTCTAAGCCTAACTAGATTACATCAACAGCGGAAAGCTCTTTATGAAGTAGGGAATATGGCAAGCTAAACAGAAGTTGTAAGAGGATGAAACTGACAAAGCTATTTACCATGGGAATACAAAGCACCTGCGGTTACAGAATAGACTGGCAAAGACAGTAAAAATATTTTTTAAAAACCAAAACTGCTAATGAAACTTGTGCAAATAAAGCATCTGGAAACCATGTGGCTTTAGTGCCATCTGTGCAAATTGGCCAATTCCGTACAAATTGTGCTAGAACCTGGTGTTTTCTGGGTTCTTGGTTGTGCAAATTCCATTAGTGCATTAAAAAGTGCAAACTAGAGTTCATCTTAGAGACAGAAGTCTGCGAGCTGGCTTGACTTGCAGCCCAGTGCTGTGGTCACTCCTCTCCCTCCAAGCAAACCGGGACAAAAGCCTTCTATAACTAAAAGCCTTATTATGCTAAAACTGTGACCAGCTAGGATGGCTTTGTTGTACCAGAGAAGAGTATTGCAGAAGCCAGGAACAAAAGACATCAGGGAAATTAGCATATTGGCCATCAGGAAAATGCAGCGTGATCTAAGACGCTGACTCCAAGCAGGGGGGCTCTTCCCTCTGGCCCCAACCTCAAAAAGAGCAAGCCACACTTGCAAGGTAGCTGCTGGGGCCACAGCCCAGGAGGCCTTTCTGATAGGAGGAGTGGGCCCAATCCCTACTCACAGGGAGTCTGCACCGATGTGCGGCTAATGATTGGAATCCAGCAGGGGCACATTTTATTTTATTTTATTTTTAAAGCTTTTATAGACCGGCCCAGCCAACTTGCTGCAAGCCTCAGCCCGCCGAGGGAGCACGCAGAAGCAGCAACGGCAACGAGGAGGCAGGCTGGGAGGAGCGCGTGCCAAGGGTGACTTGCCCACGGGCCCTCGAAAGGCCAGAGCTGGCGAGGCACTGCCCAGCCCGGAAGGGCGGTCTCGTGGCCATGGCCCATCGCCCTGCTCCTCATTTCTGCGGGAGAGGGTGGGCCAGCTGCTGTGGGCTGGGCAGTGGGGCACAGCTTCCGTTCTGGGTGGGGGCAGGAACAGAGGGGCTGAGCCCTTCAAAGCTCCTTCCAGGTTGCTTAGTGAAATTCTCCCTCTGAGAAGTTTCCAGTTTGGATCCAACGCTTCGCAGGAGCAGAGGCTTCTTCTAGCTTTGGTCCAAGGCCCCAGAAAATGAAGCTGCTCTGTCCGCTGCAGAGTTACAATAAAAGGACTGCATTCCAAAGGACTGCCTTGAGCGTTTGGAGTGCCGCACAAGGAAGGAGCAGAGAAGCTCAGGACACCTGCCTACAGTGCAGGTGAGCAAAAGCACAGCTGCAGGCATGTTGCTCCTGGATTCCTCAGCAGCCCGAGGAGGGATCGACATTGTAGCCTTTGCTTCTTCTCCGGCATCGACCTGACGCAGGGCCCTTTGGGCAGAGTGCTAAGGGCTGCTCTGAAGAGAGGCTTACCCAAGGACAACCAGGAATAGGTTTCAGGACATCACTGCTTGGGGCAATTCAGCAGGATGGGCTGACAAAATTATTCCTTCTGCAGAAAACACATCTGTGACTTGGGTTTACAGGAACAAAAAAAATGACATTAAAAATGAAGCAACTGATTGCAAATGGTGTCTTTTGTGCTTAGATTAAAGTGGGCTTAGTCTTGTTCTTCCAAATGGCTTAATTTCAAGTACCCCTCTACTTAACTGGGTTGCAGATCTGGTTGATAATTAAAACCAAACAATCAGAATACAACACAGGAGGAGGGTGGGGGAAACACTGCCTTTTGGTAACTAGCCATTAACCACGGGGATTTTATGCATGCAAATATGATGCATTAATGTTACAAAGGTCAAAAAGTCCAAGGGTAATCACTCTGTGTCAAATGTATAAATCAAAGCTTTCAAGGGACCAATTTAATTTACAGGGTTTGTAAACATTCTGGCATCCCCCAAATGTCAGCGGCTTGTTTGAGCCACTGGCTTCCCATTTTTGGCAGCATTAATTTTGATTTTTGTTTGTTTATTGTTATCCTGAGTGGCAATCATGCTTGCTAGCTGTTCTCAGTAGCAGCACCAACATTTTTCTTTAAAAGGAAATCCGTAACTCATAAATAACTGGGAGGATTTAAAAAAAAAACTTGGAGCAAAGCGAATGTGAGAATGGGAGATGATCATCCTTCACACAGCACGCTTCTGCCAGGCCATCCTGTGCAAGAACAAAGAGACGTGTAGAAAATTAACCATACTAGGATGATGCTGGACTCCAGTGTGGGGTTAGGGTTAGGGTGTCCCTGAAGCTGGGAGACTCAGGCCAGAAAAGCTGAAGGACCCCACAGGAGTTTTCATTACGGGATGAAGGAGGGATGCTGGTCAGCTTGGACATTTCTAAAAAGGCAGCTTCACAAATTCAAGGAGGAAAAGGCTGCTCATGGCGTCCAGCTTTTGTTGGGGAACAGGACAAGGAGGAAGCAATGGTGTGCAAACCCTACTTGTTTGTGGGCTTTTCAGAAGCATTTGCTTCATTTATTATATTTCTACTCCACTTTTCCTCTTGCAAAGAGCCCAAAGTGGCTTACACGGTCCTTCTCCTCGCCGTTTCTCTCTCCACGATAACCCTGTGCAATAGCTGAGGCTGCGAGTCCATGGATGGCCCAGCGTCACCAGTGAGCTTCATGGCCAAGAAAGAACTAAAACCCCGATCTCCTGAGTTCCTGTCGAATATTCTAACCACTACACGACACTGCTTGCCCAATGTGGGAACAGACCACCGGACTAGCTAAGACTCCAGTCTCATCTAACATGGCTCCTCTTGTGACAAGACATTCCTTTGGGCCAAAACAGGCAATACTAAGCTGCAGAATATCTGGTGTTACGCGGCTTCCTACCACTCACTTAGCCCAGTAGTGTCTGCCTTAAGTGGCAGCTTTTCACCTGAGTCCAAGGAGGGGGACTTTCTTATTCCAATCAAAGTTACCCTGAAAAACAAAGGAGAAATCTCACACCCAATTTGGAGACACCTTGGGTAGAACATGAGACTTTCAGCATACAGTGTATGTTCTCCACCACGGAACCATGTTGTTGTTGTTAGTTGTGAAGTCACGTCTGACCCATTGCGACCCCATAGACAACATTCCTCCAGGCCTTCCTGTCCTCCACCATCCCCCGGAGTCCACCCAAGCTCACACCCACTGCCCCAGTGACTCCATCCAGCCACCTCATCCTCTGCCGCCCCTTTCTCCTTTTGCCATCTATTGTTCCCAGCATTAGGCTCTTCTCCAGGGAGTCCTTCCTTCTCATTAGGTGGCCAAAGTATTTGAATTTCATCTTCAGTATTTGGCCTTCTAAAGAGCAGTCAGGGTTGATCTCCTCTAAGACTGACCATATTCCTTCCCAAAACCTCTCCGTATGCAGTGTACAGAGAACTGGACCGTGGGAGCAAAAGTACATGGCCTCTTATATATGGAAATGCATGCTAGTACAGGTCACAACATAGGTAGAACTCAGCCCTATTTGGAAAAACATGAACAAGCCCTTCGGATAGAGATGCCAGGGCCTATACCAGCTGCATGCTAATTTCCCGTTAATAATCCAGTTAAGGCTTTGTGTCTTGGTTGTAAACTGATTGATTACTAAGATTTATTTCCTGCCCCGTTTGCTTTCATTACCAACCTTTCTTTATCCATCATGCTCTCTCCATTGAACATGGGGTTTTGTGTCCTCTGGGATGGTTTTTTTTTTTTTTTTGCCTGACAGGTGTTGTTGGTGAAAAATAAATGTTGAGTAACATGAAGAGGTTTGAGGAGAGGTTTGGATTTGAGATGCTACCTGAAAAGACAGCACCATTCACTGACGCAGATTAGTTCTTTGGTTGGTTAAGTTGATGACTGAAGTCAATGAAGCTCAACTGCCTTAGATCTGACTGCATGTAGAATTAAGCTTGCAATCAGTGGGTGTAAGAACTACGTGCTGCAATTCACCCTTTTTTTCATTGTTGGTTAGCATCCTAAATCCCAAAGCAGGTAAACTAGACTACTAGGGTTTCAGTTCAATCTACTCCAGTATACTTCTTAATTCAAGTCACAATTTGTTTTGCAAACTGTTGTTAAAATGGCAACAGATGGTGGCTGTCTTTGGATGCAACACTAAACCACAATTTAAACCTACCAGCTTGTGCTCTTCTTTCTCCTTGGGTACAACTAACTGCATTTTATTACTGTAGCTATTTTTAATTATGCTTTGTCTCAACACAGAACTTTGACCTGTGGTTTACACTTTTTGGAGGGTGGATGGGGAAAGGAATAGTTCAAATTAACCACAACTCGTAGTTTAAACGAAAGACCAAACAGTGGTAAAAATGGATACTTTTAAACTCTTCCTTCCAGTCTCGCCAGAAAGATTGAGGGAAGAAGGAGCTCATGCTGAACTAACATGAAAAGTTTACTTCTGTCGCTGAACCAGGTCAGAAAGTCCAACTTGGAGCAGGGAGACATGTTGTGTATACATGTATGTATTTGTTTATTATATTTCTATGCAAGCTTGAAACAGCACTCTCCAATCGATTTCTTTTACTCCAACAGACTCAGCTAGGGAAACTGTATGCATGCTACTCTGAAGACACGGACGCATCATTCTGACATGGTGCAATCATATCAGAAACCAAAGCAGGTCTACTCCAAAGTACTCCAAACCAAAAGTAATGTGGCTTATCTCCAGGAAAGGGTGTCCTGCAGCCTTTCCCCAAGCTGTCCTCCAGATATTTTGGAGTACAACTGCCATCAGCTCCAAGATTAGCTCAAGGTAAGGGAGGATGGGAATTATAGCCCAATAATCTCAGGTTTGTTTGTTTATTTATTTATTACATACATTTACATAAATATTGCATTTATTTATACCCCATCCTATCGTTTCAAGAGCTCAAGGTTGGGAAAGGCTGGTATATAGGACTCAAGTGTTAATAGGTGGCACTTCTGAAAGTAAGGCCATAACATCTGTATTGAACCTGGAGTGAGGGATGGGAGATGACTTCACTTTTTCAACAATAGAAGCACTCCGGTTTCTAAAACTCAGATCAATATGTGTTACCCTTCTGGACTTCATTATGCTGTTGTCCCGGCAGCCCTCCCTCCGCAGGTGCGTCCACTGTGCTGTATTGAGGCAGGACGAAACCCACAGAACACAAAAGAAGCTTCCCATTCTGGGCGTTAACTTCAGTTACCAAAGCCAGACAATGCTGCCAGTGGTGTGGAAGGAAAAAAATGGCTGTTGCCAGCTGTGTTGTTCACAGTTGGATGGTTTCTCCAAATGGTTATAGAGCTGGTAGCCTGGTGTGGTCAGAGACAGGATGATGGATGAGCGATACACAGCGTCCAAGTTGAAAGAATGGCAGAAGTTCACTTCAGGGTTGTTAAAATGCTAATCTAGTTTAGTTAACAAAAGCTTAATGGAACTGAAAAGTTAGGGAAATAGGCACACCTCAGAATCTGATCACACATGCACGCATGCACGCACGCACACAAATATGGAAGTCTGTAGGGATCCGAGTGAACGCAAAGAGTTGGAGAATGCGCAGAAACACCAGTACATAAATTGGACTGTCTTCGTATATGCGCTTACCTGAGAGTAAGCCCCTTTCTACACAATGGAACTTTCTTCTGGATAAACATGTTTAAGGTTGAATGGTTGACAGCATAAACTGAGATGCTCTCTACTGCGTACACATATTTATATGTTGCCTGTTAATTGCAGTGCAGATGCGTATGTTCAATAATGTACTGATCGATTATGTGTGTGTTAGCACTATGATTCCCTCTAATCTTGTCCTTGTTTAAAATCATAGGTTATTGCATAGGGAAGTAACCTTTATGTAGTTTAGAACCAAATAAAGCTTCAAAGTTTAAACAGAGGTATTTATGTGTATTACCATACAGGTTAATATGCCATCATTACTGATTATTCTGCCCCTCACTTCCCAGCCTTCCCGGCAAAAACTTCCACATTTGCTATATCAACTCATTATCCCAGAGTTGATCTTTGTGATTACACAAATACCAGCATTCGGAAAGGAGCATCTTAGCGACTCTATTTCTTTCTGTAGCACATCATTCACAATAAAATGAGCCAACTTTTGTTAACAGCTGCATTGGAAAGACCGTTAAGGCATGACCAGGAAAAGAAAACTAGCCGAGTGTGTGCGCACACACACAGAGCTATTGAAAACAGTATGATGAAGCTAGTAATGTGATTTTTCACCGAACTGTTCTTCCATGTGACATGGGAACAAATCTGAACATACTTTCTTTTCAGCCTGAAGTTGGCAGCTATTCACAGAACAGACTAACAACTTAATAAAACAGCTTAGATGGATTTTAATGGCAACTGCAGCAGCTTATCTGAGGCATAAAGACAGATCATCTGTCCTCCCAGTAGTTTTGATGAAAGCAACATTTGGGCTGATTTAATTAGATACAGGACTTTTAAGGCTGAAATTAATGCAGAACTCCACCATAATAAACACTCTTTCCTCCACGTCCTCCCGAGTGGCTCCTAGGGTAAATCATTAATTTCTGCAATTGTGAAATGTGTGATGACACTCTGGACTGGAATAATAGGTAAGTTTAATGAATAAATATGTAATCACCTTCTCGTTTTGACTGAGCCAAAAAGAAAAAGAAAGACACGATCTTTGCATTTTCTACCAGGGAAAGCCCCAAATGGAGCCGAGAGACAATTTAGGCAGGAGTGATCCATCCATGCCAGTTACTAGCCAGAATAGCTCAGTGGGGAAACACAAAAGTGCAGGGCTGTTGCCACGATGCTCAGTTTGGGAGCTTTCCACAGGCACCCAGCTGGCCACTGCTGGAGAAGGAACGGTGATCTTGGGCACGGATCCTTCCAATAACCCCTCTGGGAAGGGCGATGCATCCCATCTCTCATCCTTTCATTAAAGCAGTGGTGGGCAGATGGCAGATATAGATCTTCTGGTAGATCTCCAGGTGGTTTGCAGGAGATCTGCAAGGGTAGCTCCCAACGTTTGTAATAATACCAGCATCCAAAGGGCTCTCCTTCACCCTAAATCATAGTGCTGGCATAAGAAGGCAAGCTTGGGCTAAGTGGGGATGGATTATTATGGAGAGTAACGGTGAGCACTGTTAATGTCTGAGACTCCAACAAAATTCCAAGGCTCAGAAATCTTGCACTGCAAGGAAGTCCTTTGCACCAGGAAGTCCTTTTGCACCAGGAGCTCAGGGATTTAATAGGAAACAAATCATGTGAGCCCAAAGTCTGTCTGCCTCTGAATTCAAAAGAGTAAAGCTTATGCTCCCCGACTTGATTGCCTGGGTAATGGGAACCTCGAGTTATTATGACACCAACACAGTTTGAACATGGGAAAGCTTCCTTCTGCTCCAACACACCGACATTTTCATCATGACTGACCCGATATTTATGTCCATGTATGCCTAAATGATTTGGACATGCTAATTGTAGGCTTAACAAAATGAGAACAAAATGTCTCACAGCTCAAACTGTCTCACAGGTTCTCTGTACCAGAGTGAGGACAGCAAGCAGCTGTCCCTGCCACCCAGGTGCTAAAAATATTTAGATTGACCATCACATAAGGCACCCGCGACTGGAGGACAAAGGGATGCACCTACCCAGCTGGCTGACAAGTGTGTTTGGAAAAGGGTGTTGTTTCGGTCTTTCTGGACACAACTGAGCACAGGTAGTGACAGAGGAATGGGAGGGCGAGGCTTTAACTGGATGAAAGTAAGCCGGCATGTAAAACAGCCTCTGGCTTATACTTTTTGGCTTTTCTTTTACATTTACATTTCTACAAGTTAATGGACTGCAAATGCAACAGCTTTCCACCCTATTAAAAAGCAGCAGCAGAGCTTTCCATTAGATACTGTAAAATGTATTTAAAGTTTATGATCAACAAGGAAAAAAGGCACAGAACTCATCTGGAAATATCTGTTTATTTGAGCCAGAATAAATGTTTATACAATAAATGTCAGCAGAAAAGAATATGCCTGTCATTCACCACATTATGTACTGCTTCATTTTCTGAATCAGATACATAATGCTACAAGGTGGTGGGTTTTTTTTAAAGTCCCCCTGGCATAACTAAAAACAGCCAAATGTCTTTCACAACAAAAGTAATATTGCAGCCATAGAGGAAAGCTCTTCCTTTTTATGTACAGCAAAGAAGCCATCTCCAAGAGACTTTTTCTGAAAGCTTTTTCAGAAGTCTAATAACAAAACAATTCCATAGGTTTGAGGATAATCCCAAAGCAAAGCTATCTCCTTAAAAGTGGAATTTGCCAATACAATCCTATATCATGTCTACACAGACATAAGGCCCAGTTGGACTTACTCTAAAGCAATAGGTAGTGCCTAAGGATGCAACCCCAAGTAGCCTTATCTGGGAGTAAACAGTGAGACTGGAAATTCTCAAACTGTGTATGATTGCTCTGCAAGAACTTGCAATGCTGATCTTGAGTTTGCACCTCCCTATATACACTGATCTCCTGAAAATAGCTGAAGACAATGCTTACAGCCATTCAGCATGAGCCACTTCGGCATGCTAACATTTGCTGCAGCTACTCACAGAACATCCCATGCATCTATTCAAGCTGTCAGTTCTGACTGCAGTCCATAGAAACTACACTCTTAATTGCACAGTAAATATATATAGCACAGCCACACAAACATACACACACAGAGACTGTGGCCAGTCAATCGTATTACCGCAGACATATGCAAAAGCAAATTAAAAAAGATATCCACTTTTCTGTCTTCCGCTGTGGGTCAGATTCTGCCATTGTCCCCCGAGCACTCTTTTGTGGAGTGTGTGCAGTGTTGACACTTAGCACTGATGCCGCAGGAATGGAAGTATAACACACACAATTTGATCAACCTCATTAAGACAATTGCAGGCTCAAGAAATGTCCATTAGCTGGTCTGAAGCTAAGCTATAGATGCAGCCAAGTAGAATGGCAACCAGAAATGTAGCGCTATGACTCAGAAGCGTGAGCTATCACTTACCCCAATCCAAAGCCTCTTTACTCAGAAGTAAGTCCCTCACTGTGGCCAGGCAGGCAAACCTTGGCACTTTGTTCCGTATCTTGCATCCCTTCCATTTTGCTTTCCAAAAAGAAGCTCCTTTTGAAGGCAGGGAAACAATCCCTGCTTCGGAACAGCTGGACGATCTGGTCTTTCCATCCAAGATTTATAAATTATGAAGGGGGTGGTGTTTGGGGGGTGGGCGGGCAGGGAAAACAGCTTCTTTAAACCTCCCCTAATTGCGCCATGAAAGCAGCTGTATCAGGTTTTTGCCATCCTGGAATCCATAAAGCAAACCGGTGGGGGAGGGGGAAAAGTTTCACTCCTTTGCATTTCAACAAGACCTTGCTTTCATCAGGAAGCGGAAGATGAAAGGGTGAAAAAAGACAGCCCCTGCCACTGCGCGGGGCTAATTCAGAATTGACTCTCTTATTTGTTTCCATCCATAATTGATGGGTAGTTTGAAATAGAGCTCCCTCTATCTCCCAAAGCTTGGCTACTATGGGTGGCTGGAAGCAGCCGCCTGGTTCCACCAAGGCTGGTCACTAAATCATTCGGAGTTTAGTTCGCACTTGGCGGGTGGGAGACACACACACACACACACACACACCCCGAGATGGGAACAGGGCTCCGTTCCCGGGTTCCGCCTGTCAAACTGCTCCGCCAAGTGTCTTGCACGATTCCCAGGAGCTCTGCGCGCTCTCTCTCTCTCGCTCTCTGTGTCGATGAGGTGACCAGCCCAAGTGACATAAACTCAAGTAGCTCATGTCAGCCCTGGCACACGGCCCCTTTAGACTGGGTGATTTATTTTGCTTCTCACCCACACAGCCCGGGAGAGAAAGTTCCCAGCTGCTAACTGACGGTCTCCGGTCCTCGGAGGAAGGGAGGCGCTCGGAGATCCAGGCAACGCCACGGTTTTGGCCGCCTGTTGGTGAAGCTGCCTGGAGGTTCCGAGGCATCTCAGCGGCCCGTGACGTGGGTCCTTCTCTCCAACCCCAAACATCCTTCTTCTAGGAGGAGGGGAAGCAAAACGAAACAGGACAGCGCGTCCCCCACTCTAAGCAGGGTTAGGAACACGGGGGAGCCTCTTCGGGGGAAATGCTGGTAAAAAGAAAAAAGCATTTGCGAGAGCTTCTCTTGGAGGTGGAACAGGACGGGCTGCGGAGAGAGGATGGTGCTACAGACCCCCCCCCCGCGCCCCCAGCCAGTCCAGCAGCTTGAGTGATGCCTGGATAAATACGGGAGAAGGACGATGCCAGCACAGGTGGGCCTATCGCCCTGTTCAGGTCTTGCCAGGGCTGCGCGCCGGCCGCCTGGATGACGGGACCAGTCCCTGGACCGGGGATCCCCGGAGGCGACTGAGCCCTGTTCTCCGACTCTCGGACCGGGGCCGGGGATGCGGAGGGCGGGCTCGCAGCGAGGACGGCGGCAGCTTCGGCCCCTCTTGCGCCGCCGATTCCCAGCCCTCTCCAGCCCGCGCGGGGCTCGGACGGTCCTCCGGGCGTCCGCTGCGGCGTCCCCTGCTCGTTCCGCGCCCGGTTATGGGGGGCAACCCCCAAACACCTGCCCCTCTCCTTCTGCCCACGCAGCAACTTCCCCAGCGCTCCGCAGGGCCCCCCGGCTCGCCCCTTCCCCTCCTCCGCGGAGCATCTCTCCTTCCCCGATCCCCGCAGAGCCCCTTCCCGTGACCCTCGCCCGCCTCTGGCGAACGCGAGCACTCCGGTTCCGCATCCCAACCTGGCCTCCGTGCGCGCCCGTGCCCGGCCTCACTGCAGTCGCTGCCCGACGCCCCCGCGGCGCAAACCCGCACCTACCCATCCATCCAGGACTCGCTCAGAAATTCGCCGCGGCACGCGCGTAAAAAGGGACGGCGGAGAGCCTCTCCCGCGCGCAACTTTTCAGGCGATGTCACGCGCGGAGCGGATCCCCAACCCTTTTCTCCAACGCCCCCCCTCCCGCAGCGCCCCGCAAGCAAGGACCCCACTTGACAACGCGATCCTCGCAGGTCGACTCAGAAGTAAGCTTGGCTGAGTTCGGCGGCGCTTACACCCAGGGAAACAGCGGCCCGGATCGCAGCCTATGCGGGCCGCCTCGGCCCCGGGGCGCATCTTCTTTCCATCCCCCGGCCCCCCACCTTACAAGCCCCCGACCAGCAGCCCGGGCGGCGCCAACGGATCCCTCCCCCCCGCGCGAACGAGCTGAGACCATCGGCGGCGAGCCGAGCGATGCGGGCGCTCGTCGCTGCAGCTCAGAGGGTGCCAAGCGACATCTGAAAGCGGGGAGGGCTCCCCGACCGGGACACGCAGCGCCGAGGCTCTCCTTACCTCGCCAAGCGGCGGCCGGGGCGCGGAGGGGCGAAGCCAGCAGCTGCAGCCCGGGGCGGGCGGGCGACCGCGAAGGAGTCCCAGGGACCCGCAAGCCGCGGAGCCGAATGAGAAGCGCGATCCGACGGACGCCTCGGTGCCTTCCCGCGAGCGCCGCTCTCCTCGCTTCACCTCATCGTAATCCTCCCCTTGCAGGAACTCGCGGCGGCGGCGGCGGACGCACCGCGAGCAAAACAAACCCGAGCGAGGCAAATGGTGTAATACGATCCATCTCCAGTCACTCCGGCGAAAAGGGGGAGGCCGCCGCCGCCGCCGCCTTCCTCCCAACCATCAGGCGGCGGGAGAGCGCCCGGTCCCACCTCCCCAGGCTCGGGGAAGGCCAGCCGATTTGGGCAGCTCGCCCTTCCTGGCGGCGGCGGCGGCGGCCGCTGAGCAGAGGCTGTCCGTCTCTGACCCCGCGGTGGCCTCCTCCCTCCTCCGCCTCGCCTCCTTCCAGGAGCCGCCGCAACTCCAGCCCTCCGTTCCGCCCGCGGAGCCGGCGCGGCGGCGCGCTCCTGCTCGCTCCTTTATGACTCCAGCCTTCCTCCAGGCGCCCCGAGGAGACGCGGGAGCTGCGCCCAGCCTCCGAAGCGCCCCGTCCCCGGGAGAAGTTCGGGAAGCGGCGCCCCGTTCCTCCCTCGCCAGGCGAAGCCAGGAGCGCGTCGGCGAGACCTCCCGAGCCAAGCTGGGCCCAGAGCACGGCGCGGGGCGAGATTCGCGCCTCCGTCTCAGAGGATGCCCCCTCGAGCTCCCTCCTTCTTCATCCCGTCCTTTCTCCTCCTCTCCACCGGAGCCACGGCTACCCTCTGTAGCACCCCGTGATAAACACACGCGTTTAAAAGCCAGACAGGAGGTGCGGGGAGTCAGTCAAACTCCCTCCGCTGTCTTGCCCCTTTCTTGCGCATTTATTTATTTAACTCCCCGACCGGCCAATGGCCACAGCATGTGGAGCAGTTTGCAACCGTTCCAAGCAGGACCTAAAGCAATAAAAGCAGCCATCCCCTTTTCCTTGCAAGGCAAAATGGAGAAAGGAATATAATAATAAAAATTTAGCGGCTACGACGGCATCTCACACACTTCTCATTCCTACTTTGAATGGAGAGACCTCCACAACACTGTTATTTGGAAGGTATTCAGAATCCATTTTTACAGACTAACTGTTAACCTCCTGAAATGTAAAGGGAACGTGGGGGGGGGGGGGGGTTGGGGGAAGCATCTGCAATGAATCTGAACCTTACAAGCAATGTCTTCTGTTAGAAAAGGTAAAATATAGGATTTTTTAAAAACCCTAAAATACCAAGAATTCAATCATGAAAATAAATGCCAAGAATTGGTTATGATTTATTATTTTTTCTGCTGGAACATGAATCATTGAAGGGATAGAATGGCATAAAGCTTCACACTGAAAAAAATGTTTCTCTGAGCTTTATTACTTGAGCTTGGGGGGAAAACAGAATTTCATTTTTTAAACAGGATCACAGCGAAAGCTGATTTTCGGAATAAAATAGAAAGCTGCCATCCTGCTGTGGTGAACTCACAAGGAGTTTTGCCACAGGCTTCCACAGAAGCAATCTGGCATCCTCAAGGGCTGCGATAATACTCTCCATGGTTGTTCACCAACTTCTCCAAGTTGTAAAAAGGAACTTGTAACCCAGCCTCAGCTGAGGTTTGGCTAATTCCTTCGTAGACCTGGTCAGAATCTCATATTTACTTGCAAGAAATATGGGTGGCTCCTTCCTGCGCAAAGCTGCACAGAGACAAAAACGCCCTTTTATTTCAGTGGGAGTTTTGCTTGGAGACTTTATAACTGATGTGAGGAGGGCGGAGGAGGGAGGGGAGACGTAAGAGTTTGCCCACAGTACATTCTCTTCAGTGACTGCCAACAAAGCTTCCCAGCCATGGGAATGGACCGTTTTTGGCAGGCCGGCCTTTGGATATTTCATTCTGATGTTTTCGGGTGGTGACAGACCGAAGACTTCATCACTGCGGCCCTTCTGTACGGCTGACGTTCAGCAGACCCATTTGCTGACATCAGGAGCTCTTGCCTCTTTAGAAGCATAAGGACAATGTGATGCGGGTGTCAAAATCTGGATGCTCAGTGAAGGAACTACCTTGGCAACCACCGGCTACATTTAGGAATTAAATTGCAAACCAGAGGGCAATATAGATAAATAATGTAAGAGCTGATAAGGAGCAATGCAACGGTGTCGAGGGGAAGGGGTGGGAAAGGCCCATGACACCTTGCAGCAACTCCCAGCCCAGCCCACCTCACAGGGTTGTTGTTGTGGGGATAAGATGGAGGAGGAGAATGATGTCAGCTGCCTTGAGCCCTTTGTAGGAAAAAGGCAGGATAGAAATCAAAAATAAATAAATAAATCGAACTGAAGGTGGTGTTAAGTCCTACAAAACTCTCCTAAGACCCACCCAACCAGCACACTAACACAGATGGCACAAGCACCTGTCGGAAGATGCTTTGACAACTTCTGTTGTGCCTCCAAAGTGGGGAGAGTACCCACCATTGCTCAGCTCTGCAGTCTAGTGGTAGAGGAGATGCTGCATGCAGAGGCTCTCCTGGAATCCCAGGTAGGGCTGGAAACCTCCCTGTTTTAGCCCTAAACGTCCTGAGAAGGCATAGCTCAGTGGTAGGTCCTGTTTCAAGTTCTACACCTGGCATCTCCAGGAAGAGCTAGGAGAGAAGCTGGCATGAAAGTTGGGACACCCACTGGTTAGTGGAGGCAACAGTGGGGAGAAGGCGACTAAGCAGCTTCCTATGCTGATTTCTAGTTCTCAATTTATAATCCCTTTATAATCACTCAAGTGATAAACATTCGGGGCCAATGTGTTTGGTCTTTCAGGTTGGACTCACAGATGCGACCTGCTTCTGCTGAAAATCCATCCATGATGTCACGCTTAAGGGCAGGCCTGCTGTGTGAAGACGGGCTTCCCTTGTCCCAACACCCCCCAATCCAGGCCCGTGGAGGGGTGGCCATTCTCCGCCTCCATTAGGACTAGTAGCTTAGCTGCTCTGCAAAGCGAGGAGCTGCCTTCAGAATGGAATCAGAGTCAAAGGAACCATTTTAAGACCCTGCTCCCAACCACTGCTTGTTGTTAGTCCCGAAGTCGTGTCCGACTCATCGCGACCCCATGGACAACATTCCTCCAGGCCCTCCTGTCCTCCACCATCCCCTGGAGTCCACCCAAGCCCACACCCACCGCCCCAGTGACTCCACGCAGCCACCTCATCCTCTGCCGTCCCCTTCTCCTTTTGTCATCTATTCTTCCCAGCATTAGGCTCTTCTCCAGGGAGTCCTTCCTTCTCATTCGGTGGCCAAACCGCTGCTACTGACACCCTAATTGGCAAGGAAGCTCAGTTAAGGAGATATGAAGCCCAGCCTCCCCAACTTGGGGCCCTCCAGATGTGAGACTGCAAACCCCAATATTTGAGCCAAAGGGCCACAAAGAGGTATGAAACAAAATGTCCTTTTCCTTTAAATGATAACCTGCTTTCATAGCAATGATTTCTTTAGGCTTCATCATCTCTGCTTTGCAAGCACTGAAGCAAGTTTATTTTGAATGCCACGCATGTCTGAATGCTTGCTTGCATGTGTGTAAGTGCCAAATCAGTGCAGGGACTGCTTGCAACACAAATGTATGCAGGCCCCTATTGACATGATAAACCATCAGTAACATGTGGGGGAAAGCTCCTTAAATCCTCCCAGACATAATAGGCTAGCATTGTGTCAATAGTGAGCAGATTAAAGGGGATATTGTCAAGCTATTTAAGCTTTATCTTTGTGTTATCCTGGAAGTTGTTCCTCATTGTAACTCTTAACCTTCCCTTTCTGACAACTTTTAAGAACAAATATTTTAAGAGAATTAGTAGAAACAGGATATTAAATGGTTGCTTATCTCGGGAAGGCTTAACAATAGCCTCTCTCATGTTAGTGATAAAGGAGCAAAGTTGAACCTGCTTCTTTTTAAATCTGCTGCTTGGACCAAATAAAAGCTGGGTGCCCATGCTAAATAAATAAATGTGGTGCCCCAGATGCTTTGGATCAGAACTCCCATCATCCTTACTGGTTGGGGAACATGGGCATTCCAGTTAAAAGCACCTGGAGACACCAGGGTGGCCAAGGCTGAGCTACAGTGCAGGCCTAGGGAGATTCTTACAGACGGAGGCAACTTTATGTCCAATCTTCTTCTATGTTGCAGGACGTTTTGAAGACGCCATGGACACCCCTGGCAAGGAGTGCACTGCAGTCTTGGCTCATGCTCTTCACCCGACGACCAGTGCCAGTGATACTGACATCCACGGGACAAGTCATTATTCAGCATGACTCAATCTCTAATGCACTTCCATTTCCAGTGCTCTCCACGGATGCTGCGATGCACTGTGACCCAGCCATTAAGACTGCAATCATATAGCCAATTCCCTTTGGGGTACGCTTGTTAAAACTGCTCTGAGCACTGTACATAGACGCATAGACTGGGGGAAAGGGGCCCGGGGGCCACTGAGTCCAACCCCTGCTCAGGGCAGGACGCTAGGTAAATCAGCCCTCTCAGATCACTGTCCAGTTGCATCTTGAATGCCCCTAGTTTCACACGGCCGGTGCTCAACAGCACGCTCTCATTTGTCATCTAGGAAGAGTTGCTCTTCCGCCGTGTATGTGGCTCTTTCCTCTTTTCCTGCAGCTCTGACCTACGGTAGCATTCAGTTAGTCACCGACCAGCAGGAACCATGTTCCCATTAAAGTTTAACTCTTACTCTTCCTATTTTATTTGTAGGTTAAATGACCAGAGGTTGGAAGTGAGCGATAGGGATTAAAGTATTCTGTGCTGATAAAATTGCATGGAAGCATCCGGAGGCAGCAGGGAAGGATGCACATTTCGTTAATCCTGTAGTAGAGAATTGACAGCAGTTATCGTCGGGGGTCATACTCCCAGGATGGGACTCTGGGGCAGAGACTCAGGACCTCAAGCAGCAAAATGTGCACAGGGGCCCAGAAGTACAGCAGGACTGCTTTCCCAAATTTTGAAGCAAATTACAGTGATCTAGTGACAGGCCGGAAGACAGGAATGGGGAACCTCAGACGTCGGGCTGAGAGATGGAGAGACATCTGATCTCCTGGGTCTCAGTCTGACCCTTAGGCTGTTTCCAGATGGCCCTTACACTTTCTCCAGCTCCATCCCTCTTCCCTTGTCCATGAATTTTTTGCACAGTTTTCCTCCCACCTTAAAACCTGAATGCTTTTTCTAAGTCTTTGCTGCTGGCTATAAGAGCTTCTGTATGCATTACAGCAGTGTTTTGGCCTGTGTCCTGTTGCCTTTGGCCACACTGACTCTTGGCATATGGCCACTGAGAGTTACTCCAGAACTGAATTTGGTCCCCAGCCTAAAAGAGGCACAACACACCTTGACGCCTAATATTACCTAAGTGCACAATTGAGTGAATAGGATTGTCTGCCATTTAACTCCTTTACCATTGTCTTCTATCGTGCTTGTTAAGGTATTAGTTTCCATGATTGTTTTAATTACTGTTTTTGTTTTAATCTTGGCCTTATTATTGCTAGTTGACTTGAGTGCCATTGGGGGTAGGGGTAAAAAGGCAGGAAAGAAACCAAATACGTAATTTATTCACAACCCCAGAATGAGTATGATGCAACCAAAGATTAATTTTGACCAGATCTTACCCACTAGTGATGTGGGGCATTTGAAATTCAGTGCAAAAACCCAGCATCTTTCTTGCTTTTTTTTTTTTTTTTTTTTTGCCAAAATACTCACAACTTTATAGCTGAACAATTTGTTGCACTTTCAGGTCTTTGGCAAAAGGGTTCCCCTTCCCCTTCCCCTTCTCTCCCATAAAATGCTGCTTCTGTTCCAGTGGATTTCATTGCAGCTGAAATCTTTTCACACTATTTTCTCCCCGAGTGTACACAATTCAAATGTAAATTGGTATGTAACTAATTACCGTGTAGCTTTAATACTTGTTTATCACACTAACGGCTTTGGAGTCACACTTGCAAAATGCACA
Organism: Varanus komodoensis; assembly: GCF_004798865.1. Taxonomy (NCBI): domain Eukaryota; kingdom Metazoa; phylum Chordata; class Lepidosauria; order Squamata; family Varanidae; genus Varanus; species Varanus komodoensis. The sequence goes on along the minus strand of NW_025335817.1, from coordinate 6,405,105 downwards.
TGAACAGTCTTGCCATGAACTATGGTAATTATAACAATGAAATAGGATGTAATTATTAAGGCTGCATATAATTAGGGCTAAAAATTAGCATTCAAACTGGTATTTAGAGACTAATTTGTAATCCATGAGTGGAGTTACTGGTAAATATCAATCCTTATCAGATAATATTAGTTTAGCATAGATTGGTAACCCTCAATCACCATAATCAGAAGGAGCTTTGTTTCCTTGGCCCCTCCTGGGTCTGGCATGTTGAGCAATGCTAACAAGTAAAGCAGCCGGTTTAGTGAGTACCATGAGAGAAGAAGAAAAATAGTTCTCAGAACGTACCCCTTCTCTCTGTTGATTTATTGAATAAACGGGCTCCAATCTGCTTAGCAAGCAAAATGCCTGGGGATCCATGCTTGTTAACACGATTAGGACTTTTCTGAGTAAGTCTCCATGTCATGGACTCCCTCTCTCTCTCTCTCTCTCTCTCTCTCTCTCTCTCTCTCTCTCTCTCTCTCTCTCTCCCCCTCCCTCCCTC
>NW_025335817.1:6141715-6404482 GCF_004798865.1 Varanus komodoensis | reverse complement strand
TGTGAACCCAGCAGGTTATGGTTGAGGGCCCCTCCCTCCCTCCCTCCCTCCCTCTCTTTCTTCTCTTTGACCTGGTTCTCATGACACAGCAGCTATCGTGGGTTAATTGACCCTCAGGGAGCTGTGGTATATGCGGGTTGCTTTTATGAATCTGCAAACTCCAACTGAGCATTGTTGTGCCTTGTGTCATGCAGACCCAGGTTAAACATCTATTTATGTTAGGGTTATATTATGGTTATTTAGCCCTCAACCTTCACCTGCTGGGTTCACACAACATGACAAGCAATGGCATCCTTGGGTTGGTGCTGTGCCTATTCATAAGGGTGGCTGGCATGCACCACAGTTCTTGAGGGCAAATTAACCCACAACGGGCTGTCAGTGTTGTGTGAACTGGCACCCAGTTAGCTTGCTTCCCTAAAACTGTTGTTCTTCAAGTTGTGTATTATTAACACATATGGGCTCTGTGCCTGCCTGGGGCCTGTTGTCAGGAAGATTTCCTGGGTAGGCCCCTTCTGGATCCTGGTATATCTAGGAGGGGTTCCAGCCCTTTTCTTCAGTTCCATGGAGACTGACACGCGGCCTGAGAACCGAGGGGAGGCCAGTGAGCGCCTGTCCCTGTAATGACAAGGTCCAGGATCGTGGAGGTTACATGGTTCCTATCCTGACCAGCACTGGTATGGGGTCAGAGTGGGTTGTTGTGTGAATGCATAAATGACCACTTGAAGAAAAACATTTACAGGGAGGCGACCTGCCTTTCTTCTTCATGCTCTCCATGCATTACACCTATGGGCACTTAGCAAGCTTACCTCGATCCGGAGGCATGCAGGTGTTGTGGAGAGAACCACTCTGCCGAATGAGCAGTCTTGCCTGGTGCAGCCATGAACGCTGGACAAAGGTTGATGGACTGGACCACTTGGTCACCCTGGAAAGGTGCTGCAAGGGGATGTCTGCATGAAATGCCATCAAGGTCGTGATTGCCCTGGTTGAGTGTGGTCTGGCTGACTCAGGAGATATACAAGGATGACCCAGTGCACAAGTGATTGGGAGCTGATGGGCTCAACTTGGGAACACCCACCATGGCAGGCAGATGGTCTCTGGGACCAATGGAAGGATTTGGTACAGGACCGACAGAAGGCAAGCACCCTACACACATCCAGGGTATGTAGGATGGATTCCACTAGATTTACTGGCGTTGGGAGGAAGGTGGGAAAACAGTGGCTTGGTTAAGGTGGAACGGTGATGCCACCTTGGTGAGAAAGGATGGGTCCAGGCACAGGACCAAAGGAGGGTGAGTCAGGCTGTGACGGTAAAGCTGGGGGTGGATTGAGCAGCGGTGGAGGGTGGGAGATCAGTGCACGTGCCTGGCTATGACCCCTGACGCAATGACATTGGTTGCTGCAATGGTGACGTGGAGTGGACGGTCAGTTCCAGGGCACAGAGAACGTGCCCTGCTCTTGACCCAGTCAGTGGCTGGTGGAGTCAGCCAGGGAGCTCATGGGCCCCAGGTGGCAAGCGGGGATCTGGAATGCCTGCACAGTCACTGGGGGTCCAAGGCATGGGACAGGGGTGGTGAGCAGAGCTTGGCCATGTGTGGGGACACAGCTGTGGCTGGGCATGTTGGAGGCAACGGTGTCCCGTGCTGCGGTGATGGGCCAGTGCCCACGCCAGTGAGGTCTCAGAGGTCAGGTGGCCCACCATGTGTGGCAGTGAGTCCCAAAGCTTGCCCTTCCAGATTGATGCCACCAGTATCAGTTCCATGGCTGGACCAGATCTGGGCAAAGTCGGCTCCAGTGCTGGCACAGTTGTTTCTGGCATGAGTGGAGACTGGTGCCTAGGCTGCTTCTTATGCTTCGGCTTCTCCAAGTCCACCATCGTCTTGGTCTTCTTGGTCTTCTTGAGCCCAGCAAACTTCATCTGCGCATCTAGGAGTAGACGGGGGAGAAGGTGCAGCTGAAAAAGCCCCTGTAGCTGTAGATGGAAGGCATGGTGCAGGCACAGCCTGGGAGGCAGACAGGTGGTCAGTTGGCACCACCATGGCCAAATCAGTGGCTTGCAGGGCAGGAATCCAGAGCTTGACCCTTAGTCACCCAGCATGGTCTTTCCGGGCCTCTTTGGTAAAGGCCTGGCAACGTGGCCAGGCCTCTAGGAGGTGCCCCTCTCAAGGCAGAAGAGGCACGAAGAGCGCCCATCTGTGTGACTCCCACAGTTACCGCGTTTCCCAAAAGGAGTTCTGGGTGCCACTGAGGACAAGGAGAGGAAGCATGGGCAGCTAGAAGAGACAGACCACCGAAGGGTTGTTTTTGAAGAGACTTCTGTTTGGAAGAGTTTGGGTCAAAGTAGGATAAAGAAGTAGAAATAGTAAAGGAGACAGATGAAAACACAAGAGAAAATGAGTCAAAAAGGTAACCCAATAGGGGAAAGTCTGGAGGTACCAAATATGGGGATCAGAAAAGAACTGAGGAAAAGGGCGGCAACTCCTGCTTAGGGGAGGGGGCCCCACCAGAACAGGTCTAGCTTGGAAATCTTCCTGGCTACGGGCCACACGCCGGCACAGAGCCCCATGTGCGTGATGCACAGCGACCACAAAGAAACTCTCTCTTTCTCTGCCTTTGTTCCTCCTCCTCCACTTTTCAAAAACAGGCATTTAAAACAAATCAAGCATTCAGGTGATTCACAGCTGCTTTTGTAAGCTTGTATCTTAGATCAGACTCCTATACATTCACTAAGAAAGGCTTTAGATGGATTTGCTATCATAATGTAACAATGTACAAAAACAACAACTCTGATAATGCAACAACTGGCTTTCCCAACTTGGGACCCGCCAGATGTTTTGGACTCTAATTCCCATGGGTTACAAGCAGCATGGTCAACAGCCAAGGCTATTGAGAGTTCTTGACCAAAACATCTGGGACAGTACCTGAACAACCACCACCGTCATCATTGTCGAGACAACTCTTACTATCTACCTCCCACAGGTCCCATTAAGAGTCTTACTTTCTCTTGGACTGTGTTCTGGGAATGGCTAGGGCAATCAACACTTATCTTGGGATCGTCACTCATTAGAGCTCCACTTCCAGGATTTTTAATTGGGGTTATTTATTTATTATTATTTTCTTTCCACCCTTCCTTAAGGGAATTCATGGTGACATATGTGGCTCTCTACCCCCCTCCCCTTTTATAGAGACTGAAAATTAATAAATAAGCAATGACTCACAATGATAACATGCATACTTAATGAAAAGAGAATTGAAGAGACTCAAGAGCAGAGGAAAGCTCTTTAAGGACAGGCATAAGTAGTTGCTCACTCTGCATGGGTGTGAAAGCTGGACAGTGAAGAAAGCTGATGCCTCCAAAATGTCGTGCTGGAGGAGAGCTTTGCAAATACCCTGAACTGACAGAAAGATGAACAAGTCAGAGCTTTCCCTAGAAGCAAAAATGACAAAACTGAGTCTGTCCTACATCATGAGAAGGCAAGACTCCCTGGAGGAGACACCCAAGCTAGGCAAAGCCAAAGGTAGAATAAGAAAAGGAAGACCAACTTGTATGGTTGTATGGTTAAGCGTTGTTCCTGGAACCCAAATGACATACACAATGACTTCAGCCCAGAAGGCTGAGACATGCCCACTTAGCAGATGGAGCCATATAACTTTTGAAGTGATGTTAATAAACTCACAAAGGTGCTCTTGTTGCATTCTAATTTCAGATCAATAGAGGTAAAATGGATGGAAGCAAGGGCAGCTTATGTTTGTAACATTCTAATTCCCTGAAGCCTTTTTCTTCAAGTGCTGCCCATCAGTCTATTCCACAGTCTTACTGCAGCTTTGGAAGTACATAAAAGTGTGAGAAGGTCTTATAATGCAGGAGTGGATGCTGACACACTCAGGGATACAGGGCCATATGGGATTATGAAGGTCCAAAACAAACATGACTTCAAATTCTTATCTAACCAGCTATGTATTGTTTTAAGTTTTACTCTAGAGTTGGCATGCCACTGCTCTGCATTGGGATCTTACCATAGGGGATGGGGAGTGTTTAGGATCTAGGTCAGGCCACCTGTGTCTACTCTAGAGTAAAAATGAACAGTGTTTCTGCTTCTTAGATTAAAATAGTATCTGTTTGGGCCTTAAGACTCCCCTATTGGGTTAGGCTGAGAGATAGTGACTAGCAAAAGATCATCCACTCAGCTTCATGTCCAAATGAGGATTTGCCCCCCGGATTTGCCCCCATGGCCTTAATTGGACATGCTACCACAGTACCATACTGGCTTTACTAAGCCCCAAGCCCCAAGCACTGAGCTCGCCAATCATGAGTGACATGTTGTCTGAACCAAGGAGTGCAAAGATGGCAATCTGGACTTCCCACATCCTACTTCCTGCCTGCCCTTGGTCAACTCAAAAGGGTAATCCGCTCTTGACCACACTTGCTCAAGTGCAACGATGTTCTTCAGAAGGCTTTGGTCCTCTGCCTAGGGTGGGGTCTCTTGTCCTTTCAGCACTATGAAAGGGCCTTTATTTTCCCCTTAAAGTGTCCATTACATTTTTAAAACCTTTAGATTGTTAATGCCGTGGAAAGCCTTGGGGGTAATTTTGGGAGTGTGGGAGTTGACTGTATTGCAACATGTGGCATTTTTATTGTTTTATTCTATAAAGGTGTGAGACACCAACAAGTCATAGCAGAATCCAAGGCTGGGATGCTACATTTTAATAAAGAAAGGCAGGCAGCCAGCCAGGCAGGTAACTATTCCTTCTGCTGCCCCTACCTTTGTGGAATCAGAATTTTGAAATTTCCCACAATGGTTATTTGGCGGGTTTAGAAAGAGCCTCTAAACATGATCCATGTAGAAGTTGATGTAAGATTCCTACTAATTTGTGGATGAAAACTGCAGCTCCTCACCTTGCATGTGAGCAGCACCGTCATTCTCCAGCTTATTGCCAATTATATCAAATCCCCCATGGAAGCAATAAGACCGATCTTTAATCTGTCATTAGGGACTTGACCCAGGCTTCCTGCTTATTTCTCCTAATCCTCATCACCTTGGGAGGATGTGAATACGGGATGTGGGGCTGGCTCTGTTATTACAGCAAGGCGTTACAAATCAAGGTGGCCACTTGTTTCTCTTGCGCTCTGGATCCACCGGCAGGCCTAATCCTTCCCTCGCCAGCCAGAACCATCAGCCAGGCTCCTTAAAGACATCCCTGAGAGCGAGTGTAAGGATCACTGGGAGAAAGAGCTCCTATCTTGTGCAACACACACAGCCAGATCCAAAGCAGCAGCCCCTCCATTGTTGTGGCTCCCTGGAGAAAGACACTTGCACACAAGGGTGCCTGGGAAAAGGGGGCGGAGCAAGGCTGTGATGCCTTACAAAGTCTGCTCTGATGTTTCTGGAGGAACGCATGAGCGAGAGATCTCGTTCTTGCCTGCTGCGGTTCGAAAGGAGTCCACAGGCAGGGGTCCTCTCCTTCCTCTGGTCCGTTACCCCTTGGACCCGCGCTCCACATCGGCCTCTGTGCATGCAGGCCGGGCCCCAGCCCATCTCCCCGTGTTCCAAGCCCTGCTGTCCTAGAGTGAGCGTGCAGAACTTTAATGTAGGGCTGGGATCAGCCCTGCACCCGACACAATCATGCCGGGTCCATAGCAGGCTGGAGGACATCAAGGGATGCACCTTCACCCTGGACATCATCTCCTCTTTTCTCAGAGGAGAACGGGGCCAAGGGCTGATCACTGGCCACATCTCCAACCTGGGGACCAACCTGAGGAACCTGCTAGAATCCTCATGCACACTCTAGTCCTGGATGTGGCAGGCACGTTTAGTGACGGAATACTAGGTGTGTATGTGTTATAGAATCATTTCACCCCCTCAGCCACTTGTCCTTTCCCAGAACTCCTTCAAAGCAATGCCTATAAACTACACTTAGGTTATCTATCAATCGAATCAGCCCATTCATCCATCCATCTATAAAATAGATGCTTTTCACATCTCTGTTTCTGGTTGCTCTGCTCTGATGCTGAACAGGAATCTTACAAGAAAAAGAAAAGGAACTGCAAATAATTCCCAGGATATGCTTGATGTCAGTTTACTGCTTCAGTCCCAGCGTGGCAGTACAAATGCCACAGGTGTTGGCGTAAACTTATTGCCATGTCTTTAAGACGACAGGCATGCTACTTGCTCTTTCTACAAACGGAAATATGGGAGAACGGCTAGGAAAACAAGAGACGGGGAGAAGTGTCATTTTCCAAGTGACAGTGTGACAGCTGGCAGCATCTAAATGCATGGGCGAGCAAGGCACGCACAATCCCCCCACCCTCCCGAAAAACTTGGAAACACAGCAACTGAAAGAAATCCATGAGGAAGTTGTCAACAGTGGGGAAGTCTGGCCAAAGTTAGGAGTGGCGTTCCACTGGGCCTCATCACCGATCCATCTAGTTCAATATTGTTGACATCTCCTGCAGCCCAAGAGCAAAATTAAAATTTGGGGATGCTTTTGGGGGCATCCACTCATTGCCAGGCAGGACTGGGAACCACTGGGCTCCGCAACCATTCTTGGCTCCTCTTTGTCATTGTGACAGCTCCCACCTATTGGTTTTTGACTTGTGGCTTGACCGCTTCTTTCATTACATGCATAGACTTGGGATGGCTCCACCCTGAAAGGGAGCCTGAAGTCATTTGAAATATACACTAAAATAATTTTAAATGCACCGATAAATATGTTCTGCAGCTAGTCATGCCCACTTGCGATCTCACCCACCATCCTGGGGGATGGAGCCAAAGGTAAAACAGGGTTGGGTCACGTACCCCTAATCCCAGCTGATTGCCTGTTATTATTATCATGCATTTATAGCCTGACCTTTTTCCTCTTGTGAGGAGCTCAAGGCAGCTTGCTAGCTCCAATTTATCCACGCAGCAACAGCCCTGCAAGGGAGGCTGAGTCAAGAGCGAGTGGCCCAGGGTCTCCCAGTGAGTTTCATGGCCAAGTGTGCACTCCGGCCCCGATCTCCTGGGTCCCCAGAGTCCAGTGCTAACCACTACACCACACTAGCTCTTGAGCGTAAGTGATCTCACTGCCAGAAGCCAAGCGCCTCAGCTTTTCAGATACATGGAAAAACCAAGCGAAAGCCAGGAAATGCCATGGTCAACGAAAAGGAGGTGGGGTCAGAGGGCTGTGGCATATTATTTATGTATCAAAATTATTCGCAGTCCACCTTCAAGGGTACAGCCATTCCATGGCCACGTGCACAATACACAGCAAATGAAAACACTGAAAACCCGGAAAGAAGTAGCAATTGCAATTAAAACCATCATCCTCCAAGCTGCCTTTCCAAGCCCCCTCTGGGAATGATGGGATTGAAACCCAGGTCCTGCTGCACAAAGGGGATCACGATTACCATGCATTGCTTGAGCTGCAGCTCTTCCCTTACATTCCAGGTGGCGGAAAAGTCGTGAAATAACAGCGTTGAAGCAGGCTCCGCAGCTATTGGAAACTGTATGTCCAAAAAGAGAGTGCAGGAAATGCATTTCATGTACTTCCAACCCTGCGCCTAACTGCCTTTGCATATTCTGCAAAGCAGATCCTCCCCCTCCCCTCTTTGCTGCTCAGCGCGAGCATTTCAGCCACAGCAACATGACGAGTGGGATGGCGAGAAGCGTTCTGCGACCCACCCCCAACGCCAGCCAGCAGGGCTGCTGCATAAAAGGGATGAGTGTGAAGGGATGTATAGACCCCATCCAGTGGCTGGTAGAGAAGGGCTCCAGCTGCACCATCTCCGTACAAGTCCTGCCCATGGCACGCGGGAACAAGCAGGGGCCAAAGCCCAGCTGCACTGAATTAGCTCATTCTCTCCATGCTCCATCCCGAACCTGCTTAAACCAGTGGCAAAGCCCCATTAATTCTAAGTCTCCTTGGGTCCAATAAACAAGGGTGGTTGAACTTGACGGGCAAGAGAGGCGTCAATGCACCCGCCAAGGCCTGAGAGGGGAAACCAGAGCGCTTCTTTATATTAAGCAAACAAAGGGTTTACAGTACGGAGAATGCTGCTTCCCCGAGTCCTCCTGGTAGTCTGTCCTGTCAAAGAATGTTTGATATATTGCCATAATAAAACATGCAGAGACACACATGGCTTATCTAGAGGGTGTGTGTTTTATTATTCTAGTGAGATGATGCATTGGTCAATTGCTATTCCCTTATCTTTGAATCCCAAAACTTGAGTTCAGGCTAGCAAAATGCAATTCCTGGGAAGCCTCCCACTAAAGGGAGTGCAAGAGGCCCCTTTCCACATGGCAAATTCCTGCAAGGCTTCCAGCATCTTGCAGGAAATCTCAGCTAGCCATGTGCATGCATATTCTTACATGCACTGGGTGTCCTTGTCTTGTCGGTGTTTCATGACCAGTGTATGCCGTGAGTAATGGAATCAATTAGGACTTCTCCTAGCCTGCCATCAAAGGAAAAGAGTAGGCAAAGCAGGGTGATGCCCCCCAGAGAAGATCAGAGAGGCTGCTGCACAAGGTTTGTTTTCACTGGGGCTTTCACAAACGGACTCCTCAGTTTCACTAAGCAGTTTGCATTTCTCCTGACATCTGAGCATGATTTCCTGTCCTCTGGCCAACCAAGATCCATCCACACCGGTCAGGCTGTGTTATGGAAATCAGCAGGCTGGCACACTGCAGAAGCTCTGCACAAATAGTCCATGAAGACTCTGGTGGATAAAGCAGAGGTGAAATACAAGCAGCAGCATGATCTGACAGATCCCCTCCTCTCTAGATGGTGGTCCTGCCCAGACAACAAAACCATCCATGTGCATGGCATTTTACAGCACAATGCAAGGAGCCAGGATCAGACACCATCTCTGAGGAGGTTCCAACCAAACATTCCTTTGGTTTGTTCTTAGGAGGTCTAGTCTCACCCCATGCCATGCCGTGCCAAGTCTCAACATTTCAGGGTTTATTTAGTGTGGTGTTCTGCTTAGGATGTTGTGATGCCATCCAGCCATCCATCCAAATTACTAGCTATTCTACTGTAAGTATCAATAATAAGTAAAGAAATAAAAGCCAAAATATGAATAACGTATCAAATAACATCAGGGATATGAATGACTTAAACCCGCCTACACAACATGCACATTCTGGTTGTGATTGCTGATCACCAGTTGAGGTGAGGTGGCTCCCTCTGTCTGAGTCAGTGGGTGAAGCAGAGCCAACATGCCCGATCCTTCCTTGTCCACCTGGAATGCCGGCTCTGCCTCTACCGTGTTATATTCATGTACAAATGTGTGTTTGATTTTCTAATGAAATCAACTCTGCAATTGTTGTCTTCACCCATTTCCTTATGAATGCATAGGTGGCATTTGGAAAAAGGATTCAGTGGCACATATTTCAAAGGTACTATGAAAGAACTCCAGAAGACGGTTGTATTTTGCTGCAATGACAGGACACTGAAACCTATGGTTACTGTGACAGGCAATATTACTCAGTGCATATAAATACCATGGGATACATTTATCTGTAGATTAGCATCACATTACTCAGGCTAGATTACACAAAATCCAACATGAATCAGCTTGGTTTGAAAGCTAAGGTTTCAAGTCTTGCACAAAAGCCACTCCAGGGATAACGAGTGATAGCACTTTATAATGGTAAAGTTTTTGTTTTCAATCATTTTGCAAATGTCTAAAAAGAGTAAAAGCCTTTTCTATAGGGTAGACCTTTGTAGTACGATTTCATTTATCAACATGAACCAGAACCCAGAATATTTAAACTAACGTCTGCCATTCGGATACTCATCCAAGAATGCATTTTGGGGCACTGCACAATCAGCCATCGTAGCCATTCTTGGGAGAATGATTTCATTATTTTATTTATTCATTTAAAACTTTTCTAGACTGTCCCCTTACCAATGTCTCGGGACAGTTTAACAATACATTTATTGCTGATTACATTGTAGGGATGGGCCAAAGTAGGACTCCGGATGTTTAGATTTCATCCCTTACCTTCTCTGACCACTGGTGCTGCTGGCAGTGAATTCTGGAAGGTGAAGCCCAAAAAAGCTAAAGATACCTCTGATAGGGGAGGACAACTTCCAGAGCTCCAGAGGTTTTGGCCTTCAGCTCTCATCAGCTCTAGCCCAAACAGCCAATGGTGAGAGATGCTATGAATGGTGGATCAAAACATCTGGAAGAGCGCAAGTTGCCCAACCGTGACAGAAGATATCCAAAGCTACAAACTGACCAAAGAATCTCACAGTGACTCGTATTATTTGAACATTATGCCAGAAAAGTATATAGTGCCCTTTGAACATTCCAAGGAAGGAAAAAGGGAAAAAAGACTATTCCGAAGCATCATTTGCTTAGAAGTCCTGAACTTCTGTGGCAAACCACTGAGTGGCTTTTTTCCTTGAGCCAAACGGTTGGCAGGCAGATGAGATTGCTCTGGCATCTTGCTAGACCCTGAACAAGTTAGAACAGTTCATTGGGAAATCGATCCACAGCTGAAAAGAAAAAGGGATTTTGGGGCTTTTATTTGGTATATGTAGTATTTTTGCATTCTGTAATACATTTCATGGTTTTGTGATTGGGTTTTATTTCCTTTTTGATATTAAAAAATAGAGAGAAAGAATTCACAACACTGGATGTCTTGAAAGGGCCATTCTTCTTGTGCTGAAATAATGTATTATAAGGAAGCTGAGCTCAAGATTGAATTATAAAAGAGGAAACTAATGCCTGCCTCAAGTATATATGCAGATGTGCGTGCACACACACACTGAATTGTTTCTCAAGAACAGACTTGGACTCAGACTGCTTAGTCTCTAGATGTCAACAGGTTTACTCTATGTATGATGAAACCACGATCTAGTCTTGAAGGACACAAATATGCTCATTAGCAGAACTGCGGGGTGGGGAGAGTTTTTTCCAGCTTTGGCAAGATCTGCACACATTTAGCATTCCTGTTTCCCAACTTCAGGGAGCTTTGCATGAATTTAAATGGAAAAAATGCCAGGGAGATTGGCTGTTACCTGCTTAAAGTGTCGTCTGAACCTGGTGCTGATTGCAGGTGATCCAGCCCCTTTCAGGTTTGTCAAAAAGCAGTGCAACCCCTAGTTCCTCCTTCCGGAATGACCTGGCCCTCAAGCTATTGCTGGCCTTGGGTTGGTCAAGGCTTAGGCTCTCCCTGACCCTGTACCTCCATTCCTATTTGGGAAAAAGTGCTTGCCTGACCTCATGTTTCTAGGATGCCTCCGAAAGCAGCAAGGTATCTTACTGCTCCTGAAGCTCAATGCAGCAGACCCTGCAAGGAAAATATTCCTGCCGTCACACTGCACTTCAGAACAGTGAGAGCCCTCATTGCTTCTGAACGCGCCCCATTGGCATAAGGTCAAAACGAGCCCTTGCTTACTGTTCACTCTGAAGGGAGCCGAGAGGAGCATTCCCTGGATGGAAAGGTACAGTCGCCCCCGGTGACCTGATTAACACATCTGTGGACCCCTGCGGAAGGGACAAAGGTCTGCCCCTCCTGAAGGACACCTGGATGTCTCCCTCACCAAATCTGCAGGGGCAGAAGCAGCTTAATCCCTCTTAAGCAGACTTCGATTGCAAAGAGAATTGCCGCACAGTGCAAGTCAAGAGCAGCCAGCAGCTGCCTGTGCCTCATTTATTGCAATTTGATTTTCACAAGGAAAGACAGGGCAAACAGTTTGGGCTTTTTGTTTTAAGTTACTGAAACATATTCCAGAAACAAGAAGTGCATTTTTAAAAGAAACACCACTCTTGACCTCGGTTATAGCAAGCATGACGTTGATGAATACAAAGATGCATTTCTCATGCTGTTGAACTGTCGACGGTTCCAAAGATAAAACGTGTTAAGGTCATAACAAAACAGGTCCCATGTGAGAGTCAATGTACATGCAATGCCTGGAAAATGGTTATGCCTAATACCATCAAGGACAGGAGAAAAAGACTCCCCCTGGCAGCTCCTGCTTCACGAAAAGGAATGCTGCCAGCGTTTTCTCAAGCCATTGCAAATATTTGGCTAAATTCCATCAATCAAGCCCCAATAAAGATGATGGAATGTATTTACCTGAACTCCTACAATGCATATCACAGCCCAGAATACATGCGTAATCTGGGATGACATGTAGGGTTTTGCCCTTAGCAATATTCACTAGATTTCCACGTAAAAGATGTCCACTTTTGTGTCTATAGTGAAAATTCGCCCTCCAGAGTCTGAGTCTGTGGGACGCTGGTAGATCCCTCTAATGAGTTGTCAGCGTGGCTGACCTTATTGAAAATGGCAGTTTGTTTGGAAAATTATTTTCTGGTTTGCTTGGGTTTAGGTAAGTAGGGAATGACTGTGACTTCTCCTGACATTGGAACATTTGTCTTGAAAAGCATTTTCAGAGGATTGTCATGAATGAGAGATTCATGCGCGGCACAAGCATCTCAACTGGGTGAAAAGTTACAATGATCGTGAGAAAGGGATCTGGCACTCAGATTGTCATAGCTAAGTCAGGATTCAGTCATAGTGATGGTTCCAGCTTTGGAATGGTCCCATGGGAAAGCATTTCTCCTTGAGGGAGTTATGTTCTCCTTCTAAATGTGCTCAGTCTGACTTCCCACCAGAGGGAAAAAAGGAAGCGAAGAGTCAAAACGTCAAGCTGGCAAGTCAATGAGCAGCACAGCCGGGGCCAATGGGGGTCTTCCCACAGGGTGCAGGTGCCCTAGCAGGTGTCCCACAATGAACTGACCTTCCACCTTGACCCAGAGATGTCCACTGAAGCAACTTCGGGCACAGCACATGTGGTCCAACCCGCAGGCGAAAAGCTCTCCAGGCACACTCTGCCCCCTCGTGCAAACACACCTCTTTCTGTACATAGCCATTTGTAATGATACGGTGGGTGCCTGTGTAAATAAAATCACGTGTCCCTAGTCTTTTAATTCAGATAATTTTATCCTCACTACAACTTTGTGGGTTCAGCTGAAAAAATCCGAATCATGTTTCCTTGCGGAGGAGGCCCATGCACGTCGCTGTTGCTCATTGTGAGAACTCCTCATTATTTCCCACTCCCTGCCGAGTGCAGTTTTGACTGACTACCCACCACAAGAGCGTCTGCCTACTTGTTCCACGAGTGCGAAGCTTGCTTAGAAGCATTTGCAGCACGATGACCTCAAAGGCGTCCTGGAAATCTAAGCACCGGGTGCCTGCCCTGTGAGTTCGTATTTGCATTTAACTTGATTTCTTGTTTGCATTTGAGTTCTGCCTGCATTATACTCGTGTCTGTTCTGGATTTAAAAAAAAATGCTGGGAGGATTTTATTTAGTTTTATATTCCTGTTCTTAATTGTAGTCACCCCTTTTCTCTTAAAAGAGAAAGGCAGCAAAAAACAAACTGACTAGTAAGACATAGTGGGCACATTTGGACATCAAGAGTGCTGTGGCCTTTGGCACAGAACGGCTCGCATGGTTAAGGGGGCTGCTCATTCATACACTAGTGGACATGGCCGGGCACAAAGATGCATTTCTCAGAAGCCAGATCGCTGAGACAAAGTACCTGAGACACCACGGCTCTGAGTACAAGACTGGTGGCTCCAGCACACGGAGCCACTCTTTTGAACCCCATCAAGATGGTACGGGAGGGTAGCACTTTTCTTCATAGCATGCAACAATATACTTCCAAGTACATCACCCTGCCGACAAAAGTGCGTATCGTCAAGGCTATGGTCTTCCCAGTTGCAATGTATGGCTGTGAAAGCTGGACCAGAAGGAAGGCTGAGCGCCAAAGGATTGAGGCCTTTGAATTGTGGTGCTGGAGGGGACTCCTGCGAGTCCCTTGGACCGCAAGGCGATCAAACCAGTCTTTCCTAGAGGAGATCAACCTTGACTGCTCTTTGGAAGGTCAGATACCAAAGATGAAACTCAAATACTTTGGCCACCTAATGAGGAGGACTCACTAGAGAAGAGCCTAATTCTGGGAACAATAGATGGCAAAAGAAGAAGGGGACGGCAGAGGATGAGGTGGCTGGATGGATTCACTGAAGCAGCTGGTGTGAGCTTGGGTGGACTCCAGGGGATGGTGGAGGACAGGAGGGCCTGGAGGGATGTGGTCCATGGGGTCATGATGGGTCGGACATGACTTTGCGACTAACAACAGTGTGGTGTAGTGGTTAAGAGCATGGGACTGGGACTCAGATGATCTGGGTTCTAGTCCCCACTCAGCCATGGAGCCAGCTGGGTGACTTTGGGCCAGTCACAGACTCTCAGCCCAACCTACCTCACAGGGCTGTTGTGGGGATAAGATGGAGGAGGAGAATGATGTCAGCTGCCTTGAGCCCTTTGTAGGAAAAAGGCAGGATATAAATCAAAAAATAAATAAATAACAACAACAAGGGGCCATGAAGGCCATTGGGTCCACCCTGTGCTGTTGCAGGACACCAATTCACACCATGCCACTCAGGTGGCTGTCCGGTTTCTTTTTGAATGTCTCCAGTGTGGGAGAGCCCACCACCTCTCCAGGTAGCTGGCTCCACTGTTGTATTGCTCTGACAGTGAGGAAGCTTTTCCTGTTATCTAGCCTGAATCTGGGTTGTCACAGATTAAATAGATTGTGCCTGCTGGTGCCTGCTAGCACAGAATTCCCACTCTTACCTTCAACTGGTGGTAGCATCAAGGGGATTCCTCCTGGGTGGCGCCTGAAGCTGAACCCTGTTCACTGGAGTAATGGCAAGAGTCTGCTCAGGCCGAACTGGGGTGCCTCTTGGGCTGGATTAGGCTCAGGAGTCAAAGGATCTTCACCCCTACCTGGTTACAGGTTTCCAAGGTTTCAGACAGGTGCGTTCTCCAGCCTTCCATGGAAGGCTAGGAATCGAGCTTGCCACCTTCTGCTTGACTTGCATATTCCATCACTGTGCTTATCTTACGATTAAAGAGTTTTACTTTCAAAGTAACACTTCCAAGTAATTAAACTGGGCCACACATCGATAGCATCACTCCAATAATTTCCTGCTCCCTCCCTTCTTTCTCCAAACTCTAACAACATAACAAACAGCAGTGCAGAGCGGCCCACATCTTGGCACATGGTTGTGCTGAAATGGTCGACCAGAAGTTGAGGCCACTCAAGCTGAACTCTGCATCCTGGGCAGTGGCCAGCCTCTTCTCATGCTGGATCAGCTGCCGTGCAACAGGGGTTGGGGGCCCCAAACCACCACGTGGCTCCAGCCTTGCTATGGGGCAGAAAGCCCACGGGAAATCCTGCAAAGAGTCACATGAATTTGTTGCACCCACTTTTGGCCAAATGTTGTTGCTGGCCTCATTCTCCTCCTCCTCTTTGTCCTTGTCCTCAACCTCGTCTTTGTCCTCCTCTTCGAATGTAAGGCAGACTCTTCCAGTGAGGTCACGGTGTGCTGCTTGAGCATGGCCACACCCAGAGAGCGTGGAAATGCGTTCATGCTACTGGGTGTGATCTGGTCTGGAAAAAGCTGAAGGAGCACCTCCACAAGGGCCCCCGGCCTCAGAAGATCCATGCACATGCGCTGAATGCACTGGAACGATTAGCATGGCAAATTGTACAATAAGCAAGTGAACCATGCTGGAGTGATTACCAAGTCTGCCAAACACTGTTCAGTTTGGGAGAGAAAAGGTCAAGGTAATAGACCTAACATTAATATCTAATGTGATAGAGAGAGAGAGAGAGAGAGAGAGAGAGAGAGAGTGCATGTGAGAGAAAGAAAATCGCCCTCTGCAGCGCCACGACTAGCAAGCGACACAGAAATCAGGAGCTCGTTCTTTGATGTCTTTGCCATGGCTCTTGAGGCTCCGCCACACCTTGCATGGCCACGTGTGCTTCGAGCATCTCCGTCACATCATACGCACCGTGCCTGGCAGAGCAACAAGCTCATTGCCCCCCCCCCCCCCCCCGACCACTAAGTAAACATGCAGCGTTTCCAGCACCAGGCCATTATTTGTTTCCTGAGATAAGCATCCTCCCCGCCCACAAAAACACAAACGCATAACATGACCAATGGTCTGCTGTCCTTCGTGGGCACCCAAATTCAGCTCCCGGAGCAGGCCCCACGCGGCCTAATGGGAGGGCCGTGTCTCATGGTGAGCACTGCACTTGTGAGAAGGAGGGTTATCCCTGCTGACCTGGCCGCTCAACATGGAAAATGGCACTAGACATGGACTGGTGAATCCTGGCCCACTCCGGCTGCTCAGGTCATGCCCTTCAGCCATCTCCGGGCATTGTACAGCTACACGGTAACCATAGAAACAGAAGCCATCTTGCCACATTGGGGCTTGGCCTTCACCTCTCCTGTGCAGGGACCCAGCTGGCAGAGAACTTCTCGGCCACCGCAGCACTCCCTTCTCTTTCTTCTCTGCCTTTATTTCAGATTTGAAGCAGACAGCTGTCTGAAAAGAGGACTGACTCTGCAAAATAGGACACATGGCCACCCTGACAGCAGAGCACAAAGCCACCCAACTCTCCCCAAGGTGTTGACCTTACTTGAACAGCAAACACCTCCAGACCTTTGCCTGTGGTTGGAGATGGAAAAGACCAGGGAAAGCTTTACTGTTGGTTGTACGATTCTGCACAAGCTTGATGCACAACCCACAGGAAGCCAAAAATAACAACAACAAAGTGCTGCCAGTCCAAATCAGGGTGCTGCTTCTGTTCATGTACGTTTGTTAATTCAATTAAATACTTGCTCACTTGAACGGTCCCAATTTCTAGCACTTCAGCAGCCGCACTGGATTCAGGTTGGCCAGGGGGCGACCTTACAGAAAAAGAGCTGAATTGTCCTAACTGAAAGGGCTCTCTGGGTGCCCTCACACTGGCCAAGGAGGGCAGATTTATGTGTACTAGGTGCCACCCCAGAATCATCCGGCTGTAATAAAATAAAATAAAATTAAAAACCTTAAGAAATAAACAACAAGTTGGTGGGTACCAAGAGAAGTGTCTTTGGGCAAAATGGCACCCATGGACACCATGCTGGGCTCCCCAGTTGTATATAGGTATGAGTTTCTTTGAGTCTATATCACCGTGTTGCTAAAATGACTCATCCATGCACAAAGGAAGGTCTCGGCAGGCCTGAGGAAAGCTGGGCCTTTGCAGAAGTACATTTATAAAAAAAGAAGAAAAGATCATGAGAGCCAGTATGGTGAAATTGTTAAACTATTGCACCGTGACTTGGGAGATCTTGGTTCCAGTCTCCATTTAGCCATTAAGCTGACTGAGCAACTTTGGGCCCATTTGGCTTCTCAGCCTAACCTACTTCCCAGGGCTTTTGTGAGGAAAAAACAGAGCAGAGGAAGGCTATCTACATCATCTTAGCTTCTTCACAAGAGGAAAAAAATAGGGAACACAAATCTAATAACTGCATCCCTAGTGGGTGGATCAACGAGCACTGCGCATGGTTACCCAACATGGAATGCTGGCTGACTGAATAGTGGGGGAAGGGGGGAATGTAATGGAGTTTCCATGAAACGGGCATGGCTGGCACCCGGGCAAGGAAGAACTATGCTCAGCAGCCTGTTGCAGATGCCACTTCTGCTATTACATTGTGGTGTTTCCCAAGCTGGTGCATTCCAGCTGTTTCAGCTGGATAACTGCTTATGGGTGTCCGGGTAGGAGAGAGTGAAAGTACCGGCTATCAGAATCTCAGAGGAATATACAACTTTTTATCTTTTCACCTTCCACATATCCCTCCTTAGCACTAGGGTTTTAGTTCTCACCTGGAATTACCACTTAAAAGGGTCACTAAATGCATATTGCTAGAAGGAAACAGCATTAGTGGCACATTAACAGAACAAGCCCTAAATGGCTCATTTCCTTTCTAGCATCAATATTTTACTCAACCCAGGCTGGGACATTTGCAGTCACTGAGGAGGAGCAATCATTCATGTGCTAATGCACATCCATTATTTTTTAAATCATCACTTAAGCAATCATTTTGTACATATGCTGAGATGCGGGATACCAGTTTATGAAAGAGCAGCAGAAACAACAACAAAGAATCATTACAAATTACATAAAATTTAAAGGTTGGTTTCTGTGAAACAGATGCAAGGAGAAAGTCACCTGTGCTATAAAATGGCAATTATATCCGAACATAATTTCCCCTTTGCCCTACCAAGCTTCATGAAAAATCACCTGCAACAGGCTCTGTGGTTTAATTGGGCTGCTATGATACCTACACCAATTTCCTGCATTGCGTAATGTTTGGATTTGACTGGGCAACATGTGGTCCTTCAGAAGGCGTTGCCTACAAACCCTACCAGCTTCAACAGTGCTGACTAGAGCTGATCAGGGTTGTAGGTCAAAACATGGCCCACCCTGGTTCTGGTCTTTCTCAAAACCAGTATCTTATCATTGTGAAAACTTGGAGGACAGGGGAAGTGCCACACGACTGGAGAAGGGCTAATGTCCCCATTTACAAGCAGGAAAAGGAGGAGGAGGACAACCTGGGAACTACAGACCAGTCAGTCTGACCTCAATCTCTGGAGAATTCTGGGGCAGATTATAATGCAGTTAGTCTGTGAACACACTGAAAACAATGGAATGATTACTAGAAGCCAGCATGGATTCCTTAAAAACAAATCTTGCTAGACTAATCTGATTTCATTTTTTGATCGGTATCCTCCCTGATAGATTGTGGGAATGCTGTGGACACTATCTATCTTGACTTCAGCAAAGCTTTGGGCAAAGTACCCCATGATCTCCTGATAAACGAACTAGCTAAACAAACTAGGCTAGAAAGAACGAGGATCTGGTGGATCCACAGTTGGCTACTGAATAGGACTCCAAGAGTTCTTACCAACAGCACCTTCACAAACTGAAGAAAGGTAACAAGTGGATACACTGCTCTTCAATAGTTTTATCAATGATTTGGGTGAGAAAATGTAGGGAATGCTTATCAGATTTGCAGATGAAACAAAACTGGGTGGGACAGCTAATACCCTGGAAGACAAAAAGAAGGTTCAGGTGATCTTGATAGGTTAGAGTGCACCTCCAACACACGCTGCACATAGTCTGAATTGTATGTGGTCTCCACTCACTCTGCATTCAGGAAAGGGATGAAGATCCATCTTTTCAATATGGCTTTAAAAAGACTAATAATTTTAAAGATTGAAACATAGAAACATAGAAAACAGAGCGAGTCAGAAGGGACCTCCCGGGCCATCTAGTCTGACCTCCGGCACCAGCTGGCTCTGCTCATGACATGCCCACCATGTGGACGTCCAGCCTATCCTTGAACACCCGCACCGATGGGGCCTCAACCACCTCTCGTGGAAGCCCATTCCACACCCTCGGGGTCCTGACTGTCAGGAAGTGCTTCCTGGCATCCAAACGGAACCTTGGCTCCCTGAGCTTTGCTCCGTTGGAGCACGTTCTGCCTTCCTCTCCAGGGGAGAACAGGTCTCTACCCATCTCCATGTGACATCCGCTCACATACCTGTATGTTGCCAACATATCCCCTCCGAGTCTCCTCCAGGCTGAAGAGACCCAGTTCCCTCAGTCTCGCCTCATTTGGCATCCCCTGCAAACCGGCCACCAACCTTGTGGCCCTACGCTGAACATTCCTATCACTGTTTTGCTTGATTTTAGTTTCTACTCGCTGAGCATTTTATGAAGCACATTGGTATGACTTCAGAGTGGTGGCAGAATGATACAAGAAATGAATACATTGCCAGAAGATGGGATGACCCCATGGGCTTGACTTTAGCATTTGGTGCAGACTTTACATAAGGCAACACCTGCTGAATAGTTGCTGTAATCAATCAAACTGCTGTGATTCTGAAACTCTTGTTGCATCCCAGCAGCCCGATTGGATAACTCTGCTTTATTTCAGCATCATTAAACGATAATGTAAGGTCAGTGGTAGCATGTGAAGCCATAAATGGATGCTAGATGACGGGTCCACCAGACCTGAAAACCATTAATGATGAGAACTGCATTTATGATCACACATTAGGCTGGAAAATAATTACACATGAGCACAGATTCTGAAAAAGAAAAACTTAACTACTCTCCTGATGCGCACTGTCAGTAAGAGAGAATTGACCAGACGCTCATGCAGAGGGGACCTGTGGATGGGGCCAGCTGGCAGGCAAAGGTGCTGCTTCTTACCTTGAGTAATTATATACCGCATTCTTAATGTACCCATTTCTATGGTTTTTAATGGCAGAAAATGAAGAACTAAAGAGCCTCTTGATGCGGGTGAAGGAGGAGAGTGCAAAAGTTGGCTTGAAACTCAACATTAAGAAAACTAAGATCATGGCATCTGGTCCTCTCACTTCCTGGCAAATAGATGGGGAAGAAATGGAGGTAGTGACAGATTTTATTTTCCTGGGCTCCAAGCTCACCGCAGATGGGGACTGCAGCCAAGAAATTAAAAGACGCTTGCTCCTGGGGAGGAAAGCTATGGCAAATCTAGACAGCATACTAAAAAGCAGAGACATCACCCTGCCAACAAAAGTGCATATAGTCAAGGCTATGGTTTTCCCAGTTGCAATGTATGGCTGTGAAAGCTGGATCAGAAGGAAGGCTGAGCGCCGAAGAACTGAGGCCTTGGAATTGTGGTGCTGGAGGAGACTTCTGCGAGTCCCTTGGACAGCAAGCTGATCAAACCGGTCAGTCCTAGAGGAGATCACCCCTGACTGCTCTTTAGAAGGCCAGATACTGAAGATGAAACTCAAATACTTTGGCCACTAAGGAGAAGGAAGGACTCCCTGGAGAAGAGCCTAATGCTGGGAACAATAGATGGCAAAAGAAGAAGGGGGCGGCAGAGGATGAGGTGGCTGGATGGAGTCACTGGGGCAGTTGGTGTGAGCTTGGGTGGACTCCGGGGGATGGTGGAGGACAGAAAGGCCTGGAGGAATGTTGTCCATGGGGTCGCAATGGGTCGGACATGACTTCGCGACTAACAACAACAACAACAATGCTTTTTATCTTTTGTGCTTCCTTGGAAAGAGTTCATATTTAAAGACAGCCTAGAAATTAGTTTACATACATAAATTATTAAGGGAAGAACCCAGAAAAGGGCATGGTTGAGGGAAGACCACACTTAGTGGCCAGGGAAAACTGGCTTACGGTTGGAAGACTTGGGGAAAACGGGAATATTGGTGGTGGGTGGAGGGGAGAGGGAGGCAAAATGGAAAGGTGTGGCTTGAAAACAGGTGAATGCCCCTGGCTGACATCCTGGATGAGAGCACTCTGCACTGCCCTAAGTTGTCGCAGGTCTTTCCTATTTGTATTATGGATTATCAGGTGTCAGGAACAAGAACTAGGATGACTGTCACAGACATGGTGTTCTTGTGAACATCCTGGAAGCATCTGGCTAGCTTTGTTGGAACCAGAAAGGTGAATGAAGGGTGAAACAGAAAGGTGAATGTTTGTTCTGATACAGGAAAGGCGAGTTTTTCAGCCTGGGAGGAATTCAAAGCTGAGTTTTAGTGCAAAGGTATTTTTCGTGTTGGAGACAGGCAATGTATTCATTTTGCAGAAGAGCCTTCCCCAACCTGGTGGCTTTCAGAGGCATTTGGACCACAACTTCCAGAAGTCCCATCCAGCAGGGCCACTGGCTGGGAATTTTGGGTGCTGCGGTCCAAACGTGTCTGGAAGGCGCAGGGCTGGAGAAGGCTGTGCTAGAGAGCTGAAGGTGCTGCAAAAGGGGCGTTGCTGCCCGAGGTGTGTACACACACGCCGAGAATCCACTGTCCTCTCAGAGCTGTTGCAGTGCTTCAAAAGTTACTTGACACTCAATGAGGCCCCGATAGATGTGGCCATGTAATGCTCTCAAGGCTAGGATGCACATATCATACTTCATCATTCCTTTTAATGTTTACTACACCCAAGGACGTAGCCTGTTTTATGGAGGGCCTAAGAAAAGGTTTGATGGATTTAATATTGCATGACAGTCTGTTGTTTGTCTTACACAGAGTTTATAAAGTGCTACTAAAGCTTCATCCCATCACAAATGGCTCATTCCTGCGCATTGGCTTGGCCTACGGCTCCAATCGATGTAACAGGAAAGCGGGCTCAGTTCGGGTGGGTTTAAAAGGGAATTAGCCAAAATCCATGGAGCTTACCTCTGAGAGCGAGTCCTGCTTTCATTATGCCTACATTTGCTTTGCACACCGGGCCGCCTTTTATTCGTATGCCACCCACATCCACACCGTTCAGAGGGAGGATGCCCCCAGTGGCCATCTGCTGGAAGGAACAGGAGAAGGACTCTCTCTTCTGCTGCCGGCGGGCTTCCACTTGGCATCTGGGTGGGCCCTGTCTGCTGCCGGCGGCTGGCCGCTGCGGACCATGGGTCCTGCCCCACAGGAGTGCTCTTATGTTCCTAGCGGCTGGTTTAGTGCAGGGGCTTGTGCTTGTGCTTGTGAGGGCAAACATCCTGAGGCTTGGTTTGGATTGCAGCAGGACATTAAGGGCAAGCCTTCCTTCCCTGAGCTATGCATCTCCTCAGGATTCCTCCCCGAGCTCCCTTACTTCTTGGACGTTGCGCAAGGCCAGGAGGTGCCTGCCTCACCTTTCTGCTCCCCAGATGCAGAATGAAATGCTGCTCCGGCAGAGTCCCGGAGGGATGCCCTTTCTGCTGTGGACTCCAAACCGGACTGCCCCTCTGGAAAGGGCCAGCTCGCACTATCTTGTTGGCTTGCCAGTGGCAGGCAAACACCTTTCTATTTTCCCAGCCTTTTAAGCTGCTGCTTGCTCTCTTTTTAATATCTGGACTTCTGCCTTTTAAAATAACCTCCTTTGAGCTGTTCTGCTATTTATCACTTTTAAATGCTGGATTTTCTTGCTGCTTTTACAGTAATTCTTATTATTAGTTTTTATTACTGGTTGCATTGTCTTTGCTATTATTGTGCATCTTGTCTTTGCTATTATTGCAGAGAGATTTGGCTATGGGACTCTTGGACTGAATAAATTAAAAATTAAAATAAGATATTAAATGTAATACGGATGCTTTCTCGGGGCTTTGGACACCTTGGAGGCTGTTGTGGCAGCAATATGGACATCGGAGAAGGGTAGAGTTTCCCCTCTTGACCATGGCAGGACACAGAGCTGGGAGCTGAGTTATCACCTGGATTGGATTAAAATTTGAGTTGTAGAAAAGCATAGAGGCCACAATGTTAGTCCTTACTGAAGACAGTACAAGTTGCCAAAATGCATATCTATCTATCTATCTATCTATCTATCTATCTATCTATCTATCTATCTATCTCTATCCTGCCTTTTTCCTACAAAGGGCTCAGGGCAGCTTACATCTCCTCCTCCTCCATCTTATCCCCACAACAACAACCCTGTGAGGTGGGCTGGGCTGGGAGTCTTTGACTCCCCCAGTTGGCTCCATGGCTGAGCAGGGACAAGAACCCAGATCGCCTGAGTCCCAGTCCCGTGCTCTTCACCACTGCGCCACACTGGCTCTCAGACCAAAGAACTGCACACTTTGGCAATACCGCAAGAGAGCTGGAAAGCACCCAGTCCAAGTCTTGCCTCAACAAAGGGCAGCCATCCCAAAAGGCGGAGTGACATGGTGCCACGTCAGGTGGCAGACACTGGGAGGCAGAAGCAAGGTGTTGCGGGAGCGACTTGTCTTTACTGGCTGCCTCAGGCATGCTGGGAAATGTTCCTCATTGGCAGGCTTGAAAAAAGATCCATCGGCCAGTCCACTTGACTTGTTCCTGACCTCAGGCAGCAAAACGTCTTGGTCTAGTCCTGCCTCGGTGCAACCAATGGCAAGTCACCAAGCCCCACATGAATTATGGGGCCGAAATAATGCTCAGCTACCACACAGATGCTGTAGTTTGCTTTCTAAGTATATGTGACATGCTTCTGAAATTCTATAGCAGCAACTTGAGACAGGGCAGGACCAGAGTTGGAGGAAAATGTCCTACAGAAGATTAGATTTTATGGCAGTTAGAATGGATATACAGTCTGCACAAGTTTCCTATACAGCAACCTTCTGCAGTCTGGTGCCTGCCAGATGGTCTGGATTTCAGCTCTCAGCATTCCTGACCAGTGGTCCCATTGGCTGGGGCTGATATGAATTAGGTCTGAAACATCTAGAAAGCACCCGGATGGGGAAGGCTGGTATAAAGGGACACCCCCTTTTCAGATTGCTTCTTTCCCATGGAACAGCAGCGGGGTGAATGCAGGGGCAGTCTTATCCTGCAGAATTTTATAAGAAGACCTTGCAGGCAGACATTGCAATGGAAAGATGTAAATATATTTGTAGAAAGCAACTCTGACACAGTGAGATTATTTAAACAGGGGCTTCTCACGCCCCACTTTAAAGAATGCCATCTAGGCAAATTTGGAACATATCAGCAATTGCAGGTTCTTGAACTCCGTGGCATCGGGGTGTGTATTTAACACATTTATAAGAAAGCTATC
This sequence comes from Varanus komodoensis, assembly GCF_004798865.1. Taxonomy (NCBI): domain Eukaryota; kingdom Metazoa; phylum Chordata; class Lepidosauria; order Squamata; family Varanidae; genus Varanus; species Varanus komodoensis. The sequence continues at coordinate 6,380,100 of NW_025335817.1, read as the reverse complement.
TGTTAACAGCTCTGAATGGGTAGAATAATAAGGACTCATGAAATCTGTAAGTAGCTGTTAGATGTTGAACTCCAGACAGGTTTAGAGTTTGTTTGTCAGCCCTTTAATAACTGGTACAACTTATCTTAGGGCTGCTGAACACATTCCTGTAACACCAATGGCAACATCTCAGCAAGAGTGGAATAATATCTTCTGTTCCTTGACTTACTTCCAGGAAATTGTTTGACCTTGTTAAATTATGAGTATGCTTTTATTTTAAAAGTATTATCAGTGATACTGCCAAGCATTCTGGAAAGAAAATAACAATTTGTTATGTCAAGATGAAGGCCGCTTTGTGTTTAAGGAAACAAAGTTATTCTGCTGTGATGAAATTGCTGGGATTAACATACTGTTGATGTTTATAACCTGGTGAAATGATAATTAATTGGTTCTTTGTTTCAGAAGAACAGTCAAAATATTCTAATGCAATTTCCCATCGTGGTATTTCCTCTTTATAATATGGGTATATGGAGATCCTCCACTGAGGTATCTCCAGTGTTGGAAGATTTTCATTGGTGGAAAAGCACCTCTGGGCTTGTTCTCACCCAACTTCTGTTTCTGGGGTTAGAACCCTGAAAAAAATTGGCCTTGGATTGGACTTATGGATTTGAGATCTTGGAGATCTCATTTACTTTTTTCTTAGGTCCAGATGTACAACTTCCACTATAAACAGCCAGCTGGCCTGTTCCCTAAATGTTTCTCAGATCAGAGTTCTGGAGGGAGAAAAAAGAGGTGTCAGTTACTAGCCAACCAAAGGGAAGGTGCTCCAGTAAGCATCACCCCTTCGAAAATCATGCTTCACACAAATATGCTAGAGGGGAGCCAATTTCATCCACTCTTTCACCTGCAGCACCTCTCTCAAATTTAACCCAAACTTCAGGTGGTTCACCCAGATCCACCCAGCCTCAACCTGTGCCCAACCACAAAATGTTGCCTTAGAGGTTTCTTGCATAAAAGCAAGTTGGATACAGATAAATACTGTCCACCCAGAGAGAACTCATCTTTCAGATGTTTCCAGGGGTGATAACTCCATAGTAGATCTCTGGATCAAAACACAAGGGCTGAGAAGGAATGAGCAGGCTACCTTCTTCTGGTGCTTCCTCTTTAAACCAGATTTGGTCTGGGCATCCCTGACGGCAACTTCAAACAGAGACCCATTTTCCACTGCAAAGCAGAACGTATGGCTGTCCTAGCCTGGATGATGGCAGTGATGTTGTAGCCACGTCCAGTCCAAGCCAATGTTGTGGCCTTGGTGTTACCAGGGGGCTTGTGTCTGAGTAAGGACAGCACCATTAGTGACAAAAAACCAGGCCTTCTGAATTCCCAATATGCAAAAATGACACAAAATCCAGTCCTTATACTTCATTCCTCAGAGCCTGGTGAATGCAACTTTATTTTTGCGTATCTTTTTAACTTATAGCAAATATTTGGCATGCCAGTGCCAAAGAACAGCATCCAGTATATTCTCTAGATGGAAATGTATCTGGAATCTAGTCTGGTTCATTATAAATAATCTGTCTTGTTTGGCAAGCGGGTCTGTTTTCAGACTCTGACTAGCAGCGAGTTGTGGCGGAAGCTGCTCCATCGGCTGGTTATTATTTTACCTCAGGGCATACGCAGGCAGAGTTCAGCATGCCCTTTGTCACGCTTTATTTCTTCTAAATTAGCTTTGAGAAATACATGATTAATACAGCAATGGCTCTGATGCCCCGTGGAGACTGCCTTACCATTTGCCCTCATTACCTCTTGGGCCAATGGATGGGTACGCCACATAAAGTGGTAGACCTGTTGAGCACAAAGCATTCCCCACTCGAGAAGATACCCTCTCCTCCTCTTCCGCCTCCTCCTCAATTGCTGCTGTTGCCAAGTTTCACTTTTTAAACCCTATCATGAACAAAGCAAAGGCTACCAGCCAGCAGTGGGAAATTGCCTAGCATGCGAAGTTTTTTTCAAACAAGTTGAGGAACAGCTTCTCCTAAGCCAGATCCCATAAGCCTTTCCCACTTCTAAGGTTCAGGCTGTACTGTCTGGTTTTTAATTTGCAAGTCACGGTGTAGTCATGGTTGTATCATTTTTTTTTTGGGAGCCAGCAGGACTGGGTTCACTTAAATATATCTCAGAGTGCCAAAACAAGGACATACCTGAAAACAAGCAATCTGTTCCACTTTTTTATGGCCTTTGCCAAATAGAATGTAAGAAGGAACTGTCAAATAAAGCCTAAGAACAAAACATCAAAATGAAACACAAAGGCCAAGAACCAAGGGCCCTGTGCTGTGGATATGGAAAGGCAAGTGGCTCACCTGTACCTGTCTTCTTCAAGGGGTCAACTGTGCATTCACACATATGGTCTTTGCGTCACCAGGAAGCTTCTGAAGCTAAGTGATCGACTGGATAGGAGTCCCTCCCCTACCAATTTCTGGATGGTGTAGGAGCCCCTTGGCTCACTTCTGAGGAGACCACCATGGATCTCAGGACCAAAGGAGAACTCACCAACCTGGTCTGGCCTCTTGTGCCCCTGGGAAGAGAGTGGGTGATTGTCAGAAGGGCTACACCAAGTGGGGTTGGAGGGCAGGTTGTGTGAATGCCCAGATGGTTGAAGGACAACAGTTAAGCAACCCACCTTTCTTCTCTGTGCATCACACAAATGGGCAACATGAAAGCTTCTGAAACGAAGTGGGACGGGTTGCAATATCATGCTGTTCTCTTTGGAGCACCAACTCATACAGGTAGCTCCTACTTAGACTGGAAAAATCTCAACAACAGGAGCAGCAAAGGCCAAGAACGGCCTAATTTGTTGCAGAGGAACTTAAATGCCCACTTGGGGTTGCCAAGAAGGGAGCCGTGCCCCTGCTTGGCTCCTCTCCTTTCCCAAGCCTTGTGGTCAGCCGCAAATTACTTGCTTCTGTACTTTGCTGAGGCTGCCCAGGCCTGACCTGAGGGAAGGCTACTTTGTTATCTCTATTTTCAGAGACTGGAGCTGGTCTTGCTTGGGATAACGAGGTTGCTTTTCATCACTCACACTTTGTGATCTCCATGGGCACCGTGTGAGTTATTATGGCTGGCCTGTGGGGGAGCTGGTTCTGTGCTTTGCATTTTGATCTGGTGCTCTCCATTGCACTCTGAACAAAGGAGCTGTTGACCGAGGGCAAAAACATTTCCTGAAATCAAGCAGAGAGGAAATGCCCCAACCGAGGTTGCTGGCTTGCAAAAGGAGGCTCACACATTTCAAAAAAAATGGATCAGGTTACAGAGGAAGGTGTTTTGTTCCTCTTCTTTAAAAGCGATCCAGTTCACTCTGTATGAAGGTTTCTCCAACAGTTGTCCATCTCCTGCAATTGAATCTACTTGTGGTACATGACTTGCTTATTGCTAGATGCACAGACATGTTTCTATCACATGAAACTGTTCAGACAACCGCTGGCAAAAGATGTGAGGCCTGGAGAAGATTATTATAATTCACAATACCAGGTGCTTGTTTTGGGATCTACGGTGCCTGAAATATTGCTTCAGTTTCTCTGAACTAAAGTATTTCATTGGCCATAATCCTGCAGACAGTACAACTTGCAGGAAGGAAGCTCTTCCATTCAGCAAAGCAATTTTGTACGATCGCCTCATGTGTTCTTAGGATCAAAGAAGTTGTCTTGGGAAATTCAGGGAAGAATATAAAAATCGCTTTGCTTTGTGATCCCCAATGGCTGGATTTTCAAGATTTCCCATCAAGCATCCCAGGATTCTGCTTTGGGATGCCCCAGAATTCTGTCCCAGTAGAAGGAATCCTTTCTGAGTCCTGACACCCACCTGTGCTTGAAAACAATATTCTGGACCAAAAGGACCAGCAGACGCAGCCATAAAACATTTCAGCACAAGAAGCTGTGGCTAGTCTTGCTTGGGATAATGAGCTTGCTCTTCCTTGCCAGCACTTTGTGAACTCCATGGTCATGCTGCGGCTTTTCACAAAACCCCTGAAACACCATTTCACCTTCTGAAACTATACCTGAGAGCACAATCCTATGTATGTCTTCTTGGGAGTCAGTTCAATGGGACTGGCTTTCAGGTAAATGTGTACAGCAGACCTGGGGGCCACGTACAAGCCACCTGGGGACCCAATCAAGCCCCCTGGGTTCTCCAGAGGGCCACAGCCCCTTCACCATCCTCTCCCCCTGATTGTTGTTTCCCCATTACATCCCCTTCCCTCAACAGGTGATTCAGTGATTTCCTTGTTTATATACCCCCTTTACCATTCTAGAAGGTCGAAATACCTCTCCCAAGGCAAAGGTAATAGCAGAAAGTGCTTTAAGCTAATATCTATTGATAGTTTTGGTCCTGCCTGTTTCCACCTTGGTCCCACCTGTCACTGAAGTTGTTCCCCTATATAGTTTCTCTGAAATGGAAGTTGCCTGCCAGGCAGCATGACAAGCTATGTATACCTGGCATTTAGGGTGCTGATTGCAAGATCTCTCTTCCTCTGGTGGTAGGGTTGGGTAACATTAAAGTTGATAGAACCAAAGACTGTCAGAAATTTCTCCAGGGTAAACTCCACTCCCAGCTTCCTTTGGGATGAATGGTTCCATGCCTTGCTGTTGCCTAGAAAAGGAAACTCCTCACTTGATGGTGCCTCTTATTAATGAGTGGAAAGAGGCCGATTCTGTTCAGGGTTTCCATCTTAAGCATCAAAATGCCCTGGGCCAGCTTTGGCTATAGACGGCAGAATAGTATAATTTTCAATCTGAAAATTCTTCAGAATTCTTCAGAATCTTCTCCTTCACATTTTATACTGCCTGTAGCCAAAGCTCCCTGAGCAGTTGACAGCAATAATCATAGAACTGTACACTCAAGTCACCCATCCAGATTCTAACCAGGCCTAAACCTGCTTAGCTTCCAAGATTGGGCAGGGTCAGGCACTTCAGGCTATATGGAAGCTATACATAAGCTTAATATGGTGCCTTTATTCAGTCTTCCAATATGGGAAATTCCATTATTGCTCTTGGTGTCATTCATGAAATACATGTATAAATAATCAATAAATTATTAAGCAGTGAATTGTAGGGAAACGGCTTTTGGACTGAGCACTAGGAAAATTTCTGGATGGTGAGAACTATTTCACTATGAAAAAGTCTGTTGCACTGGAGGTCTTGCAGCAACTGTGCTTTCCTACCTCCTCTCTCAACGATTCATTTGGTGCCTTCCTGGTATTTATGGATAGACACCTGCCAGGGATGCTTCCACCGCGTCCTTCATTGCAGGTCCTACACCGAGCAGGGAGGGAACTAGATGACCTTTCTGGGACTTTCATACTCTAATCTACAACTCCGACACCCACCACCACAAATAATAGCAATAATTGGCGAAGGGTGAGATGGCAGAGGCTTACAATCTAAATGAGACACACAGAAGACAACGGATGGAGTCAGCCAGGTGTGATCAGGGAAAGAATATGAAAGCATGACATTCAATGCCCTTATTCGGTATACTGATGACGATCCAAAATTCTGTCCTTCCTTCAGATCTTTACAAATATTAAGCCAGTTTTAGAGCCAGGTTGCCAACTGGAAATGAAAGAAGAATTTAAGAAATCCATATCTTCATGTCCTGCCCCAAGTGGGTCCCTTGCCCTGGTCAAAGCTGGGTCACAGGAGGGGCACTCCTATCCCTCTTTTTCATCTGGGATTTGTTTAAAAGGGTGGGGAGAAGAAAGAACAGAAGGCAAAGAGGGCCGGTCCTTCTATCCCTTTAGGCCTCAAGTCCACATACACTAACTCGGGAGTACATCAACACAGCCTGCTTTTGAATAGACATATATAAGATTCCGCCACCCATCATGCAGGGCAGTGCATTGCTTTTGGTACCCTCATTCCCTTTCTTATGCTGTCCTTACAAGGACAACAGCCTTATTCTCCATTTCTGTGGGCAACTCTAGACAGGAATGTAGGAAGGGGGCTGTGAAGGTTAAAAATTTAAAGCAAATCCCACACTGGAAAGCCAGTGCGGTTTGCTGGTTACTCGGCAGACCTGGGACTCTGACGGTAGATGTGGTGCCCACTCAGCTCTGGTTGAGCGCAGGTCAGGCACTGCCTCTCAGACTCACATGTATCACAGGTTTGTGCTGAGGATAAAAGGAGAGGACAAGAATGACGTAAACTCCCTGGATTTGTGCTGAGGATAAAAGGAGAGGACAAGAATGACGTAAGCTCCCTGGATTCCTTGCAAGAAGGGAAACAAAAGGCAAGGTGTAAAAGTACCTCCTTAAACCCACACAGTTTTTAAGATTTCCAGAGAGACCTTCTTTTGAGGCCATCTCCTTCAGAAGCACGTCTGGGGGCAACCCAAGGCAGGGCCTTTTTGAGGGCCACTCCCAGTTGTAGAACGGCCTCCCAAGAAGGACCAGGCTCATTCTGCTTCCTGTTCTCCCACGGGTAGGCAAAGGCTTCTTCAGTCAAGAAGGCTCGTAAGTGGCTCTATTGGGTTGGGTGAGCTTTTCATTCTGCAAATGTTCTGTTATAATTGTATTGTTATACCTTTTATTGTTTCCATCAAGTTTAATCGAGCTGGCTTAACTGTCATATTTTGGTAGAGGGGAGACACAAATCACATCAAATATATCTCCGTACCCCGCAAAAAATGACTGCGGGTTGCACTCAGCCAGTGGTGGGCCTAGAGTTAGCAGAAGTTTGAAGACGCTCGCTTGAATGAATGGCCAGTTGATAAATTCCCCCGGAAAACAGCGACGGACTCCCAGATCTTCAGGAAGAAAAGAAGTGTGCCTGGCTCAGGCTGATGAATTATTTATGGCGCATTATCCCCTTGGCTTTGGTGCCCCGTCCACCCCGGTGAACTCCGATCCCATTAAGTCGGCCCTTCCGCAGCGTGTGCAGGGGAACGGACCTCGTGGGGGCCAGGCCTGCTCTGCGAATGCCTCAGTCCTTTCATTCTCCAAAGGAAAGTCTGCCAGTCCCTCTCCAACCCGTGCGAGGCCTTCAGAGGAATTAAGATGGCAGCAACGCACCATTCCAGCCATGTAATCCTGTTAGTACAAAGTGATTCTTAATAGCTCTTGATGGTGCATGGCGGGACCGGCTTGATGAATTAAAACACACACAAAACAATCTTATTTTTATATACATATCAACGCTTCTTGACATGCGATTAAATTGTTTTAATAGCCTGCACTTAAGGAGGCATATATCTTTGCAAGTAAAAATCCGATACCTTGTAAAGTGCTCTCCATACACAAAATATTAGGAGAGCTATAATCACTAGTTTACCCAATCTAGCAAAAATAAATCGTTTGTTTGCTGGAAATGCTCCGTGGATCTCTTTGATGAGCAAAATGGAACACTGCCCAGTACAGGTTGTACATAATAACACCCTGTAATGCCTTCCTGATCAAATACAAGAGGTATTCAAAGCACTAAAGTGACTGATTTTTTTAGCCTGCTAGCTATATTAATTCTTTGATTAAAAAACCTGAATGTGTAACCTGCTTGTCTCTACCCATTTCTGCATTAGAGGCACATCCTAATCTTCTTTAGGATAAATCAGTGTGTTGCATTATCTTTCACATTCAAACATTTAAAATCCCAAGTTGCTTCCACGTGCAAAATGAAGAAATTCACAAAATTTGCTCAGTTCTTATAACATGTAAATGTAAATAAGTAAATAAGATTTGCACTAAACTACATTGGTCAAATTCAATAGGAAAAACAATTCTTCACATACCTGCAATATAATTGTAAAAGATGAGCCCATAAAAAAATGACAACTCTAATTCAGTATCACAAACAGGGCTGGACATGTAAGGATTCAATGCCAGAATTTTAAAAGCTAAGCACTCCAAACCCATTCCTTCAATAGATGAATCTGTCTGTTTTCCCCCTACTTACATTTTTTTCTTAAATCACCAACTGATTTTGTCCTATTTATGAAGAAATTTGTGATTTCTCAAAATTCTTACCAGAAAGCAAAACAAAGGAGATTTTCACCATCCCAACTCCTCTTGCATTGAACCCGATACTGCATTTCTTAATTTATTCTGAGTCATGTGATGGATATAGGATTTGTTCTGGTCCAATGCCAATACTCTGTCAACATTGTACTGATAAAGGGACTAAAGTCATGCTTAACAGTCAGTAGAACCCTGCATAGATCTTTCCAATCTACATTCTCCACCCACTGATTTCCTTGTGCGATGCTGACCAGAAAAAGCAAGCAGGAACCTACAAACTATATTCTGCTGTGTCAACTGATGGCCAGTTAATTGATGGCTGGCCTGGCCATTTGTAGCCACAGTGGTAGCCCCGATCAAAACCAAGCTGCCATGTTGTTAACTTTTTTTAAAATTTATTAAAATTTTAAACTAATACTAAAAAACGACAGTGAAAGCGACTGTGGCATCTGTAATTCAGACCTTACCCCTCATGAACTTATTAGATGGCTTCAGACACAATATTATTCTATGGGCTCAGACCCCTGATTGCCATATTGAAGTATGATTACCTCTCAGGGTGGTTGTAAATATTTGGCCAGAATATTGAACACTCTAAACACTAAAAGATCGGGACCAAAATTCAACTGTAGCACAGCTGCTCGGTATGCAAAAGTTCCCATATTCAACCTCAGAGAGTCAATGTCTCACTTAGAGCAGGGATACATTTTCTATACCCAAAGCCTCTACTGTAGCCCTTGAAAATCACCCTGTCCCTCTTGTCATTGTTGAATTATCCCCATTGATTTTTCTGCTGCCTGAATCTCGACTTCCTCCTTGTAAAAGAGCTCCATAAATATTGTTCTCTTCCCATTGCTGCCAGCTGCGATCAGTGATTCAGGAAGGCTCGGGTGTGAAGATGTGAGTGTGTGCGTATTTGTGCAGATGTGTGCATGGGTGTGCGTGCATGGCCCCCAAATGCCTAGCTAGCATTAGATGGAGGAAAGCGCCTGTGCACAGTTGGGTTTTGGGGCCATCTCACATCTGGAACGAGCTTTGCACATTGGCCTTTAATTAAACATCGACAAGGGATGTGAGAGCCAGTGTTGTGTAGCAATTAAGAGCACAACTCTGGGACTCAATCCTCATGCAGCCATGGAGCCAACTGGGTGACTCTGGGCCGGTCACGGACTCTCAGCTCAGCCTGCCTCACAGGGCGGTCGTTGTGTGGGTAAGATTAAGAGCAGGACAGAGAGAATGATGTAAGCTGCTTTAAAAAAAGAAAAGGTGAGATACAAATCTCATAAATAATAATTTATCATTTATCAAACAGCATTACTTTGAGCAACAGTGCACTGGCCATTTTGATTATTAGCACAAAAAGTAAAGTTCTTTTTTCTTTTTTTGCGGAAAACAATTAGCTTGTGTTCACGAGCTATTTAATACTTGTGATGTGCGCATTGCAACAAGTCTGCTCTGTTTTGACTGCTCCACTCCATCAGCGCCTGGACTATTGAGAAAGCAATAATTAAAATGGATATTAGAGAAAAGATGGCTTTTATATATGACACAGGACAAGATGACCGGAGCGTCTTCCAAATATCCACCAAACGGATTTCTTCCCCTTGAATTATTATGGGATTGTGTTGCGTTGTAATTTTAGTTCAGAGAGGCATTTATAATATAGGTTTGTCAGGAGGGATGTGGTTTGAAATGGTTTATCTGCTTTGAATTGTTATCTGGGTTTTTACTAATTGTATTTTGTCTGCAGCATGCATAAAATTGCACTGTTAATGTCTGAATGCATAAGGATGGAAACAAGTGCCCTCCATTGGAAAGGTCCTGCATTCAGTCCCTGGCATTTCTCCGTAGGACAGGAAAAGACTCATCTGAAGCCCTGGAGAGGTGCTGCCGGTTTGTGCAGGCAGTCCTGAGTTTCACAGACCAGTGCAATGGCTCAGGTTAAGGCAGCTGCCCAGTCTTCATGGGTTCATATGGAGAGGCAGTTGCAGGTTACACACTCCAGTGCAAATATTGGGATGTCCAATGAATGCACCAAGGGTTGTCTGTTATGTCATGTAACGCAACGGTAAATGGGGAAGTGCGGGCGCTTTTTGCAACAATCCCCAGCAGTGCGCTCCCAAGGAGTTTGCACATACACGGATGCACCAAAGAGCAACCATAAATATCCTTGTAAGTTGGGCATTGTGCTGAGTCACGAAGAGTGAGCTGGCAGTGCCATGGTCAGTGCGCTGGACTTCGGCTGGGGGCCCTGAGATTCTGTAGGAGGGACTAGCATGTTCCCAAAAGCTAAGACTGCCATTGCAAGATTTTTCAGTCCCCGTCCCCCCAGACACTGGTGGAAACATTTTATCTCAGAGTTAGCACACTAGTTCTAGCAACTGTTATCTGTCCCAGCATCAGATATTTTGCAAAACTACTGCATCTTGATCATCCAACTAGAGCAAACCATCCCAGGACAGATTGTGCCCCAGGCAATATAATGGTGTTTGGAAAATCTGGTCCCCACCAGGTACTGTGTGGACCACAGTGAGGCTTAGATGGGGCAGGGAAGTCCTGCTAGTTAAAAAGTGTGTGTGTTTTGACCTTGCATACAAACTCTGGCTCCATTATAGCACTATTTATGACTAACATTAACAATGGTGGTGGGAAATTTATGTAGTGTAAGCTGCCCAGGACGGCCTCAGCAGTTATAGGCAGTCTATAAATACATGTATAAATAAACAAACTAACTTAATTAAAATGTAGCTGTTAGGTGGGACACTTTGCGAGATATCCCTAATCCAAAACTCAAGAGCATTATCCAGTCCATGCCACTATCAGTCCTTCCATGGGGCTCCGATCCCTTTAACCTTTGCATCATAGTAATCTTGTAATGTTATCTCCACCTCCTGTCAATAGAAACGATGCACATGCCTGCTGTTTAATTTGTTCCAATGAATTTTGAATGTGCTACACAGACCCTCAGATGATGTAACCCAGGAGGAGGTATAAACAAATGCTGCCCAAAGGTTAGGCAGAGCAAAAGTGAGAGGGAGGTTTTTTAAAACATTGGTCTCTGCATCTGTACTGGAGTGAAGGTACTACACAATTGATGGGACAATTGGAGCACAGCTGTACTGATGTACAAAGATCTGTGATAAGCAAACCAGGCTGGCAGTGGGCCAGCTCTAGTCCTCAACATGGATCCCTCATCCACAGATAAAGAGTCGGATCAGACCACAGGTCTAGCTCATTTCAAATTCTGTTCCTACAGAGGCCAACCAGGTGTCTGTGGGAGTCAACGCACAGGGTACCTGCTCGCTCCTGTCCCTGAGCAGCTTGTGCATGGAGCCACCCTGCCAACTTTGCTGGAGGAAGACCGTAGTTGCCACCCATGGGCTCCTCTACTCCTTTCCGAAAGCCATTCAGATCAGTGGCCAAGACTGCATCCTTTGCTCGTGAAGGCTATCGTGTAAGGAGGGGTTGCTAGTTGGAAAAGCAGCCCTCCTCCGTTATCATGCCCCAGGGCCCTCACCCTTCCCTGTGCTGTGTTACCATGCCACCTACTGGGAAGGCTTCAGCCTGAAGTGGGTGCAAGCGATCACACTGCCTGTCTGTGGTGGGATGCACAGCCCAAGCTCCTGCTCACCCTCACAAAGGCGGCTGGCTATCTCATCCTAGACCTCTTGGTGTTGGCACTGGGGGTGGCCCGGGGCAGGACCTGCTGCTGTGGGGAATGCTCCCAGAAGAGGCCATGCTCGCCATTTTCGGAGGCCACTGCCTCAACTTTGCTCGGCTTCCTCGGATGGCCCGGTGTGTGGCTGCCCCGGGACCTGTTGTGCATTTTCCCTTGAGCAAAGTCACTTCTGTCAACATCCACCAGTGTGAGCACCATTTCCTCCCAGCATCCAACAAAACTAAGCTGTATAGGCCATTTTCATGGCCTGGTCAACTATGCATCCCCTCAGATAAGTCGTGAAGAATAATCCCTTGGAAGCTGCCACACCACAACTGAGAAATTACAGAAAACTCTCCACTTAAGCTTTTAAGTCTGGGATGTCCAACGGCTTAAGAATCTGGGGCTCCGTGTTTCCATCTGTGAGTCCATTCATCCCGCTTCTTCATCAGGGCCAGAGAAGAAGAGCTACTTCCCACTGTCCGCCCTGGTGGATCCAGCGGCAGCTCCTCAAGATGAAAGCAGCAAAACACGGGGAGCCTTGGCCTTCGTCACCGCGACGGCTTGTTGCCGTGAGATCTTCATTCGCAGCCAGCTGTTTTCCAAGGTCGCGTCACTGTGACACAGTGCAGTCCTCAGAGGATCGGCAGGAGTCTGTGGACTGTTCTCAGAGGGCAAGAGAATGGTTTTGATTTGCATATTAAAAGAGGCGGCCTGGCTTTGTAGGCTGCCTCTCTGCTGCCTCTTCGAACAGAGTCCCATATGTAGCTTTTCCCCTGCAGATGGCATGGCGGTGTATGCATGGGAATGCTTCCAAAAGCTGCAGCCCTTCCGTTTGTTCAGCACACAACAGAGCATCCCTGGTGTCCTATAATTCTCTTGTTAAGTGTCACAAAAATGCCTTTAAATGTGGCAAAGACATCTGGTTTGCTGGCCAAGGGCTTTAAGAAAACCCAGCTTCCAAGGCCATCAGCCACCTTTATAGGGATGTAGGTTTCTGAATGTGCATTGTAGAGCTGTGTAAATGAGTGTTTACATTGAAAGAAATTCATGCTTCCGTTGGGAGCCATTCCGGCCTCCGAGAGGAGTCTTCTTTTGGCAAGGAGAAAGCAGGCAGAATCAATAAAACCGGTTAGAGGACAGACGGATGCGAGGAGACAGAGGAAGACAGTTGCTGCAAGCTGAGAATAGGATGGCCAGTCGTCTGTGCTGGAGTCTAGCCAGCCTCTCGGACCCATTTGTGGATATGATTTTTGAGTTGTTCTGGCAGGTTTGCATTAGTTCACGAAATTTTGACACAGACAAAGGACAATGCAGGGTGCGTGTGTATCTAAAGACACACAATACAGCTCCCACAATCTGACATGTTCCACCCTAAATTAGAAGCTAATGAAAGCAGGCTGTATTTAAGGCATTTTAATATAAATTAAGTCAATGGTGACATCTTCTAAACAGCACTCTCAGAATCAGTCTGTAATAGCAGACTAACAGATGTTGGCACTTTTATTATTAATTATACATTTCATTATCATATGATTATTGTCAAACATCGTTTGACAGCAAAAGAAGCATCCATGAATCATACACATTCGCTATCAAAGCTGCTGCCCGTGCCTGCATTTTTAATGTGTCAACTTTAATAAATTAATGCAGGATGGGGTGTATGTTTAAATTGGCAGCCTCCAATCAAGAATATTTAAATGCCTGTTATACAGAAAGAAGATGATCTAAGTAAATAAGAAGAGGATTATGTCTGTGTCTGTGTGGATTCTAAAGAAGGAGCAGCTGACACATTTCAAGGGAAGGGACGAGAATCGGTGGCATTGCTTGTGTCTTGCATGCCAATAGTCTCAGATTCAGTTCCTGGCAATTTCAGCTAAAGCAGCCGTCCCCAATCTGATCCCCTCCAGATGCGTTGAAGCACAGCTTCCAGAATTCCTCCAGTAATTCTACAACTGTGGTCAGATGCTCCTGGAAGGCACCAGGTTGGGGAAGTCTGAGGCCAGGATCCTGAGCTGTATGTTTCAGGTGGCCCTTTGCCATCAAGGACAAGATGGGTCAAGGGCACTATATAGTCAAACCTATATTTGTATCAGCTTCTTCTTCTTTAATTAGTAGCAGAAGGCAAAATACCGGCACCGAAAGCATGTCCCTTTATTGTCCATATGGTTATGGAAATAGGTTTGCTGGCAATTCGAAGAGAACATATGTTGCCTTCAATGGTGTTGAAATCAAATTGAAGGGTTCGATACAGGGCAATAACCGAAGGGTGAACAATTCCCACTTAGCCCCTTTGGCTTCTCTTTCCCTGGATGCCCACTACCTGTTTTGAGTTGCGGGCTCAAACTCCTTCCAGCTCCTTCAAACCAGATTACGCACAGCCGCAAAACTGCAGAATCAGCAATGGTTCCTCCACACACAATAAAAGATCTCATAAAGAATACTTGGGAGGCTGGACTGAATTTGCCCCGTGTGTCACGCTGAGCTGATCAGAGCTCTCCAAGTCAAATGCATTTATCAGTATAATTGCCGAGGTTTTCCGAGGGGGAGTGAGGGGGTGTATTTGCTTAGCATCTGCAAGCTCAGCACAATCACACTCATCCAATAAATGGCAAATAATGCTAAAGAAGTTAATCCTGAGGCATCTTTTCATTTAAAATCATCAGACAGGCCCAGGTGAGTTTATTGTGGAGTACATTCTTGAAAAAAGGGAATCGCAAGGGAGGGCTATGGAGTAATGATTAAAACAAGTCGTAACCATCTCGCCAAACGCCATCACCCCACAACACTTGACTGACACATCTCTGCTTCTGCAAGACAGGCAAAACTCAAGGGGGCTCATAATAATCCTATCTTTTGGTGCCCTTTTATGCACTCACCCTCTCAGAATTAAAGCTCCCCCCACAAAAAAGAACCACAACAAGTGTCTTGCTCACATTTCATTGCTTGTGCCCAGCCACTGTTCCTTCCCAGCCATTGCTCATGAGCCATTTTAATTCTGCTTTTCTGAGGCTTATGTTCTTTAAAGTACTTATAATCTATGACTGGAAAATATCCATTACTCAAGAGCTGTGATTGTAACACTAGATTACTCTTGGCTGACTCACAGAAATTTGCTGAGTGCAGAGAGAGAGAGAGAGAGAGAGAGAGAGAGAGAGAGAGAGAGAAGATGCAGAGAAGTGTGTGTGTGTGTCTATCTATCTGTAGATATACATAGATAGATGCAAACAGAAAAAAATTCTCAAAATAGCAGTTTTATATTCTGAAGGAAGGAAGGAAGGAAGGAGGAAGGATAGATAGGGACAAGGCTTTACGAAGTATTGCGTTCCATGCAAAATGGAATGGGAATGCTTTTATGCGCATAGACAGTAATAAAGAGGTGCAGTGAGTTGAATAAGGGACACCGTTACTGAATGCAAACAGGATCTGTGTGGAGCTTCTGGGTGGGAATCTGAAATTCTGCTGCCTTTCGGAGACCAGGCTGTGATTTTCCTGCATGAAACTCATGACTGGCTCAGGAGAGGTGGCCCTGCGAGCATCCCTCCACCTGGCCACCACTGCCCAGGTGAGTGGGGAGGCCTGCCCAAGCTGCCCCTCCTGGGGCACCTAGACTGGAGCGGGCGAGCCCCACAGGTGCTCTGTATCCTGCCCCTGCACCAATCCCGCTCACCTACCCTCTGGCTGACCCTGCATTTCCCACACGTATCATCTGCATGCGGGACCCTGTGGCAGAATTAAAGTTTAGTTAAATGGGAAACAATCCACCTTCCTATCACACAGTCCACACAGTAACACGGATGCCGTTGCAGCAGCGGTAGCTCTTGTTACGTCACCAATCTATCTGGCCTTTGAAAAGGAACATCCCATTTCAAAAAGGGGCAAGAATTTGCCCCAAGGAGCCACCCAGAAGACTCTTAAGAGTTTTCTGACTGCTATTTTCAATAAAGGAAATCGCATTCGTTCAGCTTTAGTCTCACTCTTTGATCACATGGCTCTACTTTCTGGGGTGCTCTGGATAACCAACAAGGCAACTTCAGTGCCAATGATTGGTCGTATCATTAGGTATTAAAACAACATGTAGCCTTCAGGATGTTTCTGACCCCAGCCAGCATGGCCACGAGTAATGGAAGTTGTAGTTCAACAACATCTGGAGGGGCAGCAACTGGGGAAAGATGCTTTATAGCATTTTGCACCTGCAAACACAAGAAGAGCCCCGCTGGAGCATCCAAAAGGTGTGACTTGGTCCAGCACCGTTTCCCCCAGCAGCTAGCCAGATGCCTCCGGGAATTCCATAACCTGGACACAGGACAACATTCCTTTGTTCAATGGCAGACAGACAGCCTCTTGCTGCAGGAATTCTACCAAGCCCTCATGGCTAACAGCCATTGGTTGATGTCTTCTCCTTCATGAAATCATCTAACCCCCTTCTAAAGCCTTTTGGGGCCAATTCGCACAAGCATGCTCTGTCCTTCTGGGCCATTTCCCTCTGTCCAGTCTAAAAATAGTTTGTTGTTGTTTTAGTTGCAAAGTTGTTCCCAACCCATCACGACCCCATAGACAACATTCCTCCAGACCTTCCTGTCCTCCACCATCCCCCGGAGTCCACTCAAGCTCACACCCACTGCCCCAGTGACTCCATCCAGCTACCTCATTCTCTGCCCTTCCCTTCTCTTCTCCTTTTGCCATCAATCGTTCCCAACATCAGGGTCTTCTCCAGTGAATTGTTCCTTCACAATTGTAAAGCTAGGCATCCATATGGAGCTGGGAGAAGAAGGGTCTTGAAATTCCCCATCCACAGTGAACATCTGGACAGCAAACCAAGCAGGCCATCACCTGGTCACGGATGCCCCTCATCTGGCAAGGCATATGGCATTTTCATGTGAATTACAGTCATCTTTAAACATCTGTCTATACCAACAAATGCAATCGTACAGATTTTGTGTACATCGTCCACTGTTCGAGCAATGAGGAAGCAGCGAGCTTGGGTCAGTGGCCATTGCTACACTGGGGCAGCCGATTCTTTCCTGCTTTCGTCTCTCCCAAAGTTTCTTCTCATGCATTCTACCTTTCTCCCTGTACTTTTACAGCCATGGTTCTATTGGAATATTATGACCAGCCCTTTCAAAGGTCTTACTTTTGGCTTTTGATCAGGGCACTTAATCTGCAGTCTCTTTTACTGCCGCAGATGACAAAGAGATCCAAATGACTTTGTTTTGACCCAGACTGCCTACATGTCGTTATTTGAACTGGCAAGAACCTGGGACCATCTGCATTCTTTCTATGTGACTTTCCCTCATGAAGAACACGGAGAACCTGACACCTGAGGTAATGAAGTACTTCTTTGATTACTAGGCTTGGTCCTGGCAGATCCTGGCATCACTCCAACTCTTTGAATGACATAGCTAGTGCTGGACCAACTATCAACAATGAATTATTTACTCTACAAATGTAGCTTCTTTTCTCTTTCTCATCTATTTGCTAAGAGTTTATTCCTTGTTTTGATTTGTTCAATTTTTACCGTTAGTTGGAGTATAATTTCAGCACATAAACCTTGGGTTTTAGCAGGAACATGCTAATGTTCTGCCATTCAAACTATTACTTGTGATGGTTACTTCAGAGGAACTTAAACAGAGCAGCATGGCTGGATCTGAACAAAAGTCTTCCTAGTCAGGTACCCAGTTCCCATGGTGACCCACCAGATGCTCACAAAGAGGGCATCGAACACTTGAGAACCAGTGCGGGATAGAGCAAAAGTGGGACTGGGCACTGGGAGATCCGGATTCTGGCCCTGATCAGCCATTGAAACTGACTGGGCCACTAGGGGCCAGTCATGGTGTCTCAGACTGTCCCACCTGGAAGGCCTTCTGTGGGAGTGAACTAAGGAGGAAGAGGTCTCTGGAAGCCATCTTGGGTTCCTTGAAAGCAGAGAAAAGGCTGCACATACATCTGATGATGAGAACAGCACCCCTTTCTCACTCTTGCTCCCCAGTAACCAATCCTGACTGGCATTCTCCCTCTGAAATCTTTTAATCAAGCCCTCATGGCAAGTAGCCGTTGACAGACTTTTTCTTCATGTGCTCATCTTGGCTTCCAAAGCCGTCTAAGCTAATGGCATCCCAAAAGAACGTAGGAAGAACATGCTGGATCAGACTCAGGGTCCCTCTCACATTGCAGGTTGTATCAATAAGTGGATTATTTATTTATCACTATTCATATATTGTTATCTACTGTGGAAGTTTTTTGTGTAAGCCATCCTGAGGCTTTCGCAAAGGACGGCAAACAAATGTCTTAAGATAAAAAAATAAAATTATTTATTAAAATTATATTTTTAATGGGCACAATTTGGGGTGAGGGATGTGGACATTTGTGCCAATGTTGCAATTTTTTAAAAATGGCAATCTTGTGTAAGCAGATCGTAAGTTCATGAGTCTCCAATGTAGCCCTGTAGAGGCCTATTCCCCTCTTGTAAATATCTTTGTCTGTTTCATCCTTCCTGCAAGCTACCTTCTCCAGAGCCACGTTTCCTCACTTGTCAAATAACTTGTCAATTCCGTCTTTCCCACTTCACACAGAAAGTGCCAAAGTGGAGGACGAAACTGGCAAGGCTTTAACAAGTAGGGAATAGGGTTCTGCTGTGCTGAACAGCCGAACATGTGCAGAGGTTCCCTCCCAAATTTGGGCAAACTGAGGGACTCGAAAAACATGCCCAAAATATTTCTGGATTTGGAAAAAATTCTGCCAGTGCTTCCCCAACCAGAAATGGAGTGGAACCTTAGAATAGCATTCTAAGATACATCTCTTCCTGTGGAAGCTCCCAAGTAGAACATGGTATTAATAGCACCCTCCTGGTCATGCTCCGGGTGACCACGGACTTGCCTCCTCTGATACGGAGAACAGGAGAGAGCCATCGGGGCTAACAGCTGCTGAGAGTCTTCCGCTCCGTGAATTTATCCCCTGTGACAGTGAATTCCACAAACCGATTCTGGAATGTATCACTCCAGCCCGCAGGTGGGATTCTTGTGTCCCATGAACACAATAAAAAGGAAACAACTCCGATCTGACATACAGAAAAGGAATGCGACCAGGAGGAATGCTAGATTTCCACTGGGTGAAGCATCTAGGTTAAGGTGCAGGGGCAGAGCTAAGGTTACCATGTCATCTTGTAAAGTGATGGAACTGGAGATGTGCGGAATGTACAAGACACAGCAATGCCACATCTCGTATTACTCCCTTTCTGGGTCATACGTACTAAAACGGAACATGTGACGAGATGTCCTGCTGCTCAGCTTCCCCCTTCCTGCTCCGTCGGATTAGCTGCTGCTTGCAGGAATCGTGCAGCACTCTGATGTCACATTGCATATGTTTTAAGCAACACTGCCAGAGGGAGGGGGGAGGGTTTGAAGAGAAGGTGGTTCTGGGTTCTTGTTTTGGCCAAGAGCCACCAGGCTCCAGTAAATGACTGCATCTGGGTTGAGAGTTCACAAGATCGGGCTCGCAAAATCCATCTTACCTGCTAGGGCATGAAACATTGGAAAAATGGGCGACTGGTACCCTAGTCCAGCAAAATGAACACAGATCAATGTGCACGGGTCAGATGCTGTTTTACACACTTCTTGCTACACACTGATACTGTACTACGAGCTGTTCTTTGAACATCACTTCTGCAGCTTCGATGCAATGCTTTTGTTCGCTTGTTTTTCTCACACTATTGTGACATGTTTAAAACCTGCTGTTTCAATGAGTAATTCATAGAAACATTTTTTGATGAATTAAAGGCAAAAGCGGGGAAGAGCACACCCTCCTCCCATTTGCAAACAAGCAGCCAAATAATACAAACCCATAATAGGGTCATTACTCAAGCTAAGTCTGCTCCGTTGCATCATGAAAGGAGGAACACATTTTGTAGCCTGGAGCTCATTTCCGCAGTCAGGCCTGCTCTACGGGGATTCTGGTTCTCAAGACCCAGACTTGTTCTAGTGCCTGACACATGTGGAAACTGCCGCCATTGAGCATCACGTACGCACCACTATAACTCACTGCTTTGTATCACCCCCAGATTTGACTCCTGCTGTGGAGGAAGGGTGTTTTCCCCAGGTGCTGAGAAGCAGTGGTGAGTCAACAGGTGAGTCAAGGGAAGTCAACAGACCATCCCCATTGTTAGAATTATGATTCTATGCACCACCCCTAGAAATCAACACTTTATAATCACTTATTTGGATAGGTTTTGGCCATGGCTGGGCCCAGTCTCATTGCTAACATCGTTAAAAGGAGGAGGAGGAGGTTGTGGTTAAGGGGTAAAGCACATGTGATGTTCGTAGGATGGTGGATCCAAAGAGGATGGCGACCTCCGTGTCCCTGGGGCTGTTTGTCCTTTGCAGCTTCTGTCTGCGCTTTACAGGAGCCAGGCATCCTCAGTTTAGGTTCACTGCCATGGGCAGTTCCTGTAAAGTTCAAAAATGAATGCTGCAGCGGAGGAGGAACCACACAGAGCTGGGCACAGAAACACAGAAACAGGGTGAGTCCGAAGGGGCCTCCTGGGCCATCTAGTCTGACCTCCTGCTCCAGCCAGCTCCACTCCTGGCACGCCCACCATCAGCTTTTATCATCAGCTGTCCCTGAGCATATCTTCCCTGCACATACCCAGATCTTGCACTCACTAGTGAAGGATGACCTAGTGAGAGTCAGGCTGTGGCTATTAGCTTTTCAGCGGTAGCACCGATGCAGTGGAGCGCCCTCCAAAGAGAGACTCCCCTGGGAATCTGCTTTTACTTTTAACATTACTTTGAATGCCCGGATTTTTGAAAACCCCCCAAGCTTTTTAGGGTTTTCTAAAAATTTGAAGGCTTTTAATGCTCTCAAACTTTGGAAGTTTTGAATGTTTAAAAAACTGTTGTTTTGCCTTGCATTGTTATGATGTGTTTATAGTTCCATTTTGAGGGCTGGTATTGATTTTCGATGTAAGTTGCACTAAGAATTCTCCTTACAGGGCAGCATAGACATGCCACAAATAAAAATATAGGTAAATAGATCGCAAATATCAAATTCCATTGCACAGAGCATTTGCAATTACAGAGTTTCTGAGCTGAAAGACTTCTAAGCTATATGCTGTCTTGCCCTTTATAAGCTGAACTGTGTTCTAAATGCTCTTGTTGCTATTTTAGCCCACTTACAGTTGAGTCTTGTTTCAGAAAGGTTAAGTTATCTCCTGCTTGACACGGCTGATTCTTCTGTGACCCACAGAGCTCCTCTTTATACCTTGGCAGCCTCAAGGATCTGAGCAAACCCCCTTTTAAATATGGAAGTTAATTGCTGTGAGGATGACACATGTTTTGATATATTACATTTCCAAGTTATAATATTCAGGTTTTAATTTGGGAATTGAACTTTGCATCCCTGGAATACATCTTTTATCTCCTGGGATGTGCCAATGGCCTTTAGCTGAAAGTGATAAAAGCCCAATGAGAGATGGAAGATTCCTGGTATAAACCCCTTGAATCTCCATCTTCAACAGGGGTGGGAATCCTTTTCTTTTTTCTCTGAGTGTTGAATTGCCTCTGGTGATCTGGGCAAATGCCCACAGTGGGCAGGCTGGAGCAAAAAAAAATGGGTGAGCCACACCCACTCCCTGCTACTCTCCTTTTTCTGTCTTTCTGGCACCTTTCTCTCTCTCCCCCTCTTTCTAACTGATCAAATACACTGCATTTGGAAGGCACAAATCATTAATTGTTTTCAGATCTTGTTGAGGGCTGCACGGCACTAAGCTAAAGGCGACACGAAGTTCTGGGGTCACAGGTGGCCCATTCCTGAGCTAAAAGACTTGTGAGGGAGCCAGGGATGGTTCTGGTGCTGAAAAGACCTGAGGCACCAGCCCAAAGGAAACCCCTCCACTAAATCGCACATGCTGACTGACAGATGCCTCAAAGTCTCTCCCTGCGTACTTTTAAAGGATTCTGCCTCATCACAGCACCCAAAGGGATGTATGGATAGTGCAGAGGAGAGCATGTGATTTCAGAAAAGAAAAACTCAGCCAGAAAGAGTCAGGGGCTGCTCCAAGAGATTTGGGGTCACAGCTCCAGCAGGACGTCTTTTAGTACTACCACTGTGGAGGCACGGAAAGACGTCAACGACCCTGAAGCTGGAACAGATTGATCAGCCTGCCGCAGGAGGTGGTGAACGCTCCTCGGTGCTTCCAAGCAGAGGCTGGATGGTCCCTGCCAGGGATGATGTGGCTGCATCCCATACTGTGCCTCCAGGGTGGAGAAGGGGTCTAGGCGCCCCTCTGCATGCTTTCCGGCTCTAAATTTTTATGGTTCTGCTTGATGGCCTGGAGACCAGGTGAGATGCTCTCGGGGATGCTCTGGCAGCAGTTGCTAGAGGTGCTCCAGTGTTCCAGTTCTCTGCAGCTCAACATGGTTCCTTCAAGTGCCCTGCATGACAAGGGGCATAATTCCCAGTCCATTTTGCAACTTAGCAATAGCACCGTCTTGAGGGCTAGCAGCATGTCCAATGCAATAACAGGATTCTAACAGCCAGCCTTTTGCCCTGGATGCTGCGTGTGAAAAGGCAGTTATTTACCTGAGTCACGTTTGCAATGCAGGAAGAGAGTGGAGAAAACCCTCATAATAAACAGGGTACTAGGAACATTAGACATGGAATTAAGATGTTTACAGCCCAATGTAAAGCTATCTTTCTGCCAAGCTAACATTGACAAGCTGGCTTTAATTACTCAACAAAGAAGTTCCTTCCCTACTTCTTTCCCTGCCTGTGCTGTTACTTGACCTCCCTGCCTGATATGGTAAGAGCAGGTCCTAGGGCTACATGTTCAAATGAATCCGAGTGCCTGATGGTTTTGTTCTATTTCCACAGTCCATCTTAAGGCTGCCAGTCTTTGGAGCTGGAAAAGTTTTCCCACCACAAACATCAAGAACATTCGAAAGCATGCTATTTTATTGTGCAAGGCTCCTTCTCCGTGATGATGGGGGTATTAAAAAGAGTTTTGTGCTTGCTTAAGCTCTGGACGTTCTGCTTCCTCCTACTACCTAGAAAAAGTCCCAAATTCTCCCTCCCACATCTACTTCTTCCACTGGACCACTGGCTTGACCCCCAAAATCCAGTAATCTTGAACCTGGTGGCATCCTAGATTTGGACTACATTTCCCATCCCCACACTGGATGGGAATAATGAGAAATGAAGCCTAATGCAGATTGGTGTTGGAACGCCTGCCATTTCACATGAAACAGCCCTGGCTGGGAAGCTGGATTGGGCCATGGCATTGGCAGGGATAGTTACCCCCTTCTGTGCTCTTTCCAGATCTAAACCACCCCTTCTGAAGCTTTTATTTGCCATGTGGGGGAATGATAACAGGAATCTGTGAAGGAGCAGGTGGGTTTTCCCCTAAGAAAGCCAAGTCGCTTTGGCAAGTGCTTCAAGGTGCAATCTGATCCACCTTTCGGCAGGAAAATTCCCCTGCAATGCCCAGTATCCCAAGCTACTCATGCTGCTGCTGGGAACTGGAGGCCTCTTCTCTGTCTAGGCAGGTGCAGGATTGTACCTTTTGTTTGAATGACAGTGGGAGAGGGCAGGGAGTCCTGGGTGAAGCCCACTCTTGGTGGGTTACCTGGAAGTGGGGGTGGCTAACGGCAAAATTGGCTGGCTGAAGGCCACCAAATTATTCTCCCATGATGATCCGGAGTGGTGCTACAGCTGAGGTATGGTTGGAAGTTCAAATGGCAGCTCGGCTCAGCTACGTGGCGTTGCTGGAGGAAAAAATAAAATAAAGGAGGGCCAAGCTAAGCATCAGTGTGGGGTCTGCCAGGGGACTGGAGCCCTAGGGCCTGCCCTGGGATACCGGGTCCTAATGCCAACCCGGCGTGCAGGTGAAAGGGAGGGCTTCTTCCTGCAGCTGCTGAACACTGAGTAGCAAAGGAGAGAACAAGGCATCTTAGCAGATTTCTACTTCCTCCCGTCAGCCTCTGTCGGAGCTGAATGGAATTGTGGGAAGGAGGGGAGAGGCACTAAGAATGGCCTGCGCTTAGGGGAGACCGCCATGACCAAGATCCAGGCTTCCTGTACAAATGTCACTGTTGTCACGAGCCGCCAGGTCATCCCTGACTTCGGGCCACCCTGCGAGTGAGAGCCTTCCCAAACGCCCTGTCCTTGACGCCCTGCTGAGCTCTTGTCAACCCATCCTGTACGAACAGCATCACCGCTCACACTTTGTCACTTTCCTTATGCAACCGAAGAGGCGAATGACAGAAAGCAAACAATAAATCCATATCAAAGCACGGGATGTCATTTTTAAGAAATCTGTGACGTGAGTAATAACTGCACCCAGGAAAGAAAAAATGATTCATTCAACAGCTTTACCACGCAGGAAGCACTTCCTCCCCTCCTGAAGTGGAATGCCTGGACCAGCTGGGTCATCTTCAGGAAGCCTGCTCCAGAGAACGGGAGTCCCTCAAAAGCACTCGCCCTGAAACCCTTCGCAAGGCATTGCTCTTTGAGGAAAGGCTCTGCTGAGGATCCGGAAGGGGGAGGCACGTGGGAGGAGGAGGAAGCATCCTTCGTGATGGCACAGTCGCACTGGACTGGGACCGGAGAGATCCAGGTTCTAGTCTGCCCTTGGCCCTGAAGCACAACAGCCCAGTCACTGACTCTCAGTGTAATCTACCTCGCAGGGTTATTGTGAGGATAACAACAGATTATTTTCCCAGTATTTTAACGATTAATTGGTTTCATCCAGGTTTTTATCACTATGTTTAGATGTAGCATGCTGTGCATTGTTGCTGTTATGGTTTTTGTTCCTTGTTGTTTTTGTTCCTTATAAGTCATCCAGAGACTTTTTTTTTTAGTAATGGACGGCATAGAAAATCAATCAATCAATCAATCAATCAATCAATC
Organism: Varanus komodoensis; assembly: GCF_004798865.1. Taxonomy (NCBI): domain Eukaryota; kingdom Metazoa; phylum Chordata; class Lepidosauria; order Squamata; family Varanidae; genus Varanus; species Varanus komodoensis. Next base: position 6,355,561 of record NW_025335817.1, on the reverse strand, counting down.
AATCACAAGGGGAGCAGGAGGGCCCACGAGCTGCCTTGGATTCCGAGCAAGATGGGGAAAAGCAGGACGGAAATTAAATGAAGATGATGTGGATCCTGCCCGTTCAATGCTTGAGAAGGTATGATGAATTTTGCACTGCTTTTCTACCCTGTCCTTCTGCCTCTTGCGAGGCGGCTTACCAGGGTCTCCCCCTCTCTATTTTACTCCCGTGAGGTAGGCTAAGCTGAGGGTGAGTGACTGGCCCAAAGCCATCCAGTGAGCTCCATGACTGAGTGGGGAGCCCCAGCCCAACACTCCACTCTGGTCCTAGTCCATGTGCCACCACAGCTCGTGTCGTAACCAGCATTTCCTGGCAGCATGCAAGCTCAGGCCTCTCGACCGCAGCACATGGTGCAAGCCGAGCTGAAGCGCAGCTGCCATAGCTGGACGCGACCTGGTGCTCCCGCAGATGAACTATGCTGACCATCGCCTTCGACAATTATCGCCTGGCTGAGCCTTGGCTGCGGCGATTTGCCCCGCGTGCCTCTGATCCGTACAGGTCCGTTGGCAGATGCCTGCCAACTCTATATATCTGGCACTGTATTGATTTATATCACACTGTTTTTCCCAGACAAAACAATCCCAAAACTCTGATAAAATATGTAATTCGGAACCCTGGGAAGGCCAGTGTTTCAGGAGTGGCAATAAAAAGGCACAAAGAATTGTAAAAAGTGAGAGATTAACTGTGGCAGGTGTTTTTGTGGCCTATAGTGCGTTTCATCCAACGCAGAGAGCATTATGAAATACCGTTTGTAACACTCCTCTGTTCCCTTCCTTTATTATTGTGTGGGACCATCGTGCCTGAAGTTCCACTGTTCCTCCTATTTCTGATGTTCAGGCCATGAGTGGTGCTGGAGATGTAGGCAACCGGTAACCCCTGTGCACAAGAAAGAAGCCCAAAATGTGCAGAAGTACAACCAATCTCTAGAACAAACAAACAGGAGTGCGCTAGTGTGTGGACCAAAGAATCCAGCGAGGACCAGCATGCTCAGTGGACATGGAATGGTCCTGGCAGAGGAAAAGGATGGAAGATGGGAGGAGTGAATACGGAATGGAGTGGTTCCTAGGCATGAAGATGCCTCAGGTCCCACAGGGTGGACCAAGAGTGAAGTCAAATGAGGCAAACTCAACTGCATGCTCCTAGTGATGAGCGTGTTATGAGTGAAATGAGTCTGAGCATGCACATAATCAGATATTTTAAAAAATCAGCGGTGGCAAACTGGTTTGCTGTTGTACTGACAGATCCAGAAGAAGAGAAGTACTCGTTGCGTACTCCACAGAAGAGACGCCCCATAAGGTCAAGAGGTTCAGTGTCCAAAATTACATTACGGCACCTCTGCCACCCTGACTTTTCTTGTACTTACTTAGGACTGCTGAATTCAGGGGTTTTTTCAAGCTATGAACAGGAATCACAGAATCATAGGATAGTAGAGTTGGAAGGGGCCATTGGGTTCCACCCCCTGCTCAGTGAAGGATCCCCGGTTGAACCATCCCTTGCAGATCGCTGTCCAGCTGCATCTTGATTGCCTCCAGTGTGGGACAGCCCACAACCTCCCTAGGTCATTGCTTCCATTGCCGTACTGCCCTAACAGTCAGGAAGTTCTTCCTGAGGTTCTGCCAGAACCTGGCCTCCTGTAACTTGCGCCCATTGCTCCTTGCGCCCATTGTTCCTTGGCCTGTACTTTGCAGTGACTGAGAAGAGATTGTGGCCTTCCTCTGTGTGATGATCTTTCAAGTACTTGTAGGAACTTGTAGGGTGCTATCATATCTCTGCTCAGCCTTCTCTTTTTGAGGCTAAACATGCCCAGTTCTCTCCACCTCTCCTCATAGGGCTTGTTTCCAGTCTCCTGATCATCCTTGTTGCCCTCCTCTGAACTCTTTCCAGCATCTTGCTTCAACTGCGGTGCCCAGAACTGGACACTGCACTCCAGAGAAGGCCTATCCAGCTTTTAGTGAAGGAGAACCAGGACTTCATGGGATTTGGAAGTGATTCTTCTATTAACGCAGCCTAAAATAGCATTTGCCCTTTTTGCAGCCACATCACAACTCATATTTAGCTTGTGATCTACAACAATTCCAAGATCCTTCTGACTTGCAGTGTTGTAGAGCCAAGTATTCCCCATTTTGTAATGATGCATTTGCTTTCTTTTTGCTAGGTGCAGAACTTGGCATTTTTCCCTATTGAATTTCATTCCGTTCTTTTCAGGCCAGAACTCCAAAGAATGTGCTAGAAGGTTCATACTAAGATATTTGATGAAAAATAATCCAATTCATTTCTATTCCCCGAAGCTTTCCTACTAATTTTGGTGCAGTGATGACGGTTTAATTTTCACAGAGAATCTTTATTGCATAAAACTCCTTTTTGGATTCTACCTTGCATAAGTATACGGTATGTAGCTAGAAGAATGACAACATTTAAGATCTATTATTGGAATCTGAGATCAAAAGAAAACAATTAGTCAGTAAAGAAAAAAATACATTTAACTGAAATAGACATGGATACGTCAGATCAATTAATAATAACGTGGAAAGATGGTCTTAGGATAATAGAGCCTAATGCATGGGATAAATTATAGATGACTCAATCAAACTATATCAATAATCCTTAGGGAGAATTCATTATCATTATACTTGGATGGTATATTACACCTATGCATCTGGCAACAGTGGCAAATCCAAGTAATGCAACATGTTCCTGGCACTGTAATTGGAAGGAGTACATATCTATATTTGGTGGCCGAGTCCTGCAGTTTAGGAGTTCCATGATATTCCCAGGAATGGCAAGTATTACACCTCTGTGTGTCTTACTTCAGCACTGGCATCTCATATCGAGAAAATGGGAAGAGCAAAACGAAAAATGAGGAACAAATTGTGTTCATGCTGATGGCTAATAACCAGAAGTTGGAAAACTGCAGCACTTTTGGCAATGAAGTTTTGGTGCATGGAGCTCTGGCAAATAGCAAAGGCAGAAAAAATGACTTCCCAACAGAAATTACCCACAGGCAAAATCAAAATATCTGATATTTATCAAATAGGGCATGATTTTATCATGCATACCATGAAGGAGGCATGCGGCAATATTTGTGAAAAAAAATTCCTTGTATTACGGGAACGTCGCTGCTCGGATTAAGGACTTGGTTGCTGGCTTTAACCTATAAGGCCCACACAACTTGGGAACACAAAACCTGATTGATGCCTCTCTTGACTGCCATGTTCCCAGTACTAAAATCAAGATTTGAACCGGGGCCTGCATCCTATTGCCACCCGCAAGGGAGGCTTGGTTGCTTGGTGGCAACAAGAAGGTCTTGCCAGTGCCAGGCCCTGCACCAAGTTTTGGAACAAGCTTCCCACGGAGAACTGCCTGATGCCAACTTTTCTTTTTGGTGTCAGGTAAAGACTGTTCTCAAAGATGGGGCACTTAATTAGTTTAATATTATATTGGGTCACTGCTTAGCAGGTCTTACAATCTAATCTGCGGAAGCTATAAATAAAAAAAATGAGCTTTATAAATTTGGCTTTTAAAGTTTGCATTTTATTCTTATGATGCTTTTATAATTTTGTACTGTATACTGCATTTTAATTCTACCTTCTCTGTGGTTGTAAACCATTCAGAGAGCTTTGGCTATTGGGTAGTAGAGAAATAGGATTAATAATCTTTTACTGTGAGTTTACAAGGCTATCAAGGACAGAACATTTTAGCAGGCATTCAGTCAAAGGGTCACCCTAAATCGAAGGTGACTTGCCAGCACGTTAACAAGTGTGTTTTTATTTATTCATTTCATTTCTATACTGTCCCCACAACTGAGGCTCTCTCTGGAAATACCGTATCAGGAAAAAAAATTAAAAAGTTTAAAATAGCAGACAATGATGCACGCAACAACAAGGACTGAGTACAACAATGAATAACGTTTTATTTAACTGTTATTTTAAAAACTAATTTTAAATTTTAATGTTTAACAGTTGCTTTCATTTGATTTACTGAATTTGTATTTTTTGGTTAATTGTTAATTATTGCTGTTTTATTGTGGTTGTTTTGATGACTGTAAGCCGTCCTGAGATGCTGTGCATAAGGGATGGCATACAAACTTTTTCAATAAATAATAAATAAACACCTGTTTATTCTGTTCTTCAGAATCAGGGGGATTCTGAAGAACACCTGTTGGTCTCCCTGAAGCCTGTGGTCTTTAAAAGTCTCAGAGAAGAGTGTCATCCAACTGTGAAACCCTGCAAATTGCCAGGGGATTCCAGCTACATGTTTGGCTGTAAAGCAAATGAGGAAAATGTTAAATGGGTCACTTGCTATCCAATCAGTTGTATTTATTTGTCATGGTGAGCACATTTTTAAAAATGCACTAGCAAGGATATACAAATCCATGAAGGTGAAGCTTGGGAGGTTTTTGGAATTCCACCCCAAAGCTCATTCTGACCCATTCATATTGGATCATTAACCTTCCCTTTGCTATTTGCACAGAAATGCGCATGCATTTCAGGAAATGCATGCCTTCCTATTGCACATTTTCAAATTATGCATTTCCTTCCACTGATGACAGCATGCTTGTGTTTATTTTTCAAAGATGCACATTTTTCCACGACATGTTTGGACACATTTTTTGTCTAAAATTTGCATCAAAGGTTCAGGAATTCAAACTCAGATTACATTCCTGCCTGGATTCAGTTCTAGGAGGTGTGCACTAATTCTGATCAAAACCAAAACAGGTCAAAACATTATCAAAAACATGTAAGTGCCGTAGATGCACTAGGATTTTCAGCTTATAGGTGAGTGAGCTCACAGCTGTGGACATAGTGCATCTGTTCTCTTTGCCAAATGCTGGCAGGTTTGTGTTTAGGGTTGATCTGCCTTCAAGGCAAAAACTTCAGCGGATGAGTGTTGCCACTTGAGAAGCCGCTCCTGTTCAAGCCTTATTAAAAGACCATCCCAATTAACCAAGCAGCTGTGCTGAGGATTATAGAATCAGCCCCAGACTTTTGATTGAGTTTGTCTAGCCATAAACTGTCCGTTAGCCATGCAAAGATGTTCACCTCCATTCACACCGTGTTCTCCTAGATTATTGAGGCTACACAGGGTTCTGTTTTATGAGGTTCGGCTAAATTAGTCTGCGATCTCCTCAAGATTAGCACATGCGGGGGATTCCTTTGGATTATGCTTGTGGAACGCACACTATAGACCAGTGGTGGTGAACCGATGGCGTGTCTGCCACAGCCGGCACGCAGAGCCCTCTCTGTCGGCTCATGAGCCAAGTCACCCCAGCTTCAGCCCAGCAGCCGAGCACCAGATAACAGCGCACATAGGGGCCATGCCCATGCTCGGAAGGGAGTAGTGGCGCTAGGCAATGATGTCACGAGCTGCGACTCATATTTGCTTGGACTGGCTGCGAGTTGTTTTTTCTAAACTAAAACCTCAGTTTTCAGGTTTTATCTCAGTGCTGGCACTTTGTGATAAATAAGTGGGTTTTGGGTTGCAGTTTGGGCACTCGGTCTTCAAAAGTTCGCCATCAGACCCAGAGGGATGGAAGTTATGTTGAGAAAGGTGACCACAAACGAACCTTAAATAGCATTTGCTGATGCGGCACTGCTCTCGCCTCACCCATGATGCCTCCCTCTATGGAGAGGTCCTGCACAGCCAGGCAATATGGGTGGTGGTCTCTCTGGTTGCTCACTGGGGCAGGAGAAGCTGCCGGCAGTGGTGGGATTGCAGGGGAAGGAGGCTGGGCTGGGGGCCACATCCGCGGCCGCCCTCAGCTGGGGAACTATGGGCCAGGGGCAGTGGGCAGCCCTCCAAGGGGCCACGGGGAGGACCCCAGTGTTTCCTGAGCGGCATGGCTCACGGAGGCTCAGGGGAGGGTCAGCGTGCAGGAGGGTCACCTAATGTTTTCACGTGCTTAAGGCAGGGGCAAGGGGAGGGAGGTGGGGACAGAAGGCAGAACTTCCCGCATGCTGGTCAAGATGGGTTCACTGTGGGAAGCAGAGGCAGGGACCTCCTGTGAGCGCCTAACCATTACTCAGCTTGCAGCCACTCCACTACGCGGGTGTCGCGGCTTCTTTAGGGACCCCGATCTCCCGCAGTGGTGGCTGAGCAGCTAAGCCACAGACCAGGGATTTTGGGGTTCAGATCCTGCATTTGGCATGAGCAACCTTAGACGTCTTCCGAGCCACTGCTTCTCAGCCCCAGTCCCCGCCCTGCAAACTGAGGGCTAATAATACTGGCCTGCAAGATGCTCGTAAAGAGGACAGATAGCGAGTGTACGGGGGGTTCCTGAAACACTGAAAGCCCTTTAAGAAAATCACACTTGATGCACCTCCCCGTCCTCTCAGGTGAGCTGGAAAAGTACTGATGTTGTAATGCCTTTGCAGGATACCCCAAACTCCATGGGCTTCTACCTTTTCCAGAAAGAACATTTAAATAGATGGTCTTGTACAGGATTTTAATCTTAAGAGCTTAATATTGCCATCCATTTTTCGTTGGATTCTTTCCCTGAAAGTCAAGGTAGAAAATCTGCGAGGTAGAAAATCAGCTAACTGATTTGTAAAAACTAAAAGCAAAATCAGGGCAAGGTAAACAGCTTGCGTAGTTCACATCCACAAGAATCAAAGGATCAAGGTCAAGACTGAGCACCGTTTGAGCCTTTACCACGTGATGTCGTTCTCTGACAACATCCCCAGCCCTGCCGCTGCATTTTGCCCAAGTTCTACCTATCCATGGGGGAAAAGCTTTCATGTCATTAGATTATTGCCATGTGAACGGCTTGTTAACTGCTGGTGTGAGTTTTCACTCCCAGCCTTCAGGAGAAGGTGGGAGACACCTGCAGCTCTGTTGGAAGCTGCCCTTGTCTCTCTTTGGGTACTCCATTTCACACTTGAAGAACCATGGATCTAGAAAATTAAATGCTGTTATCTGTTGCAAGGGAGGGAAAAGAAAAATGACTGAACTTCTTTCACTGCTGCCAAGGGTGGTACTTGAAAACGGAAGCACCACAAAATCATATGTGGAACAGCCTTTCAATATTCTGCATTACTAGTTGTCTGTATATCCTCCTGACATAGCCTTTCCCCCTTGATTTTGCAATCAGGATTAAGTGGCGAGGGCATGACCAATCATGGCCTGCCATAATGATGGTTATTAGGGTGACACGGGGGTACACAGAACCCCCCAGTGACTGCAACTGGGGCAGGCTTGCCTTTCAGGGCACTATAAACACAACTGCAAGTGAATGCAGAACACAAAGTAACCCAATCCCGGTGTTAAGGCGTGAAGGATGCCAAAACTATGAGCTGTTTGGAGTCATTCAATTTACGGCCTTGTGAATAAAGGAGCTCATATTCCAAAATGGGCCATATGTTTGTCTTCAGATAGGTAAATTTATCCATGTTCAGAGCTTCCCATATGCTTCCTCTGCGGGCCATCTGGTGTCTGAAGGGGAGGGGGAAGCACGGAAGTGCTGCACTTCGCGGCAGCAAAGGTCTGGGCTGCTACAGGGAAGGCTGGCAGAAGAACAGCTGCATCTTCGCCCAGCATCTTCCTCCACATGTGCGCACATACACCAAGGGCACTTCCGAAATGCACCCATTCTGTTACGCATGCAAATCCCTCCTGGGCCATCCAACAAGTGTAGAAACCAAGCCACCTTGCAAAGTGTCCCATGCATGCGGAAGGAAAAAGATGACCAGCAAAGCATCTGGTCCCGGAGGATTCAGCACCGTTTCTAGAAAGAAGATGGACTGAGAACCATGTGGCATTAAACCTCAGGCCCAGAACCTTCAAGTTAAGTGACAGCGGGCCAGCCAGCCTCTCCATCCCTCTGCAGAATGAAAGACAACTGTGCGATCCATTTAGGACTCATCGAATTTCTCGTGCTTGTTAGGGTTGGTGACCTGGAGGTTAAAGATGGGGGAACAAGCAATCTTTGAGATGACCAGGCTCCCCAAATGTCATCTTGGTGCTTCGCTTTTGCCCTGTTTGCATTTGTGGCTTGCAGTGCCTAAGTGGGGAAAATCCCCACTGGTGCGGATCTCTTAATTGATACACATTTCCTGCACAGACTAAAGAAGGACTGGGGAATTTGGCTCAAATTAGGAAGTTCGGAGAGTAGTGTGTCTACACAGAGCAGTTCCAGGTTACTTCCCAGTGGCTCAATACAGCAGTGTGTCTGGCCAGAAGGTATCATATGCCACCTGGCTAATAGTTCGCGTGCGCATTGCTGCATCTCTATGGAAGAAGCTCCAGCCCAGCACTGCTAAGGAAGAGGCAAAAAACACCCAAGGTATCTGTAGTGTTCCCCCCCCGTAAAGTCTCAAAATGATTGGAAGCGTTTTTATGGGGGATTTGCCACAATAAATTCTGCTTCCAATGAGGTCAATAAGAAACCAGCCTTGCTCCAGGGGTTTATCAACTCAGGGTTATCATTACAAGAGAAACTCTAAAAGGAGAAATGAGGTCTTGGAGTTTCCAGTTTCCGTCGCTGTAGAATCCCTTATTTATAGCTATATCACCATACAGAAGAGCGGCCGGAAAAATCATTCCTCTTTATTTATTTATTTTTACACAGATACTGTACTTCTTAAAAAGGCAGCATGAGAGATACTGAACAGGAAAGTAAGATTTACTACAGCTATTTGGGCAGATGCCGTAGCCTCGGTGACCGAACACCCATATTATCAGCATGTTTTTCTTGGGCTTGGAGAAGAAACATACTTTCTATTGGTCCGGGGCCACGTGCTGGTGAACAGCTGCTGCAAAATCACACGCACACGTTGCGTGGAGAAAAAGAAGTACTCGCAGTCGGGGGCACAGTGGTGCATTTTGAAGTGCTGGTCCGCCCCATGGGGCCCCCTACAGCCATACCCAAAGGAGAGTCCCAGATATCAAGCAGCTGCATTGGTGAAGCAGACTGAGAAGTTCTCCTCTGCTAGGAGCAGAGTGTTTGTGTAAAGCCACTGGGTGTTAACTGCCCATGAAGAATAAGCCTCACCAAAACACTTGTCATCGCAGCAAAGAACACTATATTGTTGCTGGGAAAATTTATTTTCCCTCAGCTACTGTGAGGATTTCTGTGAAGCCGAGAGAGAATGTGGAATAAAGAGACTCTGCACTGTGTTCCTGAAAGGCCCATTACACTAGGGCACGGATATTCCACAGGTGCCCCCTACTGGTCACTCTCCCACACATCTCCTTCAAAGTGGGACCAGTTCTCAGAGACAAGAGCCCCCTCAACTAATGCCACGACATGGATCAGGGGAGCGGTGCACTGAATGGATCTGGAAAGGGCCCGCAAGGCAACGGCGCAGCTGCACCTCTGACACACTCCTGGTGTGCTTCCATCCCATGCAAGTGGCCCTGGCTACCCTGCCTTCCGTCACTGATGCACCCACCTTGGAGAGAGCATGAAGCTGGATGTGCTATCTGTCCCCTTGCAAGATGGTCATTTATGACGTACCTCATAAAAAGCAAGTGGCTCATTGGTCTTGCTGTGTCAACCTGCTGACTTCACGGCAGAACCTGCTGGGACATGGCAGGCATCGCGAGTCTTCTAGCACGCAAAACACAGACAAAGACGTATTCTATGGGCTTCTCAAGCTTTTTCATGGAATCAGAAGGGGCCAGAGGGCCAGTGGGTCCAACCCCTGCTCACTACAGGACCCCAGGTTGAACGATCCCTCTCAGGTGGATGTCCAGCTGCATCCTGGATGCCTCTGGTGTGGAGAGCCCACAACCTCCCTAGCTAATGGGTTCCACTGTCCTACTGCTCTGGCTTCCTGTAACTTGGACACTTTGTTTCATGTCCTGCACTCTGTGAAGGCTGAGAACAGTTCCTGCCCTTCCTTCCTCTTTGTGACAGCCTTTCAAGTACTTGCAGAGTGCTATCTCATCTCCCGCCAGGCTTCTCTTCTCAAGGCTAAACATTCCCAGTTCTTTCCTTCTCTACTTGCAGGGCTTGTAGCCACATCTACAACAATTCCAAGATCCTTCTCAGTTGAGGTATTGTGGAGCCAAATATTCATCTTGCAAGAATGCAACTGACTTCTTTTTCTTAGGTGCAGAGCTTGGCATTTGTCTCTACTGAATTTCATTCAGTTGTTTTCAGCCCAGCAGTCCAACCTACCACCTTGATTCTTCTTTCTGTGTTCCAGCTATCCCACCCAGTTTAATGACATCTCCAGATCTGATAAGCATTCCCTGTACTTCATCCAAATAATTAATAAAAATGTTTGCTGGGCCCAGAACTGCGCAATACCCCACTCATTACCTCTCCCCAGTTTGAGATGGTGCCATTGATGAGCATTCTTGAGTTGAGCTCTGTAGCCAACAGTGGATCCACCTGATGGCTGTTCCATTTAGCCTACTTTTTAGCTAGTTTACTAATCAAGGATATCATGGGGCACTTTGTCAAAAGCTTTGCTGATGTCAAGATAGATTATGCTGAAAGCATTCCCACAGTCCATCAGGGAGGTTACCTGATCAAGAAATGAAATCATAATAATCTGGCATGATTTGTCCTTGTGAAATCTATGTTAGCTTCTGGTAATCACTGCATTGTTTTCAAAGTGTTTACAGACTGACTGCTTTACAATCTACTCTAGATTTTTTCTAGATATTGATGTCAAACTTAGTGTCTGTAGTTCCCAGGTTCTTCTTTTTTCCATTTTGGAAGAACATTAGCTCTATTCCAGTCATGTGGCACTTCCCCTGTCCTCCCTAATTTCTCAAAAATAATAGACAGTGGTTCTGAGAGTTCTTCTGCCAGCTCCTAAAGATAGGATGGAGTCCATCAGGCCTTGGAGATTTGAACTCATTCAACCCAATTAGTCCTTGACCATTTGCCTATCAATCTTGAGCTTTCGTCTGCTCCTTCAGCTTGAACTTCCCCTACAAGGACACAGGGGAGAAGACTGAGTCAAAGTAGGAATTGAGCACTTTTCTTTGTCATCTGAATCACTTTGCCATCCACATTGAGTAACTGGACCCCCATTTCTTTCCTCTGTCTTTTACTTTGGACATATCTAAAGAAGCCTTTTTTGGTTTCATTAAGCATTGCTCAGTTTATTCCCAGTTTTAGCATTCTTGATACCTTCCCTGCTAGTCCATGCTACCTGCCTGTATTCTTCTTTGTAGCCTGGCCTTCCTTCCACTTCCTGTACATGTCCTTTGTTTTCAGATAATCTGTAAGCTTTTTGTGAAGTCACAAGGGCTTCTTCTGTTGTCTTCCACCCCTTTTCCTTGTTGGAATTGTTTGAAATTAAAATTTCATTTTTTCATGAGAGTCACTAACCATGGGACATTGCCCATCATTGTTCTGAGTTTATTAACGCTGACTTTCCTAAAATCCAGGGTACATGTTTGGCTGTAATTGACTTTTGCTTCCTTTATCATTAAGAATTCATGTATGACATGCCACCAGAGTTTCCATAGCTGCCACTTTGTCCACCAGGTCTTCCCTGTTGGTTAATATCAAGTCAAGAATAGCTGTTCCTCTTGTTCCTTTCTCCATTTTCTGTTGGATGACTTTTTCAGCAACACATGCAAGGAATCTCTTGGAAGGGCTGTGTCTGGCAGAATTTGCCTCCCAGTAGATATCAGGGAAATTGAAGTCCCCCATAATGAGGCCATCATGCCTCGTTGAAACACAGGCAATCTGCTTTTCAAAAGTTTCATCCGCATCTTCCCCATGACTGGGTGGTTGGAAATAGACTCCAAGCACTGTGTTCCTTTTATTCCTTGCTCCTTTTATATTAATCCAGATGCTCTCTGCAGGACTACTAAGTTCATCCCCCTGTAGTTCTGTGCAGAGAGATAAATCTTTAATATATAGAGCAACTCTGCCTCCCTTTCTGCTTCTTCTGTTCTTCGTGAACAGCTTATAGCCTTCCATTGCTGAATACCAGCCATGGGAGTCTCCCACCAAGTTTCAGTTATAGCTATCAGGTCATATTCACCCTCCTGTATTTAGAGTTCAGGTTCATGCAGTTTGTTTCCTATACACGGAAGACCGTGTGCCTTATTCTTTAGCTTTCTTCCTACATTTTTTGGAAGGCTACTATTGGGCACTGTTCGAGCTGCTCCCTCAGTTGTGGCATGCAAACCTTTGTCTGTTGTTATGTCCAGGTATATTCCTCCCTCCGATGTAGGATAAAAGTTTAAAGCCCTTCTGATAAACTTCTTCATGCTATGGCCAATACACATTCTTCTGGGCCCTTGTAAGATACAGCCCATCCCTTAGCAGCAGTTCATCTTCCAGAAAGTCTACCCCATGGTTTCAGAATCCAAGTATCTTATGTCAGCACCACCTTCACAGCCAGGCATTCACTTGCAGTTTTTGCCGCCTTTGCTTATATATTCCTCTTCCAAGAACTGTAAGGCCCAAGGAGGCCCAAGGAGAAAACTATCTGAAGCTCTTGTCCTTCTTTCCTAATGCTTCAAAGCATGACACAATTTCTTCAAAGCTCTGCTTGGTAGTGCCATTTGCTTCCGTGTGTATAAGAAGGAAGAGATCCATGTCAGTGGGCTGCAAGAGCCTTGACAATCTTTCAGTTCCATCACTAATCTGTCCTCCAGGGAGACAGCATACCTGATGAGCCCACCGGTCAACCTGACATAGGTGTGTGTCCATCCCACATGACAGGGAGTCTCCCACAACTAATACTGTTCCCTTTTTGTTCTTGCTACCCTTGGTATCATTGCCAGTACTTGGTTGACCTTTCGCCTCTTGTTTAGCGTTGCATGGAATATCCTTCAGTTCTTCCATGGCAGGCGGCCCTTGAGTTTCATCCTCAAGTATCTGAAACTGGTTCGAGGGTTCCACTGCTTCCACTGGGGCAGAGTGTCTCCTAGCTCTTCTGCACCTGTCATCCATTTCCAGGGAATTTTCTCCTCATTTTCCCTTCCCTCAAGATCCTCCTCTTCTGCCTCAGCTTGCTGTTGCACTTCTAGTTTTTGCTTCTCTTGGCTGGTGCAGTTCCGCCGCTCTGTCTAAGAACTCTTCATCTTCTTTTATTCCCTGGAGGATGGACACTCGCTGCACGAGTGCTCTCACCTTTTCTTCTAACAGGACCACTAGCTTGCACTTGCTGCACGCAGGTGTTGGCCATGTTGCCCTCGGGCAAAAAAAGAACATAGCACAGATGCTGCAGGTCACCACCACTGGGGAGTCTTCTCGGTCCATTCTTTTTGCTCCCTTGTTGATTCTACCTTGCAGGGCCTGTTGTAACAACCAGTGCAAATTCCCTGTCTTTTCTGAAGGTAAAGAACATGGTCCTACCAGAATGGGAGGGTATTACATGGAAGAAGGGGGGGGGGGAATGGAGGAAAAAAAGAAAAAGAGGAGAAAAACTAGGGACCTCCCCCTAGATCTCCCCCACTGAATGCCACTGCGAAACTCCTGCTTGATCTCCCTGTTTGCTTGCTCCCTGGGAACTTGGCTGCTTGAATCCCAGAGGCCCTAGACCAGCTGGGGCAGCTCCTCTGACCTGCTCAGCCAGATCATGGAGAACTGCTGCATTTAGGTGCCTCCCATATGCGTCACGGCTTGTGCAAGTGAAGGAATCCGCCAGGGTGTGCCCACCATGCAGATGCCCATGATGGTTATGTCCCTACTGATATGCCAGCCACAAAATCGGAGGCCAACTTCATCAGTAGGATGGGCCATCAGCTAATGACCACTAGAGAGGATGACCAGTCGGACAGGTGGAGGAAGTGATTTCAGGAAGTGGAAAGGATTTAATGGGAGTAGAAAAATAGAGTCCATCATATGGCTGGTCCCTGAGCATGAAATGAAAACACGCGCTTCTTCAGAAACTCCATTATCCTTCCTCCTTCAAATTGAAAGTCTCCACAAAACCCTTTGCAAAGCAATCTGGATTTAGCAACAAAGCTTTGATGACTCGAGTCCCATTGAGTTACTTATCCTGGTTAATTGGATCGATGGTGACAGTGGTAATTACTAGAGATGAGGCTGCTTTGCTTGTACTGTAAATTACTTGTCAATCTTCAGTGTGAGTTGGACCATAGGATATATACAGTAGATTCTCCCAATTACAAGCAGGTTAAGGAGAACATGATATATTGGAGCTAATCATGTTTGTTATTGCATAGGAGGAGGAAAGAAAATGGCAGCAGCTAAAAGAATTTCTAATCGGAACAACTTTCCTGATTCAAAGGCATTAATCCACAAAGCTTTTCTGCTACATGGTGCTGGAAGATAAACGCGCCACTATGGAGGAACTGAAAGGTTTATGGTTTTTGTTTGGTTTTTTGTTTTAGCTAAAAAGTCATGAGCTACTCAGAGCGTTGCAATGCCAGCAGTTACTCTAATTTTCACATTTTTGTTATTACATTGTTTAAAGAAGAAAGAACTTCTTATTTCCAAAATACACATTGAATATGGGAATAATTTGAATTACTGTAATTGCTTTTTGAAAGAAGTCCCAGCATTAAAAAGTGTGTTACCCATATGAAGCGGCTACAGAAAATAAATGCGTCGCCCACAAATAATTGGGAAGCAGCATTTGCTTAACTCTTGCGAGCGAATAGTTATTTTTATGACTGAAAGGAGATGGAAAAGAAACGCAGAATCTGCTCATTGGCATTTGGAAAACTTCACCTTCACGGCTACAGACCTGGCCCTCAATCAGAGACGCCCGTGTCAGTGACATCAGATTTATCGCCCTGGCCGCTCCCTGTGATGTCAGAGACGAGCCAATGGCCACTAGAGATGCCCGCTGTGTGTCTTCCCACCCCAAGACTGGAACATGCACATGGACTGGAGCAGAGGAAGGACGGAGACGCTGCGTGACATCAGGATCGACCTCAGTCACGGCTCATCCCCCAGCAGAAGGCCTACTGCTGCCCCGCAGCCCTCCCTGCCACCGCCACAGGCTTCTCCTGTGAAATGCTTCCCACCTCTGTCCTCACACACGCAACTGAAGAGGAGGAGCAGTGGGCTCCTCCACTTTCCCCTTCCTTCCTGGTCGTACTGATGGGTGAGCGGTGGCAACCATTGCAAGGAGGTGGGACCACAAAGGGAAGAGATGGAGGGATGCTGCTCTGTGCCTTCCTCTCTCCTTCACCATCAAGAAAACATACTGGCTGCGTGAAGAATTACGACCGACGCTTGAGAAAGATCTAGAGATTCTGCCTCAAGCAAAGCACCTCTGGAATTCTGACGTAGCCCAACAACTTTAGATAAGAGTAGTCAAGTCTTCTATGAAGGTTCTTTATATGCTTACCTGATTTTGGAGCCCTTGAGGAAAAAAAAATCCATTGGCTGGATGCTAAGGCTGCAATGCAATTTATACTTACTTCAGAGTATGTACCATGGAGTTTCACATCTGTCTAAAGAGACACTTTTCATTTCCTTTCTTTATTCAACTGATGGTTGAACATGGAGCCCAAGACCAGGTGGGATGGCAATAGGTACGTACCAAGAGCTGTAACATGGATCTAGAACTTCCAACGCACACCACCAATGATGCATCCAAGCATGACTCGAAACATCCAGTGGGAAAACCCCATGTAATGCCTGCACCAGCCGCCACTTCCTAAGCATTTTGAAATGAGGAATTTAAGAATGCACCTGCTTTCTGGATCTTCACCCACATTGTGCGGGTCTCTCTTTGCAGCAGGGGACCAAGGGAGCTGGAGGAGAATGAGAGGCTGATGGGCCAGAAGGGAAGCCCATCTTACCCACAGGCTAGAGGTTTCCTTTGGCCACCTTTGTTATACTGGAGCAAAGATACCAGGGACAGGTGACAGAAAACAAAGGGCTGCCTGTACTACTATGCCATTTATGATACATTGCTTCATTACAGAAGAACCTGCGAATATTAT
Organism: Varanus komodoensis; assembly: GCF_004798865.1. Lineage (NCBI taxonomy): Eukaryota > Metazoa > Chordata > Lepidosauria > Squamata > Varanidae > Varanus > Varanus komodoensis. Next base: position 6,339,684 of record NW_025335817.1, on the reverse strand, counting down.
CTAAGACAATCAATGCCAAACGTGCTTCTCCGCCAATGCCATTACTTATGTGCAAGTATGGTTTTTAAGTCCTTTGAGAGATTTGTTTTGTGTGAGTTAAAGAGGCCCCTGCAAGTCCCACCAGTTTGACTCAGCCTTCAACAGAAACCTTTGGGGAGACTTAGAAATGAATGGGATCTTTTATAGCCTTAAAAAGTATAAAACCAGTGCCTAAACTCTTGCCAGAACATGCATCATCACCACCATCATCAAGTTACCTGAGATTTTAATAACAAGCTTGCAAACCAGGTGGTACCTATTAGAGATGACCCTTAAAATGGAGTAAGAATGGAGTAACACATCCTCCTTTTCTGCCATAATCTCCAAAAATGAGATCCAGACATTTCCAGCCATACTTGATTGATACTATTTGAAAGCTGAACAACTTAGTTAATTAGGCAGCCCTGCAGAGACATGGTCTGGAGTGCAGGGAAAACCATAATTATACCATAACATTAGAGATACGTCAAGGCAATCCACTTTCCTTTTCTTTTTAAAGCTAAGCCTCAGGAATGGTTCTTTCCCAGAGGAACTGCTCTTGGGCTAACAAACTCATACAAGGATCTGGCCATGTGATCGAGCTTCTGAAATTAGGAAGTTGCCATTCGCAGAAGCAACCCAAGACAAAAGTCCCTTTTGGTTGCTAAAATCCCATCCTGCTTTATGTCTTTTGATCTTTAACTTCCAATCACAATCAAGAAATTACTTGCATGCAGTTCGCATACCTCACGGAAATGACACAACATTTCCTCTTGCTCACTGACAAAATTTATTTAACTTAATTGTTTAAGTTAAATATTTTCAGCACAGAATACTCCAACCAAGGACCTGCAAAGACTGAAGAGGTGTGGGGAGTCAATATTATTAATTACTTATTTCCATTTAAATGCCACTACCATAGCCCATGATTCGACTCCCCATGTGGCTCAGAACAATTAAAACAACAACATTGTAAAATCAATAATACTTAAAACATTAACAAAACATCAGTAATACAAAAACATAGCCCAACCAAAATCATTACATAAAAGTTTTAAATAAGCAACCATGAAGGCACACACACAAACCAGGGTCATATTAAAAATGAGATTATCATTGAAATCAACTGATAAAATCGCTGGAGAAGAGTTATGTCTTTGCCTGGTGCTGAAATGGTAACAATGATGGTTCCGGGCACACATTTCTGGGGAACCCATTCCAGAAATGAAAAACCTGTGACTGTCAGGCGACTTGATACACACAAATCTTTTTCGAATACATTGTGGATGCCAAGTCTGGTTGGGATAGTCAGATAACTGAGCACCACAAGCAGCGTGCCCATGGTTCCTAGCGCTGCATTCATTGGACTGAGAGCACACATGAGTGGCACGTACTGTGGTCATCTTGCCTCTCAGGGGGGTACTGTGGTCATCTTGCCTCTCAGGGGGAAAGCAAGTTATCTGCGTGCTGAAAATCTCTGGCTGGTTCAGCCTCGGGCACCTCCACTTAACCCTATCAGGCCCGAGAGCCTGTGCCTGGAGGAACTGCTGCGCATCAGAGCTGCCAATGCAAGGATACAAGGCGGTCTGACTCATTACAGGTCTGCTCATGTCGCCTCCACAGACTGCAGCTCCTTTCATTCAACACCTCCGGATAGGTACTTTTGGCCAATGAAGAAACATGCCACTCCTGGACTTGGTCTGCAGTGCCCTGACCGATCGTTAGCACACCTTCACAGGGGGATGCTTTTTTGTTGTGTTGATGGCGCAAAGCACATAAATGCTTCAGGATGCTGGCCACAGAGTTCAACCTACTGCATCTGAGCACAGGAAGCACTTACCTTCCAGAAGTAACTGGGTGATGAATATCAAAACTATGGGGGGAGAGAGAGAGAGAGAGAGAGAGCGAGAGTGAGCATGAGCCATATTATGCAGTCTAATTAATGTAAAACAATATTATTTAAACAAATATATATTGCTCCACAGCACAAAGGTTCTTAGTAGGTAAATATAGATACACATACAGAGCCATAGATCCATGGCAGAGAGGGTAATGGTGATGAGGATTTCCCACTTATTCCCAGTAAATGAGACTCAAGGTAGCTCACAACATAACGGCTTATTCAAGTAAAACCTTCAGAAAGATACACAAGTTTAAAATGGAACTCAATCAGTTAAATATTGAAATAGTACAAAATCTCCAGAGTAAAGCCACTGCCAGCAACATAAAGAGTAAAGCCAGCCCAGCACAAGCTCACAGGTCCAGACCATTCCCAAATGTCTGCTGGAAGAGACTGTTTGTCACTTGCTCCTGGAAACCGAACAGGGAGGTTCAAGTAGCCTAGGAAGGGCAGCCACTGAGAAGGGCCATCCTGCATTCCCGCCATCTGAGTCTGTCAGGGTGGTGGGACCATGAGATGGTTCTCCCAGAAGATCTTAGAGCCCAAGCAGGCCCACACAGGAGAGTAAGGTCTTTCAGATAACCTGGCCCTGAGTTGTATGGGCCTTATAGGTCCCCACATGGTGCATATAGAAGGCACCAGAGCTAGTCCCCAAATCTCTGGGTAGGACTGGAAGAACACCTGCCTGAAATCCTGGGACACTGCCAGTCAGTGTTGGTAATACTGGGCTGGTGGTAATACTACTGTTTGACTCAGTAGAAGGCAACTTCCTGGTGCCACATCCCCCTTAAAGGGATGCTGGGGACCATGAAAGCAGAAGCAGCTCATGTGAACCTGCTAGGTGGTCAAACTTGGCACGGGGGAGCCATGCTGTGGGCAAATTTCCTCTCTAACTTTTGCTCAAAGATACATTTCCAAGCCCAGCTGTTGGGAAACACTTCCTTTGCAGATCTTATTCATTCCTGAATTTCCTCACAACAAAGCCTGCAGATGGATCAGCTATCTTGGTGCAATCAACTACATAGGACCAGATATATAAATACATCTCCTTTTTATATTTTGTTACCAGATATAGAAGCGTTTCATTTTAAATAGTTTGTGGAAAATGAAACATTTCAACTTCTTTTAAAGACTGCTGCAGGAGTTCACAAGCAGTTTCCTTTCCTGAAATCCCATGGTCTGCTTTAGATTTACAGTTCCCCTTTTTAAAAGCCCTTAAAAGAAACAAAATCCATTTCAGCATGTAACAAGCTAGCCAAAATAGGATGACATTAATTAACACCACTTTGTATATTGCAGGAGGAGGGAAGCTGTGGCACCTCAGGGGTCAAAGAGCTCAAATGTCCGTCAGCTCCAGCCAGCGTGGTGAACAGCTAGGAGAGAGGAAGTGGTATTTTAGCATTCAGAACAGGGTTTTCGGGCCGAGTATGGTGCCATGCTCTGAAAAAGGGCTCTAATGACAAGCCAGGAAGAGGTTGGGCAGCAACAGCCATTATAAAGCTGCTCGGGTGAGTTTTGCCCTCGCTGAAACAACGTCTCTCTTAGTCCCCTGACCTTCTTGATTACTGAAGCACAAGGGTGTTCTTGCTAAGGCCAGTCTTGGCCTTTATTGGCAAAGTGGCAGGAACAGGACAGGGAACTTCTGATTGAATGATTTTAGGTTGTCTGAGATTACTCCCCTATAGCTCCCCTTTACACCTCCAGAGTTAGACCTCATCTGGAATACTGCATCCAGTTCTGGGCAGCAAGATCTCAGAATGTTCCAGAAAAATAAGGAAGGGCCCAGCAGAGGGCAAAAAAATGACCCAGGGTTTGGAAACACTGCCCTATGAGAAGAGACAGAGAACTGGGCATGTTCAGCCTTGAGAAGAGAAGACTGAGGGGGGACATGTTATCCCTCTAGGAGTACCTCAAAGGCTGTCACAAAGAGGAAGGTCAAGATCTCTTCTCGCTGGTGCCAGAATGTATGACACAGAATAATCCATTCAAGTGGCGACAACCCAGATTCTGGCTGGACATCAGGAGAAGCTTCCTCACTCTCAGAGCAATAGGACAGTGGAACCAGCTTCCTAGAAAGGTGCTGGGCTCTCCCACACTAGAGACATTCAGAAAGAAACTGGACAGTCATCTGAGTGGGATGGTGCCCTGCACGTTGGTGGACCTGATGGCCCTCCTAGTCCCTTCCAACTCTGCTATTCTGTGATTCGATGACTTACTTGTGAATTTTTAATGCAGCACTGAATTACTTTTCCAAAGGGGAACCAGGCATTCTAGCTTGCCAAGTGCAGCTCTCCATTTCAAGGTCTTTTTGCTCCATTTACATATAATTCTGATAAGATCGTAAGACGAGTCATGCTGGATCAGACCCATGGTCCATTTAGTCCAGAACTCTGTTTGAGCAGCTCCCCACAGGATCCCACAGGCAGGATACAACAGTACCTCCACCCACATGCAACGGTAATCGGTATGCATAGGCCTGCCACCTCTGATACTGGAAGTATGCATGATATAGTTCCATTTATGAGCCCACAGATTCCATTTGCAATATTCTTACAATAGGAAAACCCACCATGGTTTTCCTCTAAATGTATAATTTAAAATGATACTTAGCAAAGATTGAGTGAGGCAGGGAGGGGGAGAGAGTGCAAAGTTTTTATCAAAATAGCCATATCTAGGTTCTCAAAGGAGTAGTTATGCTTCTACTTGTGCCAAGAAGTACAACCAGGGATGACCACAACATTTGTATCAGACTCAAATTATTTTGAATTTCTGAAAATCTGTCTCAGATTCCACGACAGACCTGCTCTTTCCAAGTTGTAAGGCAAATGTATGCAAATGTAGCCTTTTTATGCAAATGTAGCCATAGAAAAATATGATTAAAGAAAAAGCTACTGGTCACGAATGGGCATTTGCCCATGGGACGAAGTGTGAAAACAGGCATTCTGAGGGGACGTGTGCATTTTCAGGCACTTGCTGATGAATAGATTTGTGAAACTCTGATTCCATCAATGATTGGATGACAGAACAAATGCTGCCTGACAATCTGCAAAATATAGATGGAAGAGTTTGTACAGCATCCTTACATCCCTAAATACATCACCGGATTTAGATTCACTTTTCTCAACACAGCAACATGAGCAAAGAAGGTAATACAAACAATTGCACTTGGGGAAGGAAAGCTTTGGATCCAACCCATAGTTTATGATAGCTGCATGTAAGAATCTAGCTAGGAATGTCTTTAGGAGCATTGAAAAAGGAGATGCACCAGTGTAAGTGTATTCAGATTATTTTGAGACTGATTGTATGCCAGTTTTGTTAGGATAAGGATGTGCACTCACCATAAGATTCAGTTCAAATCCCATTTTAGTAATTCAGAAAACAGCCCAGGTTAGCTTGGGCCAATTTGGAGGTTCAACTTTGGCTTGGGTCTGATTTGAATCTCAGTTCAGAAATGTGGAGATTCATGCTTCCTCTTGACTCTCTTCAGAAAGTAACACATCGCCATTGCTGTGTTCATCAGGGCCGGGACAAATTTGCAATCATAGTGGCCCCTTTTGGTGGGATTTTACTTGCCAAATTTCAGACAAAAAGGTGCACAGGGTTTTGTATTACAGATGTTTAAATGTTCATAGCGAACGGCCAATACTTTATAAGTATTGGCAGAACTGGATAGGATGTACAGGCAGTTTTGTTTCTTCTGATGGGGTCAGGCCTGCCAAGTTTAAGATGAAAAGTTGTGGGTGGTTTGAGAGCCTGGGAGTTTCCAAAAACAATCTGGTTATCTCTTTACATTGATGGGCAATGTTTCTTGCTAGAGATGGTCCTATTTAATCAACCTGAACAATTTCAGAAGGATAGGTACATTGGCTAGGGAATCATTTCAGAAGGAGTTACGATGAATGAAAAACAGTTTAAGGCTTGTTTGTTTTCTGCTCAGTTGGCTCCAGAGTCACAGAAAGTGCAATAGGACAGAAGCAGATGATGGACGTGGAGCATATGATGGTGAAGGCAGAATTCTGACCATCCAACATTTACCAAGTAAGCACCCAGTGCGAAGCCCTACATCTTTTTAAACTTTCATGCTCGTGAGAGTCAGAACTAGGAAAGGGAATTGAACACTGGGTCAGTTCTACAATATATTCTCTCAACATCCTTCCCCTAAAGTGCTGAGCCTAGAGAGCCTGGTAAAGCCATTAAATGAGATGAGAAGTTAGAGCTCCCAGTATCAAAACTATGAACCCCCCCATTCTTTTCACTTTGGTGATTGATTTCCTGATACGGAGAGCTTGAAGAGAAATGCATTAAGTTTGGGAGATACACTGTCTGTGAACAGAGACATTCTGATTTGGAGAAGTCCTGCTTTGATTTGGAGGACAACTTTGGCTCTGGGGTGGTATGATGATGATGATTTGATTTGGACATCTCCCCAGTCTGTACACAGCAGCCCAACCCAAATTTGGTTTCAGTAGCCTTTTCTTCTCTTCCTGCAAGTTTCAGCTCTTTTAAAGGCACTGCAAACCATGCTGTCCATTGATGTGCAAGGAACCCCTATACTTCTCTGTGCTAACCCACAAGCATCCAGTAACACAACAAGCAGAAAAGTGGTTAGCACGGTGCAGCTAGGAAGCTGTTCAACAAAGCATATTTTCATGTTATTGTTCTTAAAACTGTAGCCTTCTTGTTGTTGTTGTTATTTTAAAAGTAAGTCAGTTGTGCATATCAAATTAAACAAAGTAACCTCATTTTTCTTGGCACAGGAATGTGGCAGTCAATGCACGTGTAACTGCAGAATGGCTTTTGCGCTGGCTGTTTCCTGCCCATTCTGTAGCATGAACAAATCAAAGCTAATCATGGGCATCTTTGTACTTTCTACTCTAACCCCAAGAGTGATCTGGAGGCTTGGAACATTATGCCATTCGCTATACAACTTTTCTGAATTATTCCAGTTGCTTGTGCTTTTCACTGAAGACATGTTGGCTTGATCCAAAATAAAGTGGGCCAGGCTTACTCTCTATTGAAATCAATGGGACCAGCAGGTCTCCCATTGCTTAAGCCCCACTCATTTCAATGGGGCAAGGATGGCTGATGTTTGTCAGTTGGATCACAGCAAATGCTTCCAACAATGAAGCAGCTATATGAAAATTAAGAGTGCCTTCTCTGACTTCTCTCCACCTTTTGCATTATCTTCATAGGTTCTACTGATCTAGGGGAAAATGTTGTTGTTCGGTCTCAAAGTCATGCTAACTCTACAACTCCATGTACAACATTCCTCCAGGTCTTCCTGTCCTCCACCATCCCTCGGAGTTCACCCAAACCCACACCCACCTCTCCAGGGATCCCATCCAGCCACCTTATCCTCTGCCGTCCCCTTCTCCTTTTGCCTTCAATTGTTCCCAGCATCAGGGTCTTCTCCAATGAGTCCTTCCTTCTCATTAGTTGGCCAAAGTATTTGAGCTTCAACTATGGGAATATAGTGTGGGAATATACAGCAACATCACTTCCAAAAGTTCTGTACCAGCTAAACTGCTCACCAGAGTATTTCTGGACTCACTTTGAAGTGGTGGTTGTAATTAAAGATGTATTCACACTGGGGTGTCTGGGATGTTTGTGCTCAAAGGACTTCCTGGTGAGTCATTCCCCTCTGGAAAAGTCCCTTTGCTAACATGGGACATGGTTTACACATTCTTTGAAACTCCAAGGAACTCAGTATAAATCATGCCATTTGCACAGATTTATGCCATCTGCACTATATTGTGCAAATTAGAAGTTAGAGACTTCATAGCTACAGCTTGACCTGTGCAAGTCACTCGAGAGCTGCATCATGTCCAGGTTTCAGTCTGAAGAGAGAGTGTGCTTTGCACCGCATTCCTTGGTGCTTTTCTTTTTAAATACGCCAAGCACAGCCCATCCTAGAGTTGGAGGCCTGCATGCCGGCCCATCTCGTACAACACCAAGCCAGCATCAGCACAGGGCTGAGAAACCAGAACCTGGAGGGGGCATTGAGAAATGTTAAGATTTTCAGACCCCTTCCTGGATCCACCCATTCCTAGCTGCAAACTCTGATGCCCAAAATGGCTTGGGTTCAGTGATTTGAAGAACTGTCTGCATTTATAAGAACATGCCTAGACTTCGCAATCATTCACAAAAGCCCTGTTCATATGTGAGCGCTGAATATGAGACACGGGGATTGTGCTGGCCCTGTCACTGCGCAATGGTAGCCAAGAATTATAATGCTTCCTGCTATTTTATAATTGGTACTGAGCATTTCCCTTTTTTACATTACTGGTTTAATAGTTCTGTTAGAAGAGTTTTAAAATTTAGTAATCCGCATTGAGAAGCCTCTGCCTGGAAATATGGTCTACAAATACCTAAAATAATGAAACCGACAGTGTCTTCATAGCAAAGATAAGTGTTGAACTGGCAATGTTTGGACCCGTAGCTTAGCCTTTTAGGGTGCAACTCTACTTGAACTCTGCTTTGAGAAAGGATCACAATGGCTTCTGATTATTATGTGCCCTGCCTACTGTTACCAGGGCAGGAGGAATGACAGATGGATTTTTGGTTTTCCATCCCCTTTTTTCTGTTTCCTGGAGACAAGCCTATGAGGTCATCCGAGGCTACTTCTGTCGTTACAAAAGGAAGTTCTGCACTTACTTCCGTGATGGTCTACAAGAAAGAGGAACTGCGATGTCTACAGCAGGGGTTCCCAGACTGGCCGAAGAGGGAGGCCGCATCGCAATTTGTCAAAAATTACCCCAACAATACCATTATTTATTATCATTTTGTTTGCATTTGAACTCCGTTCTCTTTTGTCAATGGAGACAAAATCTAGGCATCACCTCCCTCCACCTTCAGACTTGTGGATTGCAAGCATCGAGAAAGTTCCACTTCTTGACAAAACCGTGAATGAGAAGCAGGAACAAAGAAGTCTTTGAATTTAACATTCACCATTGGGATTGGTTTGACCGTTTATACTTTTTTCTACTTGCTCAATTTATATATGAATTTTATGCACTGAGTTAAAAACTACTTTTTTAGTTTAAGTTCACCTACAGTGCTGTATGTGGTTCAAAAATAAGAAATGTGACTTCTTCATCTTCAAATGTGATATTATTTTTGCAGGGGGTGTGAGCACAAACACTTTCTAGAGGTGTGGGGCATAGAAAAGGTTGGGAACTACTGGTCTATAGCTTCAGAAGGGTGAATTGGAAAACTGGCCCAAGATGCTTGCCTGGACCCTGAGAGATGCTTGCCTGGACCCTGGGAGTATAGCCTGGGGGCATTTCCCATGGATACCAGTGCAGCTCCTAGCAGAACTTCCTGGTGGCATTTCCCATGGATCCCACAGTGGAACTCCTGGTGAGGTGCACCCATTTTGTATATGCTTGGAATTTCTCAGCACTAGAACTGTGCTGAGAAAGCTCAGCACAGAACTGCTAACTAGAACTGCTCTTTTATAAAGCTTTAGCATCTGTTACAATCTAGAAATCAGTCTGCCTGTCTGTCTGTCCATCCGTCCGTCCTTCCTTTCCAAACTGAGCTGTTGAGGCCTGCAAAAGTCTCTGAGGTACCACGGTTGCAGTGGGGTTCTCCTTCAGAAGCTGAGCTCAGAGGAAGAGACTCCACACCGGATGGCCCTGCACCCCGACCCCTCTACTGTGCCCCTCACAGCTGCTGCAGCAAGTCTGAGCTCAGGCTGGAAGTACAACCGTAGGAAGAGAGCATGTGAGCTTGGCGGCAGACCGGCTGGCAGGGAAGAGGTCAGCTGGAGCTGATGTCCTCTTGGTCCCTGGCAGCATGAGTGCCTTGCATGGACTCTGAACTCTGTGTATTTACTTAAAGCCTGCTATGCTGTTTGATTAGCTAACGCTCTCAGAACAGTTTACAAAATGTGAATTAAGATATACCAAACACAGCAGTTAAAATGAATGATAACAGACTTGTCTAGCTTCAGACATCTCTGCACAATAAAGTTCAGCAGGCATATGTGACAGCAATAAAAAGCTGTGCAGTGCAATGCATAACAACAACTCTTCCACATGTACCAAACAATTTAAATGCCAATATAAAACCAGATAATCAGCAATTAAAATAGCGGGAAAATAAAAGTTTCAACCTGGTGCTGGAACTTCAGCACCAGGCATATTTCCCGGGGGGGGGGGGGGCTGACTCCACAGGCAGGGAGCCACAGCTGAGAAGGCCCTTCCCTTTGTAGCCACCCTCTTTGCTTCCTTCAGGGTGGCTCACAGGAAAGGACCTCCCTAGATGATTGAAGGGTCCAGGTAGGTGTATACAGGAGAAGATGCTACTTTAGATATCAAGCCCTAAGCCGTTTAAGGCTTTATATGTTAAAACTAATATTAAGAAGACCATGAACCGCCACCGGAATAGCTCTGCTGGACAGCACCAAGAGGATGAGGTGCTGGCAGAGGAGAAAGCAGGGAAATGCTCATCGAGAGTAAAAAGGAAAAGAGCAGCTCCTCTCATCCTGGCCAGCAAGAGCCAAGCTGGACTTTTTCACAGATGTGGTGCTCCAAGATCCGAGTCCTCCATCATTCAGGTTAGACACCCATGGCATTGCTTTCTTAAGCAGCAACTTCTCTCAATTTTGCAGGTATAAGATGTTAAAATTAACCTTTCTTCAAAGCCATGAATGAAGAATATTCCCTCTGACATGATATACAAAGAGACAGACTTAACTTCACATCTTTAAAGGGAAGAAACATGCTAGCCAATTGCCTTGGTACTTCTAGCCCAAACATTTCAAATATTCCCTCTGAAAGAAATGAAAACAAAATACCAAATATTTGGTTCATAGAATTGCCAGATTGCAATCACAATTGTTTGGAAACAAGAGGAGATCTGATATATTTGAACCGCATCTGAACACTTGCGAAGGCCATCTATGCTGTCTGCTTATTTAGCTCTTGGGTATGTTAGTCAGAAGGACACAACAACCTTTGCATGTTCTGCAAGGTGCGGCATCCATGTTTTAATTATTCATTGCATGGATGAGTTTGGGGAGATTAATGCTCATCACAGCAACTTGTCACTAAACTGTCTAGGCAAAATTTATTGCTTCCTCGCTGCTGTTCCATTCAATCATGCACGCCACAGACAGGAAACACCCCAATGACAAATCATAGATAGATAGTCAATCAAAATATGTATAAACAGAAACCAGATACAGTAATGGAATACACAGCAGACTATATATTCATGGGATACACAAGAAAAAGTGTACGGTAACCTGGGAATAATCTGATACAAAACAATCCAGAGAATGTTAAGGATTCATGAAGACAATTACTATCAAAGCAAATGATTTTGTCTGGTTGCAAAAGACTCACACATTCACTTGCACACTCTCACACAGACCCCGCCCTTGCTCTCACACTCTCACTATAGAGGCACACTGAGAAACGGCAACTGCTCTTGAAATATCAGCACATCAGCACGTGGGAAAGGTGGTGGTAAAGTCCCTGGGTCGCTCAGCCCACTGCCCACATCAGCTCCCCAGTTCTCCCCTTTGCCTTTCAGCTGGGCGGGCTTTCAAACAAAGGGTAGCTTCTAGGGATGGCATGAGAAGGTTGTTCTAGCTTTTAAATCACTCAAAAAAAAACCCCTGTTTGCAACCAGAACGTGACTGCAAATGGGCATGTATGTTCTCCAAATGTTTACAAATTCCAAAACATGCATTTGCAAATGTGGACTTGAAGAAAGCACAACTTGCTCAAAATGTACTGCTTTCCCCATTCAGGTTTTAAAAAAACCACCCCAAATGAAAACCAAATCCAGGTTGCAAACAAGAGTAGGAGCAAGTTGAACTAAGCTTTAATGCAAAAGTTGGATCATTTCAGCAAGCTTGCCGATTCCTGCTTCCCCGATCCCTTGTGCCTTCAAACTGAGGACTGTCCTCTGTCAAGTAGGACACATGGCCACCCCATGCAAGGAGCAAGAACATATATGTTTGTTCTCTTTTGTGTCTAAGCAGCACTCGAAGGCCTGAACGTGCACAGCACAAAGAGAATCAGTTGTCTTGGTTTACACTCCAAAGACCCCAACAAAACCTGAATTGTCAGGAGAAATGCAGCTGGTACCTTAGCCAGTGTGCAACCATCCTGAAGCCACCCAGAAGCAATGCCTGGATGCTACGTGCAGGCCGAGACGGGGTCATGATTCTTCCAAGATCTGGCAGAGCTCCGCTTATCCAGCTGGTCTCCTGCGGACCTGGCCTGGTCAACAACCAGATTCTGTCCTTGTGCCTAAAGCTCTCCAAATCCCAGATATTCACCTGATGTACATTCTTCAAATCACTAATACCAGAGTAATCTTGATTTGAGTAAAATATATGCCTCCAGAGGAATTAAGTTGGTGAGGATTTATTTCTTTACATTTCTAAGCTGGCCAATAGCTGGAGCTCTCTGGGCAGTTCAGGACAATTACAACCACAAAAGAAAGCCCCTCCGTACTTATGCAAAATACTAGGGAAAGGCAGCCCACACGGTGTCTGGCTGAAGCGACATGCGGGCATTGTCTGCCATGACCCGCGGCTGCAATACATCTCCTCCTCCTCAAGAATTCTACTCCCATTCAACAGCAAATTTGCACTTGCACCTTTTAAAAAATCAGGGCACCTTTTCAAAGAATGCATGTGTTAAGTTCATTTTCAGGAAGTCAGAGAGCTGTTATTTAGATGCTAATTATCATCCAATTAAAAGGCGAAGGCCACAGATGTCCTCCATTAATGGAGACTGGGAAATATGCAGTTATTAAAAGTTAAAATTAAGAAGTGTAGCAACCCAAAGACTTGAGAAGGAAGTTCCCCCCCCCCCACACACACACAGAGACAGAGAGAGGGACAGAGAGAGAGACAGAGAGAGAGACAGAGAGAGAGAGAGACTTTTCAGATACTTACAGGACAATGCAGTAGGGGAAGAGGAAGTGACAGGAAGAAAGCTGTCCAAATGCAAATTCTTCCTGGGGTTGTTTCAGTGGGGCAGGGGATGGGGCAGAAGGGGCACAGCTACATCAAAAATAGGTATGCCAACTCCAGGGCTTTATTCATTTATTTATACTCCATTTATATGCTGCCTATTACTTTCCCCCCATTCTAGGGGTCAGTTGAGGGCTGTGGATCTGGTGGGTGGACACCCCTCCCAGCATAAGCATCTCTGTACACTACGCTGATCATCTAGGGCGCTTCTCAGGTGCCTATGAAGGATGCTCAGAAGGAGAAACAACACACAGGGCCTCCTTGGTGGTGGCTCCCCAGCTGCACAGAAAGATCTGTTGATGAGGCCTGTCGGGCACCAACCTGGATTTCTTTTTGGCACTTCTTCTCTTGGGCTTTTGTCAGCACAGGAAGAGTTTTCTTCTGGGTTTCTCTTATTGTTTGTTGCTTAGAATTGTTTAGAATGAATTTTTGGTGTGTGTCTGTAAAAATGTTTATACTATCTATAATGTATTCTTAAAGGTTTTTGATGACTGTAAACTGCCCCCAGAGAAACGTAATCCAAACGAAATGGACCGAAAGCCTCTGCAGGCTTTCCCATAGCACAGCTCCTGTTGCCTTGTTCATTGCTGTGGCACCATCAGCACTGCAGCAGGAGAACCTGACCTTTCTGGGGTCAGTGCAGGGTGGCTCTGAGGCAGGTGCCCTGCTCTAAGGATGGACTGCCCCCTCTGCCTAGAGCGAGAAAAACCTGCAGAATCCCGGGGCTTCTGAGACACCCTGCTAGGAAGCACAGCCCTGCACACTGCACATGGTGGGCATGTCGTGAGCGGAGCTGGCTGGTGCCAGAGATCAGACTAGATGCCCCGGGATGCCCCTTCTGACTCGCTCTGTTTCTGTGTTTCTATGTTGTCCGTGCAGTGGCTTGATTCACTGCCAATAGCTTGCAGTCCTGTGGCTGAAATCAGACACGGGAAGGAGACGGTAGCCAGTGGAGATCAGAAAGTGGCGGATTCCAGTGTGGAAATGCAGGCTTTGGAAACAGCAGAAAACACCCAAGGAAATAAATGTGAAGGGAAACCAAGCCAGGCAATGACCTGCTGAATGGCATGCCATTGTTGACGGGTGTAAACCAACTGCATACATGAAATGTTTCTTGAATTCTTGGCTTCCAGCATGGCCAGATGGGTTAAGTTTGGTTTCACCCACTCTCATTTTTGCCCTTTAAGTTCATTCCGTGCAATTTCCACATCCATTTGCAACTTCAAGAAGTCGGCAGAGAAAATTGTGCTCATTTTTTGTATGCTCTCCACTGAGTTTTGTAAGCAGTTCTGAAGAAAACGGTGTTGTGATCCCACCCCCATGTATTTGGAGTGCAAATTCCCTAATATATGCATGTTTACATACTTTTTTTGGTTTGGAGAACTACATTGTAAAATTATGAAAAGTGCAAATACCACAAGATTACTGCTTTCTATTTGCATATTGATTTGAGAAGTGAAAATTTAGTACTTATTGAAATGCAAATCAAACACAACTATTTCCTGTCCTTACTCTACAACAGCCCAAGAGATCAGCCAGAACGGTTTCCTTATTTTTGAAAAAAATCAGACAATTGTATACAAACTCAGACAAGTGACTTAGGAGAAAGGTCACATCCAACCATCTTAAAAATGCAGACATGTAAAAACATGTGTAAAAAAAATCCAGTGTAAAACCCAGCTATTTAGAACAATTGTCACAATTCCTAACACTCTTAAATGAAACAAATTATATGGATTAGGTGACAGTGTGGCACAGTGGTTAAAGAGCTGGGCTGGAACTTGGGAGAGAGCAGTTCTAAGTCTCCACCTAGACATGAAACTTAATGGGTGACTTGGACCAGTCTCGGACTCATTCTAAACTAGCTCACTGGGCTGTTATGAGGATAAAATGGAAGGGGAAAGAACTAGAAAAGCCATCTTGGACTGCTTGCAAGAGGAAATAAAGGTGGGATATAAATGTAACAAAAAAGAATAATAAATTCCATTCCTGTCTGGAGTTTGCCGCTGACACTAAGAGAGGAATGAGTGCAAAGTTGTCCCACTCCCAGTAGCAGAGCGCATGGAGAGGCCACAGCGTGAGTTATGGTTTCCACATTTATTATCAGAACCATTTAAAGACATGGTTGAAACCACATCCTGTTTCAATTTTAGGTTTCACCCTAACTTTTACTGTGATAAAGAAGATTGACTCCTAGTTGGAAACATCTGTGCTTTCTACCATGGGGAAAAGAGACAGAAAGAATGCACACTCTCGTCTCATCTCTCAAGACATCGGGTAGATTACTGGTGCGATATGCCAAGCATCTTAGTTGGTGCAGGACATGGGCTAATTTCACCACAGCTTATCGGAATGTCCGCTTCTGCCACACAGATAAATCCTGTCTTACTGAAACTCCAACGCTGGAATCACCGATTTCTATTTTGTATCCCATTGCATGGCCCCAATCCCATGTCTTACAAGGGCACACGTCCTTGTGTTACTGGGAATGAACTGGACCAGTATGAAGCACCATGAAAAGCTCATATTGTGGAATCCAGGACACATTTTCTCAGATATAAGTCCTGTTAAGTTTCTTAGATCCAATGTGCAGACTTCTTTGATATGCCTTTGACTTTACTGTTGTCTGGATTACTACACGTTGTTTCTGGCTCACTTGTTTTTTACTTGTTTTTTGTTAATCCTCTCCATTTCACTTATTTATTTAACTTTCTTTCTTGTATTTCTATACCTCCTTTCTTCTAGCAAAAACCCAAGGCAGCGTACACAATTCTGTAAGTTTATCCTCACAATAGCCTTGTGAGATAGACTAGGCTGACAGTCCATGGCTGGCCGAAAGTTGCCCAGTGGGCTTTATGGCTGAGTGGGACTAGAACCCAGACCCCCCCAAGAGCTGGGCCAACACCACTTTAAGCACTTTCAGTGAAGGGAAAATATTGATTCTAAATTTTTAACCACAAATAAATAAGCTTGACTCAGACCTGATTTTATCCCAGTATCCTGAAGTTCTAAAACTTAGACCCCTCTCTCTGTTCGTTTATCCCACTTTTCTTCCAAGGCACCCACACACAAGCCCATCTCTTTTCATCCTCAAGTAAGTCCGAAAAGTCCAGTTAATAGGCATCCAAGGACATGTATCATTTGTTTACTTTTTGAACTTACACAGGCAGTTCCCAGGTTATGAATGAGTTCTGTTCCTGAGAAAACAGAAATTCATCTCAAGTCGAATTCGTATGTAAGTTGGATCACATATAGTCAGCCCTCCACATTCATGGGGGTTAGGACCCCCATGAAAGTTGAATAACCTGCCCCCTCCCAAACTCACCAGCTCCTTCTCTCTGCAGCAAGGAAAAGCTGGAGAGATTTCCCTATCTGGCTGAGTGGGGCAGGAAGGCATGCTTTGGAGGCCTCCCCCCCCCTTTTGCTTCCTCTCTCTCTATAGTGATGACTTTTCCCACACTAATTTATTTAAATTAATAAGCTTTATAGCAATTTGTTCATAAATATGGCAATTTGTAACTCTGGGACTGCCTGTACACCACTTTCCAGATTGTTCAATGTCACTTGCAAGGCAGCAAAATAAAATAAAACAAGACACAAAATATGAAAAGAAATTGCAAACCTGTCATTATCCACTAAAACATGCCGAGGTTTATATCCTACACAGCAGCGGAAGCCAATCCCATTGAACTCAGTATGGATTATGGGTTACTTCTGCATGAGCGCGTACAGCAAACTGGGTGGTGGGAGGGGGGGGAAGGAGGCAGAACAGGATCTACTAGCAGATTGTTCAGTGATTTGCAGATCGCCATCCAGAATTTGTTATTTGTTTTTTGGTGCCAGGCGAAGACCTTTTTATTTAAGCGGCATTTTAATTGTTAATATTATTGGATTTTATCTGGCCAGGGCGACTTATTTTATATTGTTATTTTTGCATTTTAACTTAATGTTTGTATTTTTTAATTTAATGTTATAATTATTTTTTAACTTAACGTTGTAAGCCGCCCCGAGGCTTCGGCGAATGGGGCGGCATAAAAATGTTTTAATAAATAAATAAATAAATAAATAAATAAATAAATAAATAAATAAATTTCTGACTCTGAATGGTTTAGCAGCAGCAGCAAGAAAAGATACCCCACTGACCTGCTGCTAAATCAGGCCGTAAGAATCTGGCATACGTTCCACACTACCATTTTGCATCGCGTTCCAGCCACCTCCCAGCCACTCTTCCGCACCTGACTGGCTCCAGCTGGTGAATGGTGGAGTGCCAGTTAGAGAAGTGGCAGCAGAGTAGGTCCCAGAAGGCTGCTGCCTGCCCATGCCCGGTGCCTCCCCCTTCTCCTGTCTTGCACTATGTTGTCAGGATCTGAAACCTGGAAACAGATCCCTTGGGATACGCAGCACTGTTCACCTTGCAAGGGTCTGACCAGGCACACGCCTGTAGGCCTTCAAAGGGATTAGAAAAACAGAAACCCATGAGTCAGAAGGGACCTCCTGGGCCATCTAGTCTGACCCCCGGCTCCAGCCAGCTACACTCACTGGAACCTGACGGCCACACAGCAGAGCTGGAAGCCCTGGAAGGCTCCCAAAAAGGAGTCCCGGTGCTACTCAGCTTAGCAACAACAACACATGGGCTTTGCATGCGGTCCCGATCCTACCTCCAGTCTTGCCCTGACGCCTGCTCCTGCTCCGACTCCCGCTAGGACCCTGCACTTCCAGGGACCTGATCCTTGCATCCTTCTAACTATGCCTTTGCCTCTAGTTCTGCCATGGCTTGTCCATACCTGCTCCTTGTCCGTTCATGATTCTGCCTTCGCTTCTGCCCCTTCCTCCCATGCCTTGCTGGCTTTGCTTGCTCCTCCCTCCCTTGCTTGTTCTTTGCCTTACCTGTGGACCGGCCATGCCTCACTGGATCTCTGACTCGGCCTTTGCCTCTGGCCTTGCTGCATCATGCAGGGCTCCCCATCCACCTCCACCGCTCCTGCTCGCGGTGACTCAGTCTCAGACACCTGCTGGCTGAATCCCAGGCCCGGCATGCCTGCCCTTCAGCAGTGGCACCCAGGAACTAGGAGCAGCTCCCCTCAGGGAGATGGTCCAGCAAAACCAGTGTGCCTTGTTTCTGTTTTGTTATCTGGAAATCCAGTCGTGGACATTTTTGAGGTTGGTGACTCCAACCTCAAGATGGTGGTGAATCCACTTCGGGTTGTGCTCTGAATTTTTAATGTGCTCCTGTTGGTGCCAGAGGGGGAAATTCGAGTGGCTAAGCTGCCCCACTGACATCGGAGCCACAAACCTCAAATGTGTAGACTTAGGGCTGGGATTTGCAGCTGAAATGCCAGGGTCAGTGGATGCAGACCCAAGAAAGGCAGTCGCTGGGAAGGAGACACATTCAACTTTGGGGGGAATTCCGGGAAGCAAACAGGATGCGTAGCGGTAGATTAAACATCATTTCCTAATTGCATGGTATCAGCTTGGGAGGGTGGTCCAAGTGAGAAATGTCAGACCATCCAGGCAACTGGCCCAAAAGCAGCATGATCCACTTAGCTGACCGAGTCGGCTGTTTGAGGTTTGGCAGGAAGGAGAAGCATTCGGCTTGGAATCAGCTTGGTATCATTAAGCCACCTTTCCCTGATGGCCGGCATTCAGACCTGGCTTTGTGACTGACTACTGAACCACTCTTCTTCTGTATTGCAAAGCCAGCCTGGCTGGCCTGGGCTAACAGAATAAAGACTGTACTTAGAAAGCCCGGGAGGAGGGGAAGGAAAGCGGCTCATGGCAGAAGGCCGGGCCTGGAAGAACACCAGGCTCTAAGCCTGCGCATTCAAGAGGTGCCCTGCCCCACCCAACGCCATCCGCACTCCAGCTCTCATGTCAGTCCACTGACCATGAGCTCCTCCATTGGGCCTGGACTCAATTTCAACATGTTAGTCTGCATCCAGTCCGTCACCACCTGCAGGTGACTATTCGAAGTGGCACAGGAGACTCTGGGGGACGCAGGTGTCATTTCCCACCTCGTGGATCCCCCATGAGCTGCACTCCTGCCTGCTGCCCTGGCAGCAAATAAATCGGTGGTTTCCTGGTAAGATTTGCCAAGAAATGCCAGCAAGAGGTGCTCAACAGAGGCCAGAGGGGTGTTGTGGCAGGAATAGGGAGCTGGGGGTGACCACAGCTGGTGTGTTGCTTTGGTTTTGGATCTCACAGACCCCCTGGAATCAGCTAGAAAGGAGAGAGGATGAGCTGCCCTTCAAGAAGAGTTGCTCAGTATTCGTGATCAGCTGATCAAGGCTCTCATGCGCTCCCGAAATTCCCTGGAGCACAGCTGGATGACAAGCAGAGTCGCTCAGAGGCCAGTGACAAAGTTCAAAGACATCCTTCTCTTCTGTTTCAGTAGCCTTCCGTGATTACACTTCCATTGCTGGAGGAACGATAAGGATGGGAAGCTGAAGTACTTGAGGCTAAACCTTTTATTAATGGGAAGCAGCAGTCTTGCCTCCGATTTGTCCACAGAAATGCCGAGCTGCAGCCACCAGGTCAATGGCTCAGGAGCTTGTGCTTCCTTTAAACCCCACATTTATCCCCTTACCCAAATCTGGGGGGATTTGGGGAATTCTGTTGTGCACACGAGCTGCTTTCTTTCTATCTTTCCCAGAGTGAACGATGTCTGACTAATCTGATTTATGGAAGGAAAGTGACAATACCATGAGCTTTTATCAAAAGCATAAATCTTTAAGGGGAAATGTGCCAGCAGTAAAGGATTTCTGATGTTTTTCCCACAGCTGTGACCAGCAGCAAAATAATGGCTCAGAAATGTAACTAATAAACCCCCATCATAACACACTGTAGCCCAGCAAAGCTCCTCTCGTGGAAGAGCTCCAAGGTGATGGCAGCCCTTTGTCCTCATTTTAGGCCACTGGAGTGAACCGGGAGGCTCAGGGCGAACTGCTGGGACAGGTGAGCCCACCAAGGTTGGTTTCGCCATTTCTCATTTTCCTTGCCTTACATTTGCTTCGTCCTGCTTCTGCCTCAGTTTGAAACTACAGAAACACACCTCTGCAGGATCATGTGTACACATTTTCATGATTTACCTAATGTATGTATTTTAGCACAATTTTGAGTAATATGTGCATTTTTGCAAGCCATTTCCTCTAATATCCTGCATTTATTCTCAGGAACGAATCTTTTGTTCAGAATAAGCTTCCCAGGTTGCAGTAGGGACTAGGTCTTTGGAGGCTCCTCTCGGCAGGTGTGGCTCCTTCCCTCTTGGCTCAGGCCTCGAAGACATAAGAAGATCCTCATGGTAGGCCTGCGAGTGGGTGGAAGTGCAAGAGCAAAACACGACTGGCTTCTACCAAAATCAGCCTGCCCTGTTTGCAAACACGGGGCCTAAATTGGCCCCTTAAATATTTTTGAGGGTGAGGTTGCTCCTTCAAAGCTCCTTCTGTGCTCAGCAGAATGCTTGAGACTGGAAGGTTTGCTTGCTTGCTTGCTTCCTTTCTGGGCAGTTGCATAAGATGGCAACCTCAGGGTGACTTTTTATGAATTAGTAATTGCTGTGCACTTATTTGCAAGGCTTCTATCATGGAGCGATGAGATGGCATAAACAAACCAACCCTCATAAACCCAGACAATTAATTTCAATGTTTGGCAGTGGACATAATTGCCAATCTCATAACAGAATGTGTTCATTAGCAAAGGTATGCTAATGAAGATCCATACTAGTTACACTTCTTTGGCCTTCCTCCCTGCTTGTTCCAGAGTTTCCTTCTACCACCTGCTATAAAACATTACGTTCAGATTTTGTGGGGGGAAGTAAACAAGACCACACCAAATTCCCCAAAGTTATTCTTTTTGGAGATGGTGAGGTTTTTAATTGAATAGGTCTGCCTTGCTGCGTTTCTGCTTCATTTGCAGTTCTTACTCACAAGAGAAGCAGACTATCCACAGGGGTTGTGCATAGATTACGGCTGTCACAAACACAAACTTTCAGACAGTTTGGCAGTCTCTGAATTGCTCCTCCTGGGAATGTTCCAGGTCCTTCACAGCATGTGGGAACACAATATGAACTGGGGCACTAAAGGGTAGCTCTTTAGGCTTTGCAACTGCAGCGGTGCTACAGCCCAAGCCGAGAGCAATGCATGAGGATGAACAGGGAGCAGCTGTTGATGTTTGCCAATCAGGATGTCAGTCCATCTAGCTCAGCGCTGCCAACCTACTCTGCCTGGTGGGAGATTTGCGAGCTCTTGGGACTGTCCAAGCCCCCAATTCTTTTTATTAATTTGGAAACACTGAAGATTGACCCTTGGACCTTCATCGCACAAAGCGTGAGGGAACGGGAAGAAAGCGTGTTCTTTACCTTATGAAACTTTGATGGAGTATAAAAAACGCATCTGTAGATGTCTTTGTCTTGTTTACGGACAACTAGCTTCTGCATTCCCCTTTGCAAAGGTGCTCTAACTAAGCAAGCTCAAAGCTTCTAGTCCTTCTCTGCTGGCTGCCCACCAGGTTTCCCATCAGTCCATTCGTGGGCCTTTTCCAGCCAACAAAGCAGGCTGTCCATAAGAGGATATCAATCACTGCCAGTTTTGATGGCTTCCATAAATGCTAGAATATTTTCATGGCAGAGTATCAGCTGCTGGTAGGCAAGAGTGGGGGGATACTACCGGGCTCATTGTGTTCCTCCCACCTGATGAGATGCTGGACCACTGTAGGAAGAGGACACAAGACTAATTAGGTCTTTGAGCTGATTTAGCAGGGCTCTTACGCTCTTCCTTAACATCCTTCTGTCCCAGGTCTTCTCCATTACATGGAATTCATAGCCTGCCTCTTTTCTTCTTGTGAAGGATCGAACCTCACTCCATTTTATCCCCACTACAACGACTCTGTGAGGTGTGTTAGGCTGAGAAAGCATAACTAGCAGAAGGTCAACCGGAGAACTTCATGGATGAGTGGGGATAAGAGGCCAGGTCCCCAGCAGAAGCCAGTTTCAAAGCCGGCTTACCCGTAAGACACAGTTTGGGGTCTTGGGCTACTCCCCCTGATAAACCATACAAGGGCAAATACCACCCCCTCACCACCTACCGGCCACTGGCCAGCTTCAAGTCTCTCTGGGAGCCCCCACCAAGCCCTGCTTGACCTCTCTGGGCACCTGGTCCCTGGTCTAAAAATAAGTTAGAAGTATTTTCAGGCAGCTTTGAATGGTAAAACCATCATCTGGTGGCAGCTCTGTGATGGATTTTCAGACTATTTCAGACTGGAGCTGTTAGGAAGCAGTGTAAGGAAAGGCAGCAGGTCAGAATGACCCGAACTTTGTAACAGTGTGGAAGAGGCAGAGAACAGAGACAAGACACTTTGCTTTTGCCAGTAAGCTTGTAGCCCCGACTCTTAAGATAAGTGAAATGTTACTCTTGTTGTTTATAAAAACAGTGAGAAACTTGGAAAGCTACTGTGTGCTTAGTTATGCTTTTCTGTTAGGCTTTGTAGCGTGTGTAAATTTTGGACTGGCTGTCAAATGGGAGCAGTCTTGAGACCTGCTTTTTCACACACCATCACACGTGTGTGTTTCTATAGTGCTGTTCCAGCAAAAACATGGCTTTTTCTTCGACTTTTAGCATGCCTGTTTATCTAGGCCCCAACAGGATCATGCACTTCCTCAACTCTTGTGATGCAGTTCTTGGCTCAGAGTTCCTTGCAAAAAATGTGTCTATTAGGGAAAGTTGCATTTGTATACAGTTAGGGAGAACTGCTCACAAATGGCTCATAGAGAGTCTGTGTTCAAAATGCACACAAATATTCATGCTGAAAAAAACCTTATCTATCTATCTATCTATCTATCTATCTATCTATCATCTATCTATCTATCTATCTATCTATCTATCTATCTATCTATTTATATCCTGCCTTTTTCCTACAAAGGGCTCAAGGCAGCTTACATCATTCTCCTCCTCCATCTTATCCCCACAACAACAACCCAGCCTGACGCAGAAACTGGATGGAATACATGCAAAACAGGCTTGGAGAAGAAATAAGTCTGGTTCCACCATCACTGCCTAGGCTTCTGGCAGAAATACTCGGATAAGAGATCCTGCAACTCTGTACATTCCCGAGCAGTGGTGCCGTGTGCCGAGGGTCATGGAGATGGAGCATGGATGCTGGGCTCATCTGCAGCTCTGCTCAGAATTCCCTGCTCCTTCCAGGCTTAGCTTATTTATTTATTTATTTAATAAAATTTGTATGCCGTCCAATTACTTGTGTCTCTGGACGGCTTACAACATAGATAAATTGGCAATCCACTCTGGCTGCAAATTAATAAAATACAACAATAAAATTCAGTATTAAAACATATTAAAATATTGATTAAATAAAAAGGTCTTGACCTGGTGCCGAAAAACATATAATGATGGCACCAGGCAGACCTCTCTGGGGAGCGCATTCCATAGACAGGGCGCCACCGCAGAGAAGGCCTTCCTCCGGAAACTCTGTCTCCTAACGTCTTTCACAGAGGGTTCCCAGAGGAGGACTTCTGTTGCTGATCTCAGGGGGCAGGAGGAAAAATAGGGAAAAAGGCATTCCTTTAGGTATCCTGGTCCCAAGCCGCTTAGGACTTTATAGGTAATAACCAGCACCTTGAACTGAGCCCGGACTTCGATGGGAAGCCAATGGAGCTGCTAGAGGACTGGGGTTATATGAGAATAATGCATGTAGTTATTAGAATAGTTGCATGTCTTACAGTAGCTGGTGGAAAATGAATTTCCCCAGTACTGTTCCCTGTTGAAGGGCAAAATATTTTGAGGTCTGGAACAGGCAACAGGACCCATCAGATGCACAAAACACCTGCTCTGCTGGAGATGAAAACTACCAGAATTGGGTTGTTGATGTGGGCCAACACTGCCGGCTGCATTTTTGGGTTCACCGATGGACTGCTGGTATGGGTAGCATCATAAGAAACATCTCTGCCCAGCATGTATATTATGCCCGTCTGTGACCTAAGGATGTTGTCAGTGGAAATCTACACACTTCTGACGAGGGTGCAAGGGCAGTGCCTCGAATGCAGGGAAAATGTGATAAGACCAGTTCTTTGTCCTGCATCCAAAGCATTCCTTGCCTTGGTTTGCTCTTTCCTCAGCAGAAAAGGAGCTGCTGGAAATGGTAACGCTGCGTTCTAGGTAAGTGGGTTAGCAAGTCAGTCACACTGGGAAGCACACTTCTGACCTTTTCAAGTAAGAAGGTAAACACTGGACTTGCAGGCATTTGTGGGCAACGTTCTCCCAAGCTGAGCAACAGCCTAGGATGATGATAAAGCACGCGAGGAGCCTCACCGTTCAGGCTAATGCAGACAGAACATGCCATGTAAGAAGATATCAGGAGAGGCTCCAAGATGGCAACTGCACACCACCACTAAAGAAAGAAAGAAAATCTCAGGCCGGTGTCAGATGTGGGCTCTTGCCGAGTATTCCCCATGCATTCGTTTTCTTTTTTGCTTGTGACCTTTAAAACTAGACTTCTGACCTGGGTCAAGGTAATGCATGAACTGCGTACCTGAGCAGAATGGTGAGCAGGTGAAGAAGCCCTTATCTACTTCCTCTAGCCATCAAAGACCACAGCAAGGACATTCAAGTTCAAACCACCTGGAATTTCCACAAAATCAAACAGCTCCTCTTGGCCAGCCTCCAGTCATTTTACACCCTTTTGTGGAATGAGGTGGTGGGATTCAGGGCTGTGCATTTCAGAACTCTTCACTCACAAAAAGAATATTTGTAACACCGTCTCTAAAAATCTTCCTACAAGTAGGAATTGGCACAGTAATACCACTTTCTGCAACTGGTCTTCCATCAGCTGCACTGGCTGACAATTACTTTTCCAGCAGAAGATGTGGTATCTGTGCTTACCTACAATGCCCTAAAAGTCTTGGGGCAGGATATCTGTAATGCTTCCTCCTTCCTCAGTTCGGCATGTATCATCACCAAAAGGAGCCAGGTTGGTGGGAGCATGGGATGGTCTTCTCTGTGAAGTTCCATTCCCTGTGGAAATTCTCCCAAAGGAAGTTGGTCTGGCTCTGGCTGTGTTCAGTTTTAGGCAAACTGGTAACATCTTTTTGTTCTGTATGACATTTTAGTACTTTAACAGTACAGTCCTGTTCTGTTCTGAACTGTTGCCTGAGTTTGGTAATGGACTGGATGCGGGTCAATCTAATGAAACTCAGTTCTGATAAGATGGAGGTACCATTGGTAGGTGGACTGTCTGACCAATTGAGGGGCCTGTAGCCTATCTTGGACAGGGTTATACTCCCCTTAAAGGGTCCGTAGCTTAGGTGGGTGCTCCTGGAGCCAAAACTCTCCAGGGCCCCAGGCGAACTCTCTGACCAGTGCAGGACACTGGCTCCCAAGGGATTCGTATGCTTCTCTACAACACACACCTGTGCACCGGCATGAATACTAAGTGCACAGTGCTCCTGTTCTGGGATCCAGCTGACAGCCCAGCCATGCTCTGTCCCTGGTTATTCTCGTCCACCCATCTCCAAACACGATGCCAAGAACAACTGAAGTTGCCCACAAAGAAGTAGCTTCTTCATCTGGAGTCAGAATATTGGCCCATTTATCCCACTACTGTTGACACAGCCTGGCAGAGGCTCTCCAGAGATTCAGACAGGAGTTCTGCATAGAAGCATAGAACAGTAGAGCTGGAAGGGGCCATGAAGGCCATCAGGCCCAGCCCCCTGCTGTTGCAGGACACCACGTTGCACCATCGCACGCAGGTGGCTGTCCAGGTTCACCTTGAATGTCTCTAGTGTGGGACAACCCACCACCTGTCTTGGTTCCACTGGCTCTTGGTTCTTGTCGTATTCTTGGCTCTTGTACTGCTCTCTTGCTTCTTGTCGTTTTGCTCTGACAGTGAGGAAAACTTTTCCCGATATCTAGCCTGAACCTGAGCTGTCGCAGCTTGAGTTGATTATCCCTACCCTCCGTATGAGTGAGAAGAGATCTTGTCCTTTCTTTTGTCCTGCCCTCCCTGAAGATCCTGGGGATTGAAAGTGGGAGTTTTTGCATGCCCAGCAGGTGTTCTGTCTGGAAGCCACAGCTGTACCCTCTTCCACATGACAGGTGCTGCTTCGGCCACATGGGAAGCATCACTCAACGATGACAGGACAGCAGCATATTTTTACAATCCAACATATCCAATGTCATGTGCACTGCCTGTGTTTTTCTTTGGATTGTGGAAGCGTGGCATTTAAAATTCAATACAATTCAGTGTTCGACAGGTTGTCTACTTAGCGATTACCACAGGGTAGAAACAAGGTTGCCACACACCGAGAAACGACAATGGAATGTTTTCAGCAGTAGGTGTGCATGAAAAAGCACCCCCGCCCCCCAAAAACCCCAACCAACAATTTCATACCACTAAAATATTATCACTTTTGAAATAGCTTTAACGAGCGGTTGGTTAAACAAATTAATTGGCAGTCAGCAGCAGAGGTGATACATTAAAGCAAATATTTGTGATCTCAGAAACATAAAGGGAAACTGCATGTGCCCGTCGGAACTGCAAGAGAAACTCAATAGTCTTGCCAACCATATCTGAACCTGAAGCATTTTCCACCATCCAACTAAGCCCACCTTTCCTTGTATTCCCTATATTTTAAAAATGGGCAGAAAGGTGGATCCATGGACTGTTTTAGTTAAACTAATCAGAGAAAGAGCCATGTTTACAGCAACACTAATATTACTTCATTAGCATATTGTGCATCTTCCTGTAACGTGTGGCCCTGCAAATGAACTGAGCTGCGATGTCCTGATTTGTAGATCAGGACGGTCCGTCTTCTCGAGAAAAAGCCCCTTTGAAATTCATGTGAACTTCCTCCCAAAGGCTATGCATTGCAGGAGGCTGCAATTCTAGGCATGTTTCCAGAGGAAATCCCATTAAACGTCAAGGGACGCACTACCTGTAGTGCTAGAGTTAGGGCAGGGCTTCTGTTCGTCCTGGTCTATGCCCTGAGCTGAAAAGCTGCATCCATCGTTTAGTCTTCTGCCGCTCTCCTGCCACTGACATAGAAGCCAGGACTGTGTCTCAAGCCCGTGGCCTGAGCGAGGTGCTGGAGCCCCAAGTCCTGGCAAAGCTCACCACTGATGTCCAGCTGCTCTCGTCCTCACCATTATTATTTTTTTGGAGGGGGGGCTGCAGCTCCATGGCAGATCACATGAAGGCAGTTCAGGTTCAGTGCCCAGTTTCTCCAGGTGGAGCAAGCAAAGGACTCTTGCCTGAAATCCGAGAGTGCTGCTGCCAGTCAGTGTTTACAATACTAGGCTAGAGGAACCAAGCAGATGTCAGCTTCCTAGGTAGAAAGCCACAGCCTGCGCTGCTTTGTTTTTCCCACTGCAGTGCTAGCGAGTGCCTAGATGGGTCTCAGCGAGCCTTCATTTACCTTTCACAATG
Organism: Varanus komodoensis; assembly: GCF_004798865.1. Taxonomy (NCBI): domain Eukaryota; kingdom Metazoa; phylum Chordata; class Lepidosauria; order Squamata; family Varanidae; genus Varanus; species Varanus komodoensis. The sequence goes on along the minus strand of NW_025335817.1, from coordinate 6,312,343 downwards.
CCCTCTGGTTGCACAACCCCAGGGCATCTCAGAGGAATTAAAATGGCAGCTCCGAGTCAGTTACAGACCTGTGAAGACACTTTTGGAAGAAACATGCGGCCTGGTCAGAGGAGTGCCGTGTCTTTACAGAAGGCAAGGCAGAGCTCACTCCCTCCACAGGCTACGGTGACCGCCACCAGAAATGCGACTTGGCAGCAGAGGAGTCGAAGGTCCTCTGTGGCAAGCTGACCTTCGAGAAGCTGTTTTGGTAGCACCTGTAGCACTATGGTTAGGCTCTGACTGGATGTGATGGGACTGATGGGTGGGCAGGTGTGTGAGGGGATGCCAGGTGTGTGAGGGGTATCATGTGGAGTTGCCTAGAGACCTGTCTTCCCCTGTGGAGGAGGGCAGGATGTGTTCCAATGGAGCAAAGCTCAGGGAAGCAAGATTTAGGCTGGATGCCAGCAAGTACTTGGGAAGTATCCAGTTCAGGTTGAATCACCCCTAGTGGATGAAGAGAGGGCGTTTCAGATTGCCCAAGGGCCAGAGGGGAGGAAGTAGGTGATGAAGTTATGGGAAGCCACGGGAACCAGTTGGAGAGGGTGACACGCCAGCATGACAGTTGCGTGTGGCGGGAGGGGGACACCGTGCTTAGGGGTTTCTATGCAAATGGGAGAGGTCCTAGGGCCAAAATAGGGGAGCTGGAGGACCTGGTGATACAGGAGAAGCTGGATAAGGTGGGCTTTGTGGGAACTGGTGGAGCAGGGATAGCCAATGGGATACGGTCATCTCTAAATAAACTGTTTAGGAAAGCCAGGGAAGGGCGCACCAGAGGTGTTGTCCTCTAGGTTAAGGAGGGCGCAGAGTCCAGCAAGACTCTGTCGTGTGAATCGGACCTGTGACGCCTCCTTCACATAAGCCCTTTGGGGGGAAATTCCTGGCTGCAAAACTAGCTGAGCCTCAGCAGCCTGCTCTCACCCCTCCGACCAGAACACTCAGGGGGATTTGAGGTGGGAAATGAAACAAAGGGGGTCTCCAGCAAAGGCAATGCTGCAATAACGGGGGATTTCAACTATCTGCCCGCTGAGTGGATAAATGCATGTTCGGACAGAGAGGCTAAATTTCTCGATGTCATAAATGACTGTGCAGTTGGTCACACAACCAACCGAGGGGACACAATCTTGGATTTCGTGTAGGAAAAAAAAATAAGGGCAGTGGCTTGACTCAGGATGCAGCAGTTTCCAGTGCCTCGTATGCCACCCGGTGAGTGCAAGTCCTGCAGAAATGCCCCCCTTCACTGCCGTTTAACAAGCGATAACCTTGATCTCTCCCTTTCTCCCCAGCCTCTTCTGGAATGGGGTGGGGTTCTGCCACTGCGAACATCCTGGGTTCTGCCTTACCAAGGCACCAAGCAAGACTTCTTTGTTGGCCACAACTGGGCTTTTCCTTTTCTTTTTCTGGCACTTCTGTGAAAATGCCTTCGAAAAGATTCAATAGCTACACTTATAAGAATCCAGTATCAACCATTCACATCTCACTTGTTTGGAATATTCCACATTTCCAACAGTACTAGACTCTGAAGGCTAATGCATTACGTGATGCTACAAATATATCCAGCCAACAAAGAAAAAAAAAGAGTTGGCAAATCGTTTTTCTGCATATTAATATATTAGAAAAGATGACAGAAACATGATAGCGAGCTCAGTTCTCTAGGCAAACATTTTAATTTCACTGGGAAGGAGGACAATGCTGGGTTTGGGGATGGTACTTCCTGCCTTTCTTACACCTGAACACTATAAAGGTAAAGTTTTCCCCTTGACATTAAAGTCCAGTCATGCCTGACTTTAGGGGACGGTGCTCATCTCCGTTTCCTAGCCGAGGGAGCCAGCGTTTGTCCGCAGACAGTCTCCATGGTCATGTGGCCGGCATGACTACACACCGAGGTGCACGGAATGCTGTTACCTGCCCACCGAAGTGGTACCTTTTCATCTACTTGCATTTGCATGCTTTCGAACAGATGTGCAGATTCGAACCGGTGACCTTTCGATCAACCAGCCCAGTGGCACAGGAGTTTAAACCACTGCGCCACCTGCAGTCCCTATGAACCCTATCAATTGCTATAAATGTTATGGAAACCGATGCTACGGCTCTCCAAAGAGGTGCTCAGTCTAAACCAGGGGCAGTATCCCACAGGGCTGCCCCCCGCAGCTGGTCCTGCTACACCTGCATGAGTGGCCACCTGGGTGAAGGGGCTTTCTCACTTCTAAAACTACTCTGAACCACTAGGAGAGTCTATTCCTACAGGTACCTACCCAACCGCTAAGATCTGGTTCAGAGGTCCTTCTTAAAGGAATGTCTCCCGAAGAGGTGAGGGGAACGACAAACAGAGGAGGTGGTAGAGCCCCACCTGTGGAATAGGCTTCCCAGAGGAATACACCTGGCACCCTCATTATCATCCTTCCAGTGCCAGGCAAAGATATTCCCATTTCCAGGTATTTTAAAGTTTAAATAATATTGAATAGATTCTTGTAGTTCTAGGGATTTTAATGATGGTTTTGTTACTACTGCACCTAAGTAATTTTAAGTCTATGATCTATGTAGCTGCTGCAATTGTATTATAGACATTTTATCTGTTTTTATGATTTTTTTTAGTATTGTACTGTTCACTGCGCAGAGTGCCCTATGGGGTTATGGGAGTGGTTTATAAATCTAAACATAAATAAATCTAAAAAATAAACTTTGTGCAATAAGAACAAGATTTTCTTTTTCTAAAAACTGCATCACATATATTCAGTTTGTGGCTGCATGACCTCTGTGTTAACATGCAACCAAGTTTTGCAAATGCCAAGTGTTACGGCAATCATCAGGGTCTGTCCCTTTTGCATTTCGATTCCCTTTAATAAAACAGCTCCTGTCTTCTTCACACAGAAGACGCATAGATAAATCTGCCAATCTGAGGTCAACCCTTCATGCAGGGATGCAAGTAATGGACGGCATGCAATTTTTATAAAAAAATAAATTTGTTAAAGTGAATAGGGAAGCTTCTGACAAATATAGTTGTGTAGGTGACACAAGATTCTTTGTAGCTTTCAAAAGCAACATGCTAGTCCTCATGACTATCCGGGCTGAGAAACCATCACAGATTCAGGGCACTCAGGTGTTAAGAGGGGATGTTCAGAGGCCTTCGTAGCTCCCGTCCCTTCATACGGCTCCCTCCTCCTCTTGCCAGCAAACAGATAAATCTCAGCCGCCCCGGCATCCCCACTCCATGCCTGCACCAAAGCATTCAAAACTCCTTTATAACCCAAGCAATAAATTCTGCACAAAGCACATTTGAGCTAATTTATATTGTTTATCCTGAATACAAAGCGAGAAGCAGAAATTGGATTTTATTTATTTACAGCCAAATCCGGCGGCTGTGATTGGTGTGGTGCGGGAATCTTGCAAGCAGGCCATCTTGCCCAGCCTGGTGGTAAAAGCAAAGCGGGAGGCCCTCTTCTTGGCTGGGACTAAGCCATGTCTGAACAGTGCGCCTGATGGAGACTGGTCCTCCATCCCCACGGTGGTCCCATGCACCTTGCGGCATCTCCCCAGCTCCTGAGCGACAGCAGTGAATTGCCTGAGCCCCTGAACGATGTGGGAAACGGTCCCTCTGCCCCCACACTTGGCTGGGACTGGGAGGAGCATTCCTGACCACACGCTTTTGTCCGTGTGGCAGAGTCAAGACTGAGCAACATCTTTTGAAAAACAAAAGCAGGGGATATCCAAGTGCGGCTTTTAGCCTTGACTTCTGCAAAAACCAAAGTCCGCTTTTCGTAGGGAAGACACTCCTGTGATCCACAATTTGCTATGCCTGCTTTCCCGTATCCCGTTTCCACCCAGGAGAAATGAGCAGGATTTCTAGTCAAACACATCTGGAGCTCACCAAATTGCAGCAGGCAGCGAGGCGGCTACAGCTAGAATTTTATGTTGCTTTTGAAAGCCTGTAAATTATATCATCCTTTAAAAATAATCCTTCTGAGACATTTACCTCTTTTTTACTATGTGAAAGTCAGGGATACAGAAATATGATTTCTTCGGTAACAGCCACCATTCCTTTTTCTGCTCCCAAGGAAAAGGAGCCACATACCTCAGTGGGTGTCTGTTCCATGAGCTACAAAGCAGGACATTCTAGTCTTTGTTTCCAGCACAAAAGTAAAAATATAATTACCTGTATTTAGGTGATAACAGAATATGAACAGTCTGCCTAAAACTGGCATTGAATGTCCATTCTTGAGGAACAAATGATGTCATTTAATGTAAAGACTAAGGCATTTGCCTTCCAGAAGTTATGCTTCCAGCCTTTGGAGACATGTGATTTGAAATTTTGTTGTTCTTATGTAAGCATCTAGAGGTCATCGAGTACAATCCTATGCGTGTCAATAAGTCACATTGACTTCAATGTGACATAAATCCCATTGAGTTCAGTGGGGTTTAACCCCAAGTGATTGGATATGAGTATTTATTTGGGAATATGCTCCATTGACCTCAGTGAGACTTGCTTATGGCATTGCACTGTCAGCCATAAATCTGGACGCCTGTGCTTTAAATCTTGCATCAGGAACCCCTAGCAAGCTACTCTCAACTCATCTCTCATCAGTAGAACGGGGGAAGTAATTTTGATCTACCTGAGAGGGATGTTTATGAGATAATCGCTGTTTGGACACATGGTGACTAATCATGGCTTACTGTTAGCCCAGGCAGTTCAATCACTCCTCACTGGGTCCAGTAGATGTACCTAAGAAAGCCAGAAATGCACCATTCCTGGTTTGTTTAGTGCAGTGTTTGAACTGGGAATCCTGGCTTGTGCTTCCATTGACAAGCGATCATCCAAGAAGAAATTGTTGCACATGACTCTGGCTTCTTGGGGAAGGATTGAGTCTGGGTTGCTAGGGAAAGCATCATGCTAAACAAACCTGGGACAGGGAGCCCTCGGTTTATTTAGCTCCTCCTGCTGGTGGGAGGAATCAAGGGGGAGCAATTGTTGTAGCTACTGGCATATTCCATATTCCATCTATGGAATGCGCTCCCCAGAGAGGTCCGCCTGGCGCCGTCATTATTTGTTTTTTGGTGCCAGGCTAAGACCTTTTTATTCCAATGGTATTTTAATAAGTTTTAATATTGTCTTTTCTCTGTTTTTAACTGCAGCCAGTGTGGGTCGGGAATTTATTTATGTTATTTATGTTATATTTTATATTGTAAGCCATCCTGAGGCTTTTTTATGACTAGGACGGCATAGAAATATTTTAAATAAATAAATAAAATTCAAGGTAAACCAGGATTCGAACTGATTCTGGTTTACTGTGATGTCTGAACATGGTATGTGAACTGATCTGCAAATTAAGAGCATGATGAATAACACCAGCACCCATCCTCAAGGCAATATAAAAATTTCTTTACAGCAGTAAAACAATTGAAGACTACAAAACATTATTGCCCTTCAAGGAAAGAACTAGGAAAGAAACCCTATGGAAGGCCATGTGTCCCCTCAAGGGTGGGAATTCCAATATTAAGTCACCAGTGGGCTACCCAGCAGTGAGTATCTTACACAGCAAAATCAATATGTATCCACATTATTCACACCATGATGGATAATGTAGCAAGGCTGATTTGATTTACCTTAATTTGCAAATCAATTGGCTACACATTTATGAAAAACTGCTAATCAATTTTAGATCAACTTTAATTGAAACACAGTAAGAGCAGCTCCTGAAGTCCAAATGATTTTTCCAGTCCCTGGCTGTGTGCTTCTTCCTTCAGAAGACATTTGTGACCAGGACCAACCAACTCAGCAGTATCCCAGGGCAGAGGATGCTGCTCACCAGCCTCCCTCCTTCCCTCCATCTGGGTTTAAACTTCAACGTGGCTAGCCCCTGGTCTTGCCACTGATCAAAGCAAAGGCTGCAAAAGATTTGAATGGCCATCAATATCAAACCAAGGGAAAGTTAGAAAGCCACTTCTGTTTCTAGAACCACTGATAACACATGCATCGAATGTATCAGACTCCAACGCCTTCCTTCAGCTTCGGCTGATTAATCAGCTGCGCCCCTACCTGGAGTACGACTGCCTGGCGACGGTGACACACGCGCTGGTGACTTCCCGCCTAGACTTCTGTAACGCGCTTTACGTGGGGCTTCCCCTGAAGACAGTCCGAACACTTCAATTGGTGCAAAATAGAGCTGCCAGGTTGCTGACGGGGACGGGGCGTTATGCTCACATGACTCCAGTCCTCCATCAGCTTCACTGGCTTCCCATTGAAGCCCGGGCCCAATTCAAGGTGTTGATTATGACCTACAAAGTCCTCAACGGCTTGGGTCCTGGCTACCTGAACGAGCGCTTACGTCCGTATATGCCCGACCGCCCTTTGAGATCTGCGGGAGAGTCCCTTCTCCGGGAACCCTCCATGAAAGAAATTAGGAGAGTAAGTACCCGGAGGAGGGCTTTCTCTGCGGTGGCGCCCAACCTATGGAATTCACTCCCCAAAGAGGTCCACCTGGCACCGTCGTTACTGGTTTTTCGGCGCCAGGTAAAGACCTTTTTATTTAAACATCATTTCAATGGTTAAAACATATGATCTGGCCTGGGCAACTTCTTCTTCCTTCTCTTTCTCCTCCTATATTTTTATTTTATACTGATAATTTTAATTTTGTATTTGTAAATCAATGTATTTTTTGTATTGTTATATTTAATGGTAATTTATTATGTACTATTGTATTTCAATGTATTTTATCATGTTGTAAGCCGCCCCAAGGTTTCGGCAAGGGGCGGCATAGAAATGTTATAATAATAATAATAACAACAACAACAACAACAACAACAACAACTAGGGTGTTCTAATTTACAGAAGATAGTCCTATGTTTAAAGAGCTGTCAAAGGCCATTCCTCTGTTTATTTATGTATTTATTAAAGTTTTTACATACCATCTGCATTAGTCAAAGGGCTCCCCAATATAATATTTTCCCAATGAAATATTTGAAGGCACACCCTTTTGAAAAGGCTCTCCATTCAAAGTCTGGTTGAAAGTTATTGTTCATAAATTTCCTGGGCACCACCATCTTGACTTCAGGAGTCAGAGAGCCTATGAGGAGAACCACTGATAATGAATAAAGCATTTGGGCTGGTCCACATGGGAGAAAGAGTAGAGTTGATTTAGATTAGAGATGTGCTATAAAGCCAGCCAGCCAGCCCTGAGATTCCCAGGTCCCAAGCCATGATTAAGCTGTGGATGGATAAATCTTTCACTTTTGCTTTCTTCCATTTTTAATCAAGTCAAGTTGCTTCTTGGAAATTTGCTGAGTTCCTATTGAACCTTGAGCTGCATAAAATTTTCACCTTCCACTGGGATCAGCCAAACTGAGCTGGTGATACAGCTATTCCCTGCATAGATGGAGCCATGTCGTAACTGCTTGCAATGCAAGGCCCCTCTGTGTGTGCGTGTGTGTGTGGGGGGGTGGAGACCCCTAATTCAGCACCACAACCATGGCTGAATACTCAGGAATTCAAACCCAGACCTCAAAGACCGAATGCAAAATTCTTGGCCTGGAGCTGCCAGTTTTGCTTTCTCTCACATACTATTTTTTAAAAATATCTCAAGCTCTTTCATCCCGTTTAAGTAGACTTTCATGAACTTTGGTAAGTCTTTTTTTGAAGTAACAACTAACCAAGGTTGCCTCATGAAATTATGGCAGAAGTTCTTTAGATCAATAATTTTTCTGATTGGTAGCTATGCTATCGAGATATTTCAGAAACAGTGCAGCCTTTCCAGTTACTTAGAAATGTCAATTTATCCTTCTATACAGTGTTGCATACAGCACATGAAATCTAGACACAAGTTTCAAAAAGCTGGTACCTCTACCTGAATCCTGAATATGATTTCCCCAGCCTGGGAGCTTTTCTCCAGGTGCGTTGGACTCAGTGAAGCATTCTCAGTGTCCCTTAATGGAACCATCCACACACTACAGAGACTCTCAGAGGGCTGATAGAGAGCCCTGAGGTTTACTGAAGTATGTGGGGAGGAAAGGCTTTATAAAAAGAAAGGTGGCAAATTCGAATTCCCTGAAAGCAGTGTAATAAGGACCAGGCGTGCTCAGGGGCTACAAAATGCCACCACCAGGAATGAGGGGACTGAAAACCAGAAGAATGCTGGGAAATGCCAGAGTATTCTGCAAGAAGGCATGGCAACCTGGCTGGCATTTCAGCGTGAAAGTTAATGCACTGCAAGTCCCACTAGCCTCTGTCACTCCTTCCGTGGAGCTTCAGGGGAACTCCCATCCGGGCACGCCGTGGCTTAATCAAAGGAACACTTATGGCTTGATCCCAGGATGGATATTCGACCTAAATCTCTTCATTTAACTCTCACCCCTCAGAAGGTTAATAATAGCATGCAGCTCTTAAAATATGAGTTCTGGTTCTTAAAGAGGATGCAGCTGGATAAGATTACAGATAAATTGCAAAGGCAAGGTGTAAAATTTTAAAGACAGAAGATGCTTTTTTCTGCACTGCTGTTCCAATGGCAGAGAGCACTGTTTCTGCCAATAACTAGAGGCTAAAATTGTCTAGCTGTTCCGTAAGTACCCATAGCATCTGCAGCACTTTTGCTTTTGTTTTAATTGAACATTATATCTCTCTTTTGTTTCCCCTGCCTTTTCTGTACCTGATGCTTGGCTTGCTGCTACTGGTCTCCATAGCAGCATCTGCTGCCAGACTGTACCGTCGCCGTGATGGAGCCCTGCCAGAGGAGGCAATCAAATAGGTGATGTACAGGGTCTGATGGTTCAAGGTCATCCTACTCATCTTCTTCCCAGCTTTGAGTGTCTCTGGAACACAACACCTGCCTGCTTTCATAGCAATGCTAGTGGGGGGACACTTTTGGTTTGTATTTCAGATTACCCAAGACATCAATGGGAAACCAATAGAAGAAAACTGGGCAGAGGAAGTTTGTACATTATCAGAATAGTTGAGTTGTATCCAAATGCTTGGGCGACAAGGCTAGGGGGATGAAAAATGCTATTCAGAGATGGGGCAAAAAGTACAGAGAGCAGATAACCTGGAAGTCACCCAGTCTTGGCTGTCAAGTTATGCTGCTTCATGGAGGGTCCCGTGTAGCAAGGAAGTGTGTGTGCTGAGCCCCTAACGGGAGTACCCCTCTTCTGGGATCGACTCCGGGTTTCTAGGGTTTGCAGGGGGAGGAGAGAAGGCTCAGCAGAGGCAAAATGGAAAGAGGGCAACTGGCTTCTTTTGGGGATGGAGTTCAGCACCAAGGAGAGCTCCTAGAAAGTTCAGCACATGCCCTGCAAGAGGACATGGGTCTCCAACAATGTAGGTGTCACTGCCTTTCCTTGGCATTGTGTCTGTGCGCACGTATGTATGTGTAGCAGAGAATGGAAAAGATGCAATATCTGTGCCTAACAATGAAGAAAGAGCCCTGTTCAATTAGACTGAAGGTTTAGATTCTAGTCCAGTGACATGTTTCTTATCATGGCTAGTCAGACAGCATAGAATCATAGAAATAGAGCGAGTCAGAAGGGGTCTCCCGGGCCATCTAGTCTCACCCCCAGCTCTAGCTGGCTCCGCTCATGACATGCCTACCATGTGCATGTCATGAGTTGCAGACAAGTTGCACCCCCCTCAGCAGGGTGTGGCGGCAACAGCCACCCTCTGCTATCTGTCACCAACCAGCACTGGACCTTTTGCTTAGTTGTTATGGACTGCAGGTGGCGCAGTGGTTTAAACTACTGTGCTGGTTGATCAAAAGGTCACCAGTTCGAATCTGCACAATGGGGTGAGTTCCCATTGCTCCATCCTGCTCCTGCCAACCTTGCAGTTCGAAAGCATGCAAATGCAAGTAGATAAAAAGGCACCACTTCGGTGGGCAGGTAACAGCGTTCCGTGCACTTCGGTGTTTAGTCATGCCAGCCACATGACCACGGAGACTGTCTGCAGACAAACGCTGGCTCCCTCGGCTAGGAAACGGAGATGAGCACCGCCCCCAGTAGTCAGGCATGACTGGACTTAACATCAAGGGGAAACCTTGACCTTTCCCTATGGCTAATAGCTGGAGAAAAGGCCAGTTGTCTGCAAATGTGTCTGATCCTCTTTTAAAGCCCATCTCCCCCACTGGTGGCCACCACAGAGCAGCGGCTGCTGCAGTCATCAGCTCTAAGGTACATGGACTGTCTTGGGAAGGGAGACTCCAAAGCTAGAGATTTTGTGCCAAAGACCTAATTGGCAACCCTGTTTGCTTTTATATTGCCTATAAAAACAGGCATGGTAAATTCCTCTCATTTTCATGGCAGTTTTGTAGGTGCACATGTGTTCTGGTGAACATTCGAAGTCTGAATCTACACCTGCAGCACGAAGTGGTACAACTTAGCAACAGATCCATTAAATTTCCACACATTAATTTATTGCGAGTTACATCTCTCTCTCGCACGCTTCCGAACAGGGGAGGCCAACTTGGGGTCCTGTCATGCTGACGCTATTTAATTGTTTCACAGCAAAATTGGGGGGAAACATGGTTTGCCCTTGAAATTTGGCAACAGGGGGCTCCAGGGGCCTCAAATGGACAAATTCAACCTGCTCTCAAGCCAAATGTGTCCACTCAAAGCCTTTGTAGCTGCCATGCAGGTTTTGAATAGTTCCCCTGCTTTTTTGCCGCAGCGGTGGGGGCAGAAATGTGGCCTGCACTGGGTCTCATGGAGCGGGGCAAACTGGCCCCCGGGGAGTCCAGGGTTGCTGATCAGGCCATTACAGCTCTTAATCCAGCTAAACTATGCATTAATAACTTTGAAATCTCATTTATTTCCACAGAAGTGTATACCTAATGCTCTCTCTAAAATAAATTAAAATGCTTAATTTATACCCACAGTCAAAGTGCTTAAGCTATCCCACCCTTCGAGTCGGAAGGCACTTTTAGAATCTGGAGCGGGCGCTTTGAGTACCCTTACGGAATGGGAGGGCGGCCAAGGGGAGGGCTGCCTATTCAGACAGTGGCTTCCTTGGGGGACATGGCCAGCCACCAAAAATGAAACACACAAAAGGCTTATCCAAAGGCAAATGTAAGATTACAAGAAAAACATTTTTTTGAAAAATTCAAGTGCAGAGCAGAGATGTGGTCTGAGGTCCAAAACACTAAACTGCTCTTTGGAATGGAAATTAAAACAAGGCTGGAAGGCAACATTGGCTTTGCGGCATGCCAGCTCACCAGTTTTAAAGGGGAAACAAACAATAATTTAAACAACTAAGAAATATAATTAAAACCAGGAGAGGCGCCCGGTGGGTGCCAACAGACAGTTTTGGGGCCACCGGCCACAATGGCAACCAAAAGCACAATGCCAGAGACTCTAAATGAGGGGTGAAGAACTCCAGGTCAAGAGCCACATCTGTCCCTCTGGGGGTCCCACTGTGGCCCCTGAGAAGGCCACACCCCCTTCCAGGCTCCTGGATGGATCCTTTGGTGGTTGCCTGGCCTTTGTGCCGTTCTTCCCATTCTAAAACACTGAAATGCCCCTCGTCAGTCCTAGTTGCTGGCAGTGAGGACATCAAATACGCAGGTCATTTTGCTTTCTGGTTCCTCCTCCTTGCCTTCAGCCATGGCCAAGCTCCAAAGAGGTTCCCTAAATTTCAATTCAGCTCTTGGGGTAACACGGGGCCTGCATCCCAGCTGTCCGCCAGGGTTTAATTTGTTCAGACTATGCTTTTAAAAACCATCCAGGCTGAAACGGGGTGGCTGGAGACATCCAGTCAGGTCTGCTGTCCCCACCTTTGACTTCCACTTATTGCTTTAAACCTTCACAGAGAAAATAGCACCTGTTCGTGATCTGGTAGCTGGACATGTGCCAGGCAGCAGACTGCGGGAAGAGAAACTCTGTGCTAACAAAATGCATGCACACGAGCGCCTTTCCTGGACATCGGATGAATGCGTCAGGGCTGTGACGAGGGTTAGCGTGAGCAAACTTTTGTTGAGCACACAACTTTTGTTCTAACCCATTTCTGCAAAATAAACAAATTAATGGGATTTAACCAGAATTCTGCAGAAAAATGCATGGTCTTCATGTGCATGAAAATGTCTAGCATGCTTGCAGGTAGCTCTCCTTAACATATCTCATGTTTTTATAAATGCTTACCCCTAACTTCTGCTTGTTGAGTACTATTCTGTCTAAGATACTTATTTCTGTTTCAGAGAACTGAATGACAACATTTGGAAATGTGGGAAAACTGAAGGATAAACGTGTTCTGGTTTAAGTTGTAGCCTCAAAGAGTGAATTAGGTTAGCCCATATTAAAATGCAAACCACATGATTTTTGCCTTCTTCAATAGGAAAGTGGGCATGTTTCACACAACTCTCTATGCACTGAATGGATGCATTGACTCTGAAGGGGTGAGCAAGGTATTTCCATTCTCATGTCTCTCACTTTCTTCTAAGTCATCCTCTAATATTCTCTATATATTATGTGGAAAGTGTCTGTTTTGAGTCTGTTTTTCAATATGATGGCTAATCAACTATCAATATCAAAATTAATTACAGCATGCAGTTAAGGGTTTTTTTTGTAAAGTATCTGTAGATATATATCACATAATACCAGCTGGCTGTATTAAGGTAATTATTTTAGGGAGCGTTAACTATATCATCATAAAAAGCCCAATTTTGATCCTTTTAATTAGCTTATTAGGCATTCATGATGGAAACATATGAATAATTTGTTCATGTCCCTTTGGACCCCCTTAAAATTGAAATGATAATGGCTCCGAGAGGTTATTCTAGCGGGGCCATTTTTGAAAAATAAAGCAGTAATTATTTAGTCAAGAAGTCAGCTAGTCTTGATAGGAAGTGAGGGATGTAAGCATGATCCAGCATTGATGGACGAAGGAGCCTGTTAGTGGCTGGATTTGTGCTGATACTGGATTAGGGATGGATGAGAAATTTGTTCAGTCCAAAGTTCTAGGCGAGCTTTCTCAATTGGAACCTCATGAATCTACCTACCAAAAGTGATGAAGCTGTAGCCTTCCAGATGTTGGTGGACCACCAGCCATCTGAGGTGGCATAGTCAAAAGGTCCACATTTGCTGTAGCCACTGGATATGAACAGGAATGTACTTCCAGGAAGCACAGAGTTTTAAAAAAATACCAAAATAAAGATAAATTTCTATTTGGGATAAAAGACACTATGAGAAACCAAAATGGACAGATTCATCTTGAAGCTAGACTGGGTAGCCGCTGCCTCTATAGAAAGGACTTTTGTTACAACTGTCCTTGATTTGATAAAAGAGCAGAGGCGGCTAAGCAACATGTAGCCAGCATGGATTAGCTCACAGATAATTGTAGGCATCTTTCTACTCCCCCCACCCCCAAATGGGAAAGGCTCAGCTCTATCTTAGCAAAGCCTAATTTGACACCATCCTTTGATAGTCGGGCATTATTCCCATGCTTCCCTGATTGTCTAATAGTAACTTCACACATTTTATTTTCTCTTCTCTCTCCTCTCTGGCGTGCGAATGAATTTCTTATTAAAGGTCAACACGGCATTCTACAAGCGACATGGGGCTGCCAAGAAACTGTGCGGCATAAACAAGTCACATTTGTGAAAATCCCTTGGGACAGAAGCATCCCCTGAAACGGGGGCTTTCTTCCACACCAACTATTTGTGTGTAAGCGTGCGTGTGTGTGTGTGTGCGTGCGCGCATGTACTGGGAACAGACTTTCTCTGCCACTTTTTTGCCATTAGATCAAACGGAGGGATAAAGAGGCTGTACTTGTGGAAAGAGCTGGTAAGGAAAGGCTTTCCCACTTAGAAGAAACCAATTTCCCTTCAAGACGGGCAGCACATGGGTTCTTGTGTCTTCATCATCAACCCTTCCCTTTTTTTTACTCTCAACCAGACTATCACACATCTTGGACAGCTACTAAGTGGGTAGATTGCCAAAAGGAAAAGTGGCGATGGCTGTCAACGGCATTGCCCCGGACAGGTGTCAGCCCAGTGGCACTGAATATCCCAGCGTGGTGAGTGCCCAGCACCCGGTCCAAGGTTCATGCACTGAAAATGACCCTAATACAAAAGAGCCATTTGGTGCTTTTATGAAGAAGCATGTGATTGGTATATGAGTCATTGGACCCTCAGTGACATTTAGTGGACCCACTGAATCAATAGGTCTTGCTTTGGTCTAGGCTAATATAAGACCCATTGATTTGAGTGGGTCTGCTCGACGTATGCTTAAATCTATTTACAGCCCACGGTGCATTGCACCATGCTAAAAAACCCCCAACTGTGCCTGCAGGCATATATGCCACCACACATGCTCAGCACCAACTCAAACCTCTAGATCTGGAAACGATCGCCATGGACTGGACCCCCACTAGGGCAAGCTCAGTGCCCACATGGCTGCGAGAAACAGCTGGGCTCCCTCACACAGCAGCGGTTGGCTTGGACAAGTCCTACAAGAGCTGGATCGCGTCTCTCTCAACAGAGGACCAGAGCAGGTTCTTGCTGCTATTTCATTGACTGTCAGAGCTGCTTCCCCTGCCCACAAACCTCTCCACACCCACCAGTGTAAACTTGCCATTGCAAAAGTAAGATGAGCACACTTCACCCTTTGTTCTTCCATTGTCTCCTGAAGGTGCAGATACCATTTCAGTCCTTGGGTGTTTCATGTTTTTTTTTATACACACACACACACACACACATAAGAGGTTTTTGATCCTAAGAATGTAAGGACACAGGAGAGAAGCGCCAATGTAAGAAGAATGGAATGAACATTTGAAGCACAGGCACAATGTCAAGGATCTCTTTAATGGGCATCATCAAAAATTGTGAACAATCACATTTCTGCAGCAACAATGCATGCTGTCAACGGGCCTTTTAGAGTCTATAGATCATTTTAAAGAGGAATCAAACAGATGCACCCTATTTACAGGCCAGAAGGGATGAAGAGAAAGCTTTTCTGTTCTAAAAAACCTTGGGATTCTAAAATGTTTAGTCTCTGTATTATTGTACGAGATTGCATGGTTATTTATGCCAAATTTAGTAGTGGCAATATTTTACACTGGAAAGGACAGAATGATGATATATTTTAGGAACATGCTTATTTATCCTGAACAGAATCAATGACCTCATGGGCAGACTTCTGCATGAGCAGCAGGGTCCTTCCCAGCCCCACCTGGAGATGCCGGCGGGTTTGCTCCTGACGGGTTCTTCATGTAACCTGTGCAGTCTAGCACAGGCCCTGCACTTTCCCCTACAGTCTCTTCCCCAGCCTTGTGGCCTTCAGAGGCACTTGGACCACAACTCCCAGCATTCCCATCCAGCAGGGCCATTGACTGGGGATTCTGGGTGCTGCAGTCCACACGTGTCTGGAAGGCACAAGGTTGGGGAGGGCTGCCCTGCCATAATGCACAACGGCTTCATTGTTTCACCTCAGTTTGTCCCTGGTGTTGGGTACGTCCTTTTTATTTTTAAAAACTAAAGGAGCCTTATTAATTTGGATAGTTGATGATACGACTTCAGTTATTACAGCGGCAATACAAGCACAAAGAGGGCATTTTAATATATAAAACAAGCGTGAATTGAGGCAATGAAAAACCAAATGAGCCTCCTGCAATAGCAGACTTGTGTTCATTTTCTATCTCCCAAGGAGTGAGGTATTAAGCTTAATATGTTAATTCAATGTGGAATAGATTGGTTTCAAGCCCTGAAAAGAATTCCATACTCCTTCCAATATCGGGCTGTGTATTCTTTTGAGAATTCTTCTCATTAGGAAGAAGCAACACAAAAATTATACAGAAATCATGCAGCAAACCCGGTTGTTCTGCGACCGTGTTGGGCAAGCCATTTCTATGCATTTCTTGCTTCCTGCCTGATGAATCTGTCTAAGGACTTATTTGCATTCAAACTATCTAGAATTTAATAACGTACCAATACACAAAACATAGATTAGGAAATATAAGTGGCCACCCTGCAGAACCATGGATGTTTCCTCCATCAGTTTGTGGGCGCTAAAGTTGCAGTGCAGGATTCTGTGCAACCTGTTAGAGCTTCATCACATGGCAATGATGTGCATTTAGAAACACAGAAACAAAGCAAGCCAGAAGGAGCCTCCCAGGCCATCTAGTCTGACCCTCAGCTCCAGCCGTCTCCGCTCATGTAACATGTGGTTGTCCAATCTTTCCTTGAACACCTCACTGATGGGACCTCAACCTTCTCCTTTGGAAGCCCATCCCATATCCTAGGGGTCCTAACCTTCAGGCAGTACTTCCTGACATTCATCCTAAAGCCCGGTTCCTTGAGCTTTGCCCCACTGGAATGTGTCCTGAGCTCCACTGCAGGGAAGAACAGGCCATGGCCCTCATCCTCTCACATACTATAAGTCACTAAAAGATCTCCTCTGAGTCTCCTCTTAAAAAACACACAGGTCCCTCAATCTCTCCTCACATGTCATCCCTCCCAACCCGGCTACCATTCTTGTGACCCTGTGCAGAACTGATTCTAACCTAGCTATGTCTCTCTTAGAACGTGGCGCCCAGAACTGGACACGGCACTCCAACTGTGGGTGCACCAGAGTCATGTACAGTGATCTCACACCCCCCTGGATCTGGAAGCCACACTTCTGGCTATGCATCCAAGGGTGGCATTTGTCTTCCTTACTTCTGCATCACAGTGCTGGCCCATGCTCAGCCCGCTGTCAACAAGCTCCCTGATTTAAATCTCTGTCAAACTGTAACTCTGTATGAGAAAACAATGAAATCATGCCCCAAGTCCTTCTCAAATCCTTGCTAACTCTAGTCCTAGTTCATATTACACATGGAATGAGGGAGAACCCAGCTGGGTTTGCTAGTTCCACCACACGCCACCATCAGTCTTCCTCCAGTCTACCCACTGGCTGCAGCTCCGTAACAGACCCCTGGTGTTTGAGAGGCACACATTCAATCCTTAGCACCTCCAGTTAAAAAAGATCAGATCACATCTGATGCGAAAGACCTTTCTTTTCCTTTCTCTGTCCAAGACCCCTGGAGGGGAACTAACCTTCAGACAACATCACACTAGACAAGCAGCAAGGCAACTTCCTATGCTCCTACATAAATGCCACACTGTAGACCAGAACTGGTGTCTGCCAAATGGTTTGGACAATAATTCTCATCAGTCCTGCCAGCTCTGATGGGAGGTAATAACCCCCATCAGAAAGGCTTCTCAAGCTTGGTTGGCTGGAATCATCACCAATTCACATCTTACACAAGGTCCTGGGTCCCACTTACATTTTCCTGCTAAGCTTCTGAAGGAAAGCTTTCTTCATGGACACTGCTCATTAATTTCACTGGTGGCCTCTTGGACTTGGTGCTACTTTTCTTGACCGCAGCTTACATTCTAGCTGAGCTTCAAATGTTGTAGTTTTATGTAACCATTTCGGAGAGATCAAACCATCCTGATTCTCCCTTTCATCCTCAAAGGATCCCAACCCTTGCAAATGGTTTGAAAATTAGGATAGAGAATATGTAGGTTATAGGCATCAAATACAACGCAGGTGGGTAGCATGCCATTCTGCTGCCAGCTTCAACGAGACTCATGCACTCATGACTGTCCTTCCCAGAATGGAAGACGTGATAAAGAAACCGCATCAGCCCGAGCGATCACAACGAAACACACCTAGGCCAGCCATCACGGCCGAGCCTCTCAGTAACAGTCTATCTTGTATTATTTGTCACATTTTAGTTTCTGTGAAATATTAATGTGCACATTGTTGGCAAAGATTGAATAACCAGAATGAGGTGGCAGCTGTTGGGAAGAAAGGCAAGATGATAGCTCTTACTAAGCTATGAGTGATGAAGTTAGGAAGAACTGAGATTCCAATATTATTCCCTGTGCTTCAAGTGCATTGAAGTTTATCTTGATACAACCACTTTTTTCCTGGAATTGACCAAAGGCTCTTTGTTCCCAGCTAGTGGGGATGGAAAATCCAGAGAACGGGTTAATCCGATGTAACAATTCCAGCTGATCCAAATAACGTAGGTGGGACTGTGTGTCTTTATTGCAACGGTAAGCAACTTGTAGCAATCCTAAAATTTGGACCCATCGCACACATCAGGCCTAGACAACAGAGCCAATGGTGAGGGACTATGGGAATTGTAAGCCAAATATCTGGATGACAGGAAGCTGACCCCCACTCCCTAAATGAAAGCCTCCATTGCCCTCCTTTTATATAATGAAAGAAATAAAATATGATTTAATTTAACAAAGACATGCAAAGGTATATGAATTCATTTTCACCCATTTAGGGTCAACTTGGTTCATAGAAGATGCAACTTATCAATACCTAGAAATGGTTCACATGCAGTGGATGACACACTAACTTTACCAGAATTGACAAATCTTGGACAAACCCAAGGAATAATGGATTTTTGACATACAACAAGATTATTATAATTTGTTGTATGTCAACAGAGTCTACCATTACCCATTCATTTCTTCGGCACTGAGAGGGTGATGCTAATGGGCGGATCTCAAACAAATTCAATAAATAAATAATAAATATGCATGAAGGCTTTGACAACTCTCTGTAACAGCAAAAATCACCGCTGACCTTCCTGAACCACCATGGATGGAATGACGATTTGACAATCAACTTACACAATTGTTATGCAGATGAATGACTACCAACTTACACAATCATTATGAAGATGCTATTTCTCCTTCTTTATTGACTATTAGCAGTGACAAGAGACAGGGCGGAAATGTTAGAGCACACTGAAATGAGAATGAATGACAACTCACAACTCATCCAAAACTAAGGTCAAACGAAGGTGGGACTCAATGGCAGTCACTTGTATCAAGACCTGGAGGCTAGTATTAGTTTATGCTGCTAACAGGACCTGCTGAGTGTGGCTTAGGGGGAGCTGTTGGATCATTAAAGATTTAGCAAATGTTGTGTGCATATTGCTACTGTTGTTATTGCCCGCATAGACCAGGATAAATATCAATGATGCAACACTGTATAATCTATAAAATGAGACGGTGCACATAAGTTCAGGTGATCCCTTTCTAAAGACACTTTCTGGCTACTCATTTCTTGTGCTCTGAAACAGACCTCCAAATAGGAACAAGAAAGAATCAAATGATTATGGCAGAACAACATGCTGATTGATTAAACCCATACGGCTTAGTATTCCCCTCTATTAGAGATAGTCAAGATTTTTCCAAAAACAGTACAAGGAAGATGTATGGAGATATCATTGATGAGTGCAAATTGCATGCAATTCTTACTTTATATAGGATTTTTGGACCTCTGTGCACATTTGGAAATATGAGGAACTGCTGTGGCACCACTACAAACACCTAATCAGTGGATTGCCACTTGGTCTCCCTATCACAGAACCATAGAATCATGGAATAGTAGCGTTGGAAGGGGCCAGAGGGCCTTTGGATCCAACCCCCTTCTCAATGAAGAACTTCCAGTTAAACCATCCCTCTCAGATGGCTGTCCAGTTGCATCCTGAAGGCCTCAAGTGTGAGAGAGCTCACAACCTCTCTAACTCATTGGTTCCATTGTCCTACTGGTCTAACAGTCAGGAAGTTATTGTTGACGCTCACCCAAAATCTGGTTTTCTGTAACTTGAGCCTGTTATTCTGTATCCTGTGCTCTGCAATGATCAAGACAAGATCTTGTCCTTACTCTTTGTGACAGCCTTTCAAGTATTTGAAGAATGCTATCATATCTTCCCCCAGTCTTCCCTTCTCAATGTTAAACGCACCCAGTTCATTTCATCTCTCCTCAAAGGGCTTTGTTTCCAGTCCCCAGATCATACGTGTCACCCTCTTCTGAACCCTTTCCAGCTTGTCTGCATCTTTCTGCAACTGCATCCAAAGATGGACAGAATACTGCAATTGTGGCCTAACCAGTGCTGAGTAAAGGCAAACTAGGACTTCACCAGACCTGGAAGTGATACTTCTACTAATTAGTCTACTAATTTGTGAGCCGCCCCGAGGCTTCGGCGAATGGGGCGGCATAGAAGTTTCCTAAATAAATAAAAACAAATAATCTAAACTAGCATTTGCCCCTTTTGCAGCACATCTCATTGTTGACTCACATGCAGCTTGTCCTCACTGAATTTCATTCTGTTCTTTCAGCCCAGCATTCCAATCTAAGATCACCTTGAATCTTGTTTCTATCTTCCAGAGTATTAGCTATTCCAACCCAATTTTGTGTCATCTGCAAATCTGCTCAGCATTCCTTGCACTTCCTCATTCAAACTGTTGATAAAAACATTGAACAGCACTGGGCCCGGGACTGAACCCTGCAGTACCCCATTCATTACCTCTCCCCAGTTTGAGAAGGTGCCATTGATGAGCAGTCTTTGAGTCCAGTTCTGGAGCCTACTGTGGATCCACCTGCTCATTGTTCCATCTAGCCCACTTTTAACTAGTTTGCTAATCAGAAGATCATGGGGCACTTGGTCAAAAGCTTTGCTGAGGTCAAGATAGATTACGTCTTGACTTAATCTATCCCACAGTCCATCAGGGAGGTTACCCAATCAAAAAACGAAATCAGATTAGTCTGGCAGGTTTTGTTTTGGCTGGCTTCTTGTGATCACTGCATTACTTTCAAGGTGTTTGCCCACTAACTGTTTTATAATCTGCTCCAGATTTTTCCTAGAGATCGATGTCAGACTTAATGAACTGTAGTTTCCAGGTTTTTCTTTTTTTTCTTTCTTGACGATGGGGACAACATCAGCCCTTCTGTTGTCACTTCCCCTGCCCTCCATGATTTCTCTAAGACAATGGTTCTAAGAGTTCTTCCACCAGTTCCTTTATGACTCTAGGATGGAATTCATTCCACCCTGGAGATCTGAACTCATTCAGACCGCCATCCTGCTCCTTCAGCTTGTACTTCCCCTTCATCAGGAAGGTCTTAGATCTTCTGGGAGAAGACTGAGCCAAAGTAGGAATTGAGCACTTCTGCTTGCTTGCTACCTTGGGTCATCTGTTATCACTTTGCCATCCACATTGAGTAGCTTGACCCCCATTTCTTTCCTCTGTCTTTTCCTCTGGACTACCTGAAGAAGGCTTTTGTTGTTGTTGTTGCTTTCAGGCATCCCTCACCAGCCTCAATTCATTCCTGGCTTTAACCTTACTTCAATTCCATGCTACCTGCCTGTACTCTTCCTTTGTAGCCTGACCTTCCTTCCACTTCCTGACCTTTTTTGTTTTCAGATCAATCTCTCAGTTTTTTGTGAAGCTACATGGGCATCTGCTCTTGTCTTCTACCGATTTTCCTTGTTGGAATTTTGCAAACAATTTTGCAACAATTTTACAAACAATTTGTGCCTTTAGAATTTCTTTTTAAAAAGAATTCCCATATATCCATCCATTTCATATTAGAGTTGCTTGCCATAGGACTTTACTTATTGTTCTGAGTTTATTAAAACTGGCGTTGCTAAAATCTAGGGCACATATTTGGCTATACTGGGCTTTTGCTTCCTTTAGAATCAAGTATGGCATGGTCACTTTCCCTGGGTTCCCATAGTGGTCACTTTGTCCGCCAGGTCTTCCCGGTTGATTAATATCAAGTAAAGACAGCTCTTCCTCTTGTTCCTTCCTCTGCTTTCTGCTAGAGGAAGTTCTCAGCAACACATGAGAGGAATCTTTGGAGGGGCTCCGGTTGGCAGAATCCATCTCCCAACAGTTATCAGGGGAACTGATGCCACGTCTCCCACGTCTATGGATATTCAGTTGTGGCTCGTTGAGCAAAATCTTTTGCTTTGTGTCTACTGGATTCAAGGGCATCTCTTTAATAAGAGATTATCTAATTCAAGTAGCTGCTGGCGCTGCAACACAGCCAATGCTTCTTTTAATCATACGCTTTGCCAATGCCTAGTAGCTTCCTCTTTTCTTGGGGTGGGGTGGAGAGGAAGGATATTACACCGATATATTTTGCACTGGAACAAGATCTAATATTCACTGATGTACGTGCTCCTTTAAATGCATTACCTGTGTCATGGATATTAACAAATGGCCAGTATAAATGGATTCTCTACAGCCTTTGGCAGCCAATATTACTACAACAGAAGGCAAAATACTTTATATAAAGCAGTGGAATGAGAACCTTACAACACTTCCAGTATTTGAGCAGGTGGCACCTTCAAATGGGTACTTGCTTGGGTATTAAGGTCCATTTCTGTTAAACTTATGTACAATGGCTAGCTGTATAAATTTTATGCAAATCTACGTACACATGCTTAAAAAATGGAAAAAAAAATTTAGGAAGTCACTGTGTCGGGGAATCCCATTTTACAGTTTGCTATGGTTGTTTGCACTCTCCAATCTTAAGGCAGAGCGCAGTTCAGAAATGTAAACAAATAAATTAAAATGTACAAGCAAAGCCTAGGATTATAAACATGCTTACTCATAAGGAAGTGTCTCTGACCCAATTATCAATAAGTGGATTTAAGATTAAGCTTATAATCTTATAAAGCTGCTAGGAGAGAGATTCCCTTCTTTTTTTGTTTACAGGATGCCATGTTGAAAGGCAAAAAGAAATCTTGATGGAATCGCAGTAAGGTTCTGTTTTGTTTTGTTCTGTGATTAATTAATGTTGTTTGTATGTGCCTGCATGCATCAGTAGCCTACAAAGAAAACAACTGCACTTCTCTAACACTGAAGAAAATCTCAAAATCAGTCATGCTCAGCAGTGCTGCTCTACGAAATCTAACCCAATCAATTTCCAAAGGATCGTGGCCGCTTTGGTTTCTCCATTTGAAAAATCCGGTGTGCCATTCTTATTTCTATGCCCATCTACACATATCTGTCACTGAGCTGTTTGCCTATCATGACCTAGTGATTGCAAGGTTATCTGCTTCCAACAGCCTGTAAATATCTGTCATAAAAGAAAATATTGTTTGCACATTTAAATTATGATTTTATTTTTATTTATTTATTTTTTGGTTTATAGCCTGCCTTTTTCCTACAAAGGGCTCAAGGCAGCTTACATCATTCTCCTCCTCCATCTTATCCCCACAACAACAACCCTGTGAGATAGGTTGGGCTGAGAGTCTGTGATTGGCCCAGTCACCCAGTTGGCTCCATGGCTGAGCGGGAACTAGAACCCAGATCCTCTGAGTTCCAGTCCCATGCTCTTAACCACTACACCACACTGATTAAATTATATTAGGGCAAAACAACCTTTCTGGATTGTACACACGTTTGGCAATCTGAGGATGTGACCAGGTCACCACCACAATATGGTTGCCATGGGAAGCATGGAAGAGGAGAAATAACTTGCCCCAAAGACTGAGTGCAAGGCAGAGATGGGGTCATGTTAGCAAGCTGCACATTTTAAAATGTGTAGAATTCTGTTTAACATCTAGGAGCGTCTGGATTTGCTGGCTATATATATATCTGAAACTGCTGCACAGGTGCAAATTTTGATTTGAGTTATGGTGTGGAACATCTGAATGCGGAATATCTCAAGGGACTTCGGTGAAGGTATCCCAAAATATAGATGGAGATTGGTTTCTTGCAATAATTCAGTATGTATTATGTCATGCTCATTGTATTTAGGAACATATGTTAGTCCCACGTGCAGCAGAGCTATTGAAATTAATGGGAGGTAAATTCATAGAGCGGCAGAATAGCAAAGTTGGAAAGGGCCAAGAGGACGATTGGATCCAACTTCTGCTCAGTGCAGGTCCCCAGCCTCTGAGATGGCTGCCCAGCTGCATTTGAGCACTTCCTGAACATGAAGGAGAGCCCACAGCATTCCAGGTCATTGGTTCCACAGTCAAATCGCTGGATCAGCCACCTGGAAACTGGCTGTGTGTAGCTTGAGCCCATGATGGAGAAGAGACCCTGGGTCTCCTCTGTGGGACAGCCTTTCAAGGAGGAGTGCCATCACATCGCCTCTCAGTCTTCTCTTCAGAAGGCTGAACATGCCCCGTTCTTCCACCTTCTCCTCTAGGAGCTTTGTTTCCAGCCCTTGGATCATCCTTGTTGCCCTCCCCGGAACCCTTTCCAGCTTGTCTGCATCTTTCTTCCAGTGTGGTGCCCAGAACTGGACGCAGGACTCCAGATGGAGCCTAATGATTCCTGAGTGGAGGGGAACTAGGACTTCATGTGCTTTGGGCTTGCTTTTACTATGGAAACAGCCAGCCCAAAATAGCATTTGCCTTTTTTGCAGCCGGTTCACACTGTTGACTCTTTCTCAGCTTGCTGTCTGCAACATTAAGATCCTTCTTGCTTGTAGTATTGCTGAGCCAGGTGTTCCCCATCTCGTAACGACGCATTTGGTTTCTTATTCCTAGGTGTAGAATTTGGCATTTGTCTCTATTAAATTTAATTCCATTGTTTTCAGCGCAGCGTAAGATTGCTTGAATGTTGTTGCATGTCTCCCAGAGTATTACCTAGCCCACCCAATTTTGTGACGCTTGTAGAAATGATAGGCACTCCCTCAGTCCAAATCACTGGGCCCAGAACTGGCCCTTGGTACACTCCTTGGTACCTTGCTCCGGCTTGAGAAGGTGCCCTTGGGAAACCCCGCCTGAGTCTGATTTTAGCTAAGAGTGGATCCAACCTGACGGCTGTTGCATTTAGCGCACTTTTAGCTAGTATGCATTCAGGCTCCCATGGGGCACTTGTCTGACGCTTCGCCAGCTGATCAAAAAATGACATCCGGTCCATCTGGCAAGATTGGCTCTTGAGGAATCCATGTTGGCTTCTAGTCACCACTGCATTGCCCTCAGCGGGTCTGCAGACTGACTGCTTCATACTCTGCTCCAGAATTTTCCCAGGGACTGATGTCAGACTGACCAGCCTGCTGCTCCCGTGTTCCTAACTGAAGTCGCGTTGGTTTTAATGGGTCTGTTCTATAGGACTTACACTTGAAATTACACAGTGGAGCCAGCCTGGCACCAGGTCAGAGTATTTCTGTCTGGATGGAAGAAAAGCCATGCTGGCTCAGAGCCATGGGGTCCAGCTTTCTGATTGCCTACCGGCGAGCCAGCTGCGTCTGGGAAGTCCTTCAGTGGCACATGAGTAAAAACCCACATCTTGCTTATGTTCCCCAGTTCTTCAGACTGCCTCCGATACTGGAGATTTGTCTGACTCACTGACTGGTGATTTGTCTAATTCTCTTTTAAGGCTTCCCAACTCAGTGCTCATTGCTGCAACCTGTGGAAGAGAATTCCATTGTTTACGCACTGTTGAAGGTGCTTCCTCTTATCTGTGCCAAATACTGTATTTCACTGTTCAATGTCATGGGATGATACCAATTTCAAGCATTATGAGAAAAGGAGAAACCTCCCTCCCTCCCTCCCTCTCTCTCTCTCTCTCTCTCTCTCTCTCGTTAACTGAGTCTTTTCTGGAGACACCAGATCCTTTGGGATTCTGCAGCCAGATCAGAAAACATCCTGGAAAAACAAGGAATAAAAACTAACCAAAGGCAAGTTATGACAACATTGATTCTTCTTATAAGGGCAGGGTTGACCAGTAAAGATGCAATATAAAAGTCAAGTTACTGACTGCTTGGTCCCTCACACTGTAAGTGGTCAGCAGAAAACAAGCAAAGAAAGAGTTCTTTTCCACTGCACAGCAAGCAGTGGAGAAAGGCTGTAACCAGGCCATAAATGCATCCTGGTACCTGAAACCAAAGCACAGGCTAAGTCAATTCAAATGCCAAAGCCTGCTTTTATAACTTTGCCTTTGTTGTGTACTGTAGAACAATTCCCTGGGACACTGTAAAGGGAGGGATACAAAAAAATTAATTAAATAAAACTTTTCATACATCCAGAAAATGTCTCAAAGGAGCTGATAACAGATCCTTTATTGTAATTTTAATGCTACTGTATAAATTCACTCAGAGTGCTCAGCTAGGATAGATTCCGTTCTCAGGTTTTCTTCTAAACTTTGTTTTGTTGCATGCTTATATTATTCCTAGACTTGTTTGGAGATCTCTCCCTTTCTGTAGTCTGTTCAGAAGTTTTCTGGGTTTCGGGCTGCTCCTCTGGTGGGGATGGGGCGTGGGGACATGCCGCTATTCTTTTCCTTAGAAGAGCCCAGGCTTTTCAGCCAAGGAAGCCCAAGTTGTCTCCTCTGGCCTTTCTCTTCATAGCAGTCATGGCGACCAAGAATTGTCATTCAATGCTGCTTCCGTTCAACATTCAACAATGTCATTCAACAGTCACGCAGCCCCGACCTCTCGCACCATTTAAAGCCTCTCTGTTTTCAAAGTTAATAAGGCTTATTGGCTCTGCTGTGCTGTACACACACTGAGTTTTAAAAAACAAAACCCAGAACTAGATTTAGTGAGTGTCATTGGCCAATTATGGAGTCCTAAGGCTGGATGAGGCCATATCTGTCTGCAAGAGGTACAACCGTCTAGTGGTCCCAGACACCCAAAATGGTTTAAGAAATAAATTCCCTTAAGTAAGCTCAGTACAAGACCTGAAGTCATTTACATGCCTAAATCCCAGTGTTCTTCTGCCTGGTACTAATGTTTACCATCTGCCTGGCTCAGTCTGCTGAAGTAATTGCGACACTATAAATAGGCTAACATATGCTGCACATATTTTGGACACTGAGTACAACAGGCATTGTAGAAAACAACAGAAAATAAGATGTGATGTGAGAAGCTGAGGGGAGATTTTGCCTATTGTTCTGTGAGCTAAATTTGTCTGTGCATACGACACAGTGCTCACTGCCCTTGCTGGCACTGTCTTCATTAAAGGACATAAACCGGGGTCCTGCCAGAGCAAACCGAGCTCCACCTACTGCTTTGGCAAAGCTGCCTGATGCAAGGGCACTCACCGCATGGTCTGAGGACAGGTTTGTAATGCTGGAGGCAGACATAATTTATTTCGAGTGCCGGGGAAGCTGATGCACTAGTGCCCTTGGTCCATCCAGACCTGCAGGAGAAAATGGTTTTGGGCATTTGTAGCCACAATAATCCGAGGATGGTCGACTATAGTGCCCATGATGGCACGAAGAAACTCACACTCAGTTCCTAGGCAAACTCATTTCTCACAACCATTAAGCACTTGATTTTATTTTCTTCAGAGAAAAATGCGAGTAGATAAATTGGTAGGTAGGCATATAACTTTCTTCACATGGGCAGTGGAATCATGTTGGTCGGGGCAGGGGGCAACTTGGCTGAAGCATTCAGTTGGTCAGTATGAATGACCGTACATACAAAGCTAGCAGAAATCTGGCTTCCTCTGTGGCTGGATGGGTCTCTGTATCTCCAGTTGCTATTACATTTGCATTCAGTCTAAGTTTCTTGCACATATTATATATTCATTCCTCTTTGCATTCAAGTCCATGCATGGGGTTATTTATTTATAGCATTTATAGGCCACCCTCCCCAACACACCCCGAGAACAAGGAGGCTTACAGTATACAAAATAAAACAACTGTCCTATAAAATGAGCAACTATAAACCCAAAGACCATAAATAACAACAAAAATAATCTTGGGGGTAGAACCTGAAGTCATCAGCACCATCGTTACATTTACACCCCTCCATTCTTCCTCTTGCAAGAAAGAGGAAGGAAGTTGTAGGTTCTCTCCCTTTCCATCTGAATCTGTGAGGCTGGCTAGGCTGAGAATACATGGCGAGGCCAATGTCACCCAGGCAGCTCCATGGCCAGGGGTCTTGCATCAGAGAACGTGGCGAGATGCAGGTAAATTCCCTCCCTCCCACAAGGCCACATGGCACCATCTTTTGGCACAATCCAGATTAGCCAAGGCAAGCCTCACTCTCGCACCTTCTCCTGCCCTGCCGCACAGCCCAGAGAAAGACTCTGGAAACTCCCCCCAGTAGCTTTAGTTCCCCACGGCTCCCTCCATCATCCAAAGGACAACTTGTGGCTCACACTAAATACGGCTAGTTCGAACAAGCTGGTTTCCGAAACCGTGGCTTCTCCATGAACGTTAAGACAAAATGAATCAATTTGGAGGGATGCTGAGGAAAGCGCATCCATCCCTGATGCCAAGCTGCCTTCTGATGCTGACATGGGAAGGGTCTAAGATTATGCACATAAAGCTAGAAGTGCAGTTCAAGCCAGCCAGCAGGCCTTTGAAATGATGTCAGTTCCAGCATCACAGCAGTTTTATCAGGTTGGCATGGAGCCTGTCGGAGCAAACTGCAAAAGCGGTGCCTTTTCTCACACTAGTGCTGAAGTGTAGCATGGCTGAACTAGTCAAATACTGTCTGTTTCTGACATCCTAGGGAATCACAGAATATGCACCCTTGTGTTGAAGGCATTTTAGCAACTGTGGTGGCAAGAGGCTTGTTAACAGCCTGAATGTGTCTCATCTCCATAACAGAAGCTGCTGGTATAAATGGCCAGCAAACAACCGCTCTTGAACTCACCTGGTTTCCTCAAACGTCAAGAGAGCCACTTGCTTCTGTTGGGGGAGTAAGTGAGTCATTCTGGGCAGCTTCTCATGGTCATGAGTTTGATATCAAAGAGGGGATTTCAATTTCCAAGAGAAGAAATGCTGAACTCTTATCCAAGCGAGGAAAGCTTCCTTCCTCCCAAACTGGGGTTATAACAGAGAGCTTCAGCTATTGGGCAGTACAGAGACTAAATAGATAGATAAAATAACATGCTAGAAGAATAAGAATTTTTAGGGCAAAGGTGAATAATAAGAGAACACAAAACATGCCATTATATATTTGCACAAGCTTTTCTAGGGTTGGTTGTTCTTTTACCTATTTTTACCTTGCCTTTCCTCCATCACAGAACTCAATGTACCAGGTTTCCAAGCCCAGTTCAAGCTACATTTAAAACTTTATTCTGCTTTGGACCTTGGTGTTGTGATGATTACATTGCATTTGTACCCGGCATTTTCCACTTCGCAAGGAACTCAAGGCAACTTACACGAATTTCCCCTACTCCATTTTCATTCTTACCACATCCACCCATTTGGCAAGAGAGGCAGAGAGAACGCCTGCTGCAGGAGACCGTCCGCAGCTCCACTCAGCTGCTGCCGGCATCTCCCCGTTCCCTGCTAGATCTTTAATTCATTACATTCATAGCTGAGCCTTTATAGCTTGTCTGCCCAGTTCCTTAACTCTACGTACATTTTATTTGGATGCGTGGTTCTACTGCTGCATCACGCCTGCATTTTGTGTGAGATTTTACTATTCCTCTTGTAAATCTCCTCAGTCTTTTAGTTTGAGGGTGGCGGTGGGGATGCGGCAACATCAAATGAGCTTTTCCATGTGTGTATCTCACATCTGGGAACTGATGAGAGCCAAACCGGCTTCGCTTTAGCAAAGTTGCTGCGACACGTGACTTTAGCCATGCGCGACTTCTATGGCCAATGCAGAATGCAAAAAGTTTGCATTTCAGGGCAAACCTTTTAAGAATTTGCAGGAGATTCCATACTGATGAAGATACCATTTTTATGCCTTCTGAGCTAACCTCTGTTGGTTTGGGTTTTCTGCATCTGTGAGCCATGAAAAGAAAGCGTGGGAGGGTAGCTGTTCAGTCCTCATCTTTCCACACCCGAAGTTCTCTTTATAAAAATCAAAATCAAATCCTCAGGTGTGGGGGGTAGACTCTACTATTCTCTAATGCTGATTCATTATCTATGCGTTAGAAGCTCTACTGAATGGGGCAGCAATTAATGAATTGCCAAAATAGAGGACAAGCATCACTGAAGAGGAGTACAAAAGGGGACATTGGTTTGCATATGCTAATTTATATTCATAGCTAAATCTTTAGAAAAATAATCCTATATTTTTTAATTGAAATACCGAGCATCTTACCACGGTATGTGATTCTGTAACCAGGTAACTTGCGTTCCTGCCGATCCAGTCAGGTGTCCAGGTGCTAATTGTTGATGGGCAACAGTTCCTATGGTTCTTTAATTTTAAACCAGCAATTGTCTTTGAAGAAAGCCAGTGTGGCCTAGTGGTTAGAGTGCTGGTTAGCATGCTGGGCAGGGATCCAGGTTTTAGTCCCACTCAGCCACAAAGCTCCATCATTGACTCTCACTCTAACCTACCTGGCAGGGTTGTTGTGAGTAATACATGGAGATGAGGAGGATCTGGTAGGGTGCCCTGGTTTCCTTGCTGGAGGGAGAAAAGCAGGTTAAAATGCAATAGATAGATAGATAGATAGCATGTTGCTCTGGCAACCTGTCAAATAATGGCCTGGGCCCCACCAGTGAGTTTGACCACAATACAAGATTTCAAACACTGCTGGTGGGAGGAAAACAATCGAGAATGAAGTGGTTAAATTGTGGTGGGGGTTAAAGCTGGCTAACACAGGAAATAATTTGGATAAATCGTGTGATAGAAAGTTCTTTCATATTTAAGGATATGTATTTTCTCTTGAATTTCTTGCTTGGAATTTAATGCAAGGTCAACCTTCCTGCACGTCTTTGACAGCTAAAAGTCTGGAATTACAACACTGGAGGGTTAAACGGGCACCTGCAATAACACACCAGGTGGGGGCGTTAATGCAACCTTCAATTTTTGAACTGGGTGGCCTTCAGGTATAATCTACCAATGGATAAATATATGGATATTTGGGGAGCCGCTGCTGATGCCTGTGCATGATTATATTTTATGATGACAGCATGTTCTGTTATATATGAATATATGGGGAACCCACTCAGGGAGTCTGATTGGCTAATTTGGTGGGATAAAATCCAATAAATAAATAAATATTAGGGGTTTGGACCCCTTCCAACTCTACTATTCTCTGATTCTGTTCTGTGACATATTGTTAGTGCCACGGATGGCTTTATATTTCTTTTGAAACTGGTACTGTTTTAGTTTTGTCCTTTTTTCTTCTCTAATAGTTCTGTTGCATTGTTTTTGTATTTCATAATAAACAGATGTCAGAGACTGGCTGGGGAATGGATGAGGGTTCAGTCACTGTGGCGTAAGAATGGGTTGAGACTGGGAACGGCAGTGCAGGTATCCTGTGTAACACAAAACAGGCAACACAAAACAGAGGGGATCCTGGAGCCTTGAGCAAAGTGGGAAGAGCTGCCTTGGCCTTGTTGACTGGTGAGGTGCCGCAGTGGAAGAACCGGTTGACCAACTACAATCCTGACCTTCCAGATGTGGAGCCGATCCAGAGCAATCAAGAAATCTCATTGCACAAAATATCACCAGTCATTGGCACTGATGAACACACCATTTCTGTTAAACTCTGTGTCTGTCAAGCTCTCTCTCTCTCTCTCAATCTCTCAATCTCTTGCTCTCTGCTTTGGAGGAAAAGTCAGACTCTGAAATCCCAGGGAGTTATTAGCAAAGTTGCCTTCATACTCTGGCTCTAAACTCCTGCGATATCATAGCTGAAGTTATTTACATGGGTGAACCAGCAAAGTTCCTTCATTCCAGGACAGGAGCCAGCACCAGGCATGGTGGGGCAAATGTCCTGGTCCATGATCTCCAGGGGCACACAGCAGTGGACGGGCACCACCCCCTCGCTTCTAAAAACACACAATTTGCAGCCCCGATCTGCAAAAATGACGCCAAACAGACGCAGGCATGGAGCCCACAAGCCTTCTGGGGAAAGGAACGTGGTGGCGGTGCCAGGCTGCCCAGTCCTGACACCTGCCCTGGATCGCTACCTGCCACCTGCGCAGGACAGCTCAGCAACCTGTCTGCTCAGCCGAGAGGTTTCGTGGGGCTTCATACGGACACAAGTACAAAGCAGGGACCGTGTGGCCGCCAAAGGAAGTTTTGCTGTCAGCTTTGGCAGGTGCTAGTTTGAGGCTCACCTGAACTTGGCTGCATCTGCACAACATATTTGTATGTAAGTTAGAAAGCCAACAGGGGCATATCAAGGCGAATTGCCGGTTGATCCCTGGCAGTTTAATTCCTTTTTCATCACACCTGATCCTTATGCTGATGTCCTCAGAGACTTGGCTTGTTTAAGGCTAAATACAAAACGTGTCTATAAAACATATATTGATTACTTTAACAAGCTCATTAAATTTGATTATCCTTCATAAGACCATTAGCTCATTCTTCTCCTTCACCTTTCCAGTATTAAGCTGAAAGACACCTTTTTGCTATGTGAAGGACTCCTTGCAAGCCTCATAATAAAATAAAATAAAATAAAATAAAATAAAATAAAATAAAATAAAATAAAATAAAGCTTCATAATGTATGATGAACACAAGTCCTGGATTTCTAGAATGCAAAATATAGCCCCTAACTACAAGTCTCTTTCTGTGCCCGCACCTCATGGGCAGATATGCATGCCCCGACACCTTATTACATAGCTATAAACCTGTTTTACTGCTCATAAAGAAATTCAGATGTGAAACACAGGCTGTACAGACGACGTAATGCCTGGGGAATGGGTAACAGATTTGCACCGCCAAGAGCTACAAGCTGGAAACGGTGAAAATGTTCACGGTTTTCAGCAAAGTGAACCAAGAAGTGTGACAAATTTGTCAAGGGCCAGGATGCTGATTCTATACCTGGCATCTTCCCTGCTTTTCAGCCCGGAGCTGGGCAGTCCTTGTGCTCGTCTAGTGCTTGCTTGCTTGCTTGCATGCTTGCTCACTCGCTCGCTCGCTTGCTTTCTGGCTCATGCACTTCATTTCTGCTCCACTCCCAGCAGCTGTGCAGGGCAGCGCTGGGTCCAGGAAATAATAATAATAATAATAATTATTATTATTATTATTATTATTATTATTATTATTATTATTATAACAATTCTATGCCACCCCTTGCCAAAGCCTCGGGGTGGCTCACAACATCGAATAAAATACACAATAAATTAAAACAATAACAATTAAAATATATACAGTAGAATAAAATAAGCCGCCCTGGCCAAATAAAATTCAATAATATCACAGTGCTATGTACTTCTCAGGCTCTTCCCCCATCACAGCCAACTGGCTGGGGGCCCCACTGTCCACCGTGTCCCCCAAAAGCTTCCTCTGATAATCCAGATCACAACGGAGGGCCAAACACTGACGCAAACAACGTGACAATGCTTGGCATCCCTTGCAGTGTATAAGCAGCTGCTGCAGAGACAATGTTAACGGAGGGAGGCAATGCCAAGCAAGGGCAGGGGGGCGCAGGGAAGGTGACTGGGAGCCCCTGGTGGCTGTGGCAGTGCAGGTGATGAGGGGACCCGTCCCCACCCAGCCATGGTGCTCCCTGGGAGACCTTGGACCAGTCACAGACTCGCAGCCCAACCTACCTCACAGGGTGGTTGTGCTGAGGAGAAGATGGAGCTATGGAAGTTGCCCTGCATTCCTACAAGAGGACAATGATGGGATATAAAGGCAGTGCAATGACATCATCGTGACAACCATGTAACTTCCTCAAAGTTCCTCATGCCTGTGGTAGAAGATGAAACTCAAATACTTTGGCCACCTAATGAGAAGAAAGGACTCCCTGAAGAAGAGCCTAATGCTGGGAACAACAGATGGCAAAAGAAGGAGGGGACGGCAGAGGATGAGGTGGCTGGATGGAGTGTGGGCTTGGGTGGACTCCGAGGGACGGTGGAGGACAGGAGAGCCTGGAGGAATGTTGTTCGTGGGGTTGTGATGGGTTGGACGTGACTTTGCAACGAAATGAAACGAAACAAAGCAAAACATTAAAAGGTTGGGCACCCATAACCCGAACCCGAACCTTTCCCCAGATCAGGAAGCACCACCGAGATGTTGCGAGGAAGTCTGAAAGTCTAGCACAAGGAAGGGCCAGTGCCGGCATTCACAGAACTGTCTTTATCTGTAGAGATGGAGCTCAAAGTCCAGAGAAGCAGAGACTGACTAAAAGTCGCATCATAAGACCGTTAAATGAAGCAGCCTCCAAGACTGGGTCCAATTCCGCTCTAGCGGTCATGGTTGCTCCCAGTGCAGTTGGGGACAACACAAACACATCCCGAACAACACAAACACATTCATTCATTATGCTTTAGGCACTCCTGGACATTGCTACACCTGGAATGCCACTTTGGCCATGAGGGCTGGAAGGCAGTTTTCATCACAGAAACTTGCACTGCCACCTTAGACCAAGTTAGACCGTTTATCCATCTATCTGGCTCACACAGCAGCACCTAGAGACTGGTGTAAACGTCATTTCAGTTCGATTTTGAAGAGAATTTATCAACCCCCCCTGCATATTCAGGACAAAAAGAACATATTTTATTTTTAAGATTAATGTGGGATAAAATTAAGATGATTGATTATTCATCCACGTCCAGAACTTGGTGTGCTCAGCTCTTAAAAAGGCAGGAGTTGAAATCCTGCTATTCTAACCACATTAGTGCTGAATAAGGGTTGCCCCCTCTTCTTTCTGAGTGGCACCACATCCTTGACAGCTAAACAACAAGACGGCTGCACCACAGTCCTCTTCATGCTAGGAATAACCGACTGAATATAACCGGTACAGAGCCATGAGAATGTTTGTTGCTGTTTGCTTGTGATAAGCATGCACCCAAATTCACCAAATTCTTCACGTTCAGCAAAGACAAGACTCGAGATTTATTTATTTATTTAAAGTATTTAGATGCCATCCTGTCGCGAAAGCCTCAGGACGGCTCACATAGATAAAATACAATAAAATATAACATAAATAAAATTATTGACCCACACTGGCTGCAATAAAAACATATAGGTCATAATATTAAAACTTATTAAAATATTGCTGAAATAAGAAGGTCTTGACTTGGCCCCGGAAAACATATAGCGACAGCGCCAGGCGGACCTCTCCGAGCAGCACAGATTCAGTTTTTAACACGCAATGCAGGCATAGACCAAACTGACTGTTTCGCCCAACCCTCGCAGGGGCTCTCCATTATCACAGGCAGAGAGAGGGCCTTTTCAGCTTGCTGCAGGGGAGAAGGCAAGAATGACGCCATCCAGCTCAGACCCAGCAGTTGCCCTTCATGCCTTCGCAGTCTTGAGGCCAGGTGTCTTTAAAGCGCACTGTGGGACTCGGAGAAACCCAGCGGCTTCTTCCTGCTGCCAAGGTGTTCCATCTCCCCAGCATCTGCTCCGTGAGGCACTGCAGCCGGGGCCCCTCAAGTTCAGAGGCAAAATCCAAACACGGCAATCACTTCACCCGAGAAAAAGTCATTGAATAAATCACATATATGGCACCGGATTGTAGTTTGGGAGGAGGAAGGGGGACAGAAATACATTAGCAATAGGAGCAAGATGCTGAATGATTGGGGACGCAATGACGTTGGTAAAAGCTGAAAGCAGCTGTTTGTCGTGGAAAGAAGTCACATTAACTGCGCTCCAGCCAAATGGTCTATTACAAAAATTATAGAAATGATCCACAAAGCTCATATTAAAACTTCAGGAGGAATGCTCTTGAGTGACTGTCAGGTTTGCTATTTGTGAGTCTAATGCTGTAGGGAACTTCTTCCAGGACATTAACAAACTCCATTTGCAATGCCTCAAGCCATTATTTCCCAATCAGCAAAGGCCTCCATGGTAGACGGTTTTGTTTTCTGCGCTGCTGATGGCTTTCACACACTGTAACCAATTTGCCTGGAAAGGGTGAGGTTACATTTCGGAAATAGAGTAAGCTACAATGCCATTGAGACAGACTCACTGCTGCTCACACGACTGTTTGCTTTTTAATGGTCATTTGAGAGAGGAATGAAAGATGCTGCTACAAGCAGAGCCAAACTGGCAAAATAGCCAGAAATGCAGGGAGATGGCTGGTCGATTGGTCTGAGCTCGGGAACCTGAAGGGCTCCATCCAAAGGGACATGCGCTGTCCTGGTTACCCTTCTGGGACCCAATTTGCATTGGCACTGGGGCCACGTTTTAAAGTGGCTGGGACCACCTCTGCTCTCTGTCGCCTTTCCTTGCCTGCCTCCTTGCTGGTGCTGCGATGTTTCTTCTGAAGGGACACCTCTGCCCTTCCTCTCCCCTTGCCTTTCCCAAGGAGTGGAGATTGGGGAGGGGTTTCAACAAGCAATCTGGGGAGGTGTGGTGGGCCACACGGATCCTGGCTGCTTCCCTGAACTCTGCCCAATTCGAAAAAGTCTAAGTAAAAGGTAAAGGTTTCCCCACGACATGCTTGACTCTAGGGGGCGGTGCTCATCTCCGTTTCCTGGCCGAGGGGGCCAGTGTTTAACCGCAGACACTTTGCGTGGTCATGTGGCCGGCATGACTAAACACCAAGGTGCACGGAATGCTGTTACCTGCCCACTGAAGTGGTACCTATGTATCTACTTGCATTTGCATGCTTTCGAACTGCATGGTTGGCAGGAGCTGGGATGGGGCACGGGAGCTCACCCCGTGTGTGGATTTGAACCAGCGACCTTTCGAGCAATAGCCCAGCAGCTCAGCAGTTTAACCCACTGCACCACCCATACCCCCTTGCAAAGGGTTCTGTTGCTCCTGGCAGAGTTAAAAAGCACTGAGGAATGCGGGAAGATGGAAACCAGGTGGAGAACAGCACCTGGCCATGGGAATATTCAGGGAGAAAACACGGGTACTCTGTCTCTGAAGTGTTGGCCTTGCTCGTTGGACCATTTCTTGGCTATATTTTATGGATCGCTCGGCTTTCAAATCCTTGTTCTAGCTGGCATTTTGAACTCGGAAGATTGGATTTTTGTGTAGAGGGTGGGAAACAGTGGCCATTTCAACATACCTGTATTCTCCCTAGGATAAAAATCAGAATGAGCATGAGTTTGCTATCAGGACCAAATCTGGAAGACTGGCAACTGAGCAGAGAAATATGGTCTGTGCTTTCTCCTCTGATTACCTTCATTCCTGCACTCGTCTGCAAAACTGCTAGCAATCAATCCCTCTTCATTTGTTTAACTCCAAAGGTCATCGCAAACCAGGAGAAGGAAAAACAACGACCAGCCATGACCACAACAGAGGATTGAATCAGATTATCTGCACCACTAATAAATGATACAGAGTTCTGTCAAATTTTAGAAACAGCGGCTGCAGGTAAGAAAATGTGATGCATAACAAATTTGCCCAAACACATGCATATTCCATAAAATCCAATGGCTCTGGGGAATAAAAGGAATGGGATAAATCTCTCGCTTGGTGCCTTATCCAGTGGCCAAGACACTGAATCATGACAATATCTTTCGCCTCCCACTCACACACACAGAGCTGTTCCTTCCAAATCAGCCGCAGACTGAGTTGGAAAGGACAGCCTGGAAAAGGTCCTTCTTAGAGCAGAAGTGTAAACTCAGATAAAGATCACTGGTGGGCATCTTTTGACTTGAAATTCCCACACCACAAAGAGGATCAGATATGTAGCAACCCAGTGACAAAGACAGGGTGGCCCATGTGGACTGGGCATAGCATGGAAAGCATTCATGCTCAGGTCATGTTCACCTGAGCTGAGCAGCTGGGCTGCCACCACTAAAAGCGCCTTCCCCCCTCCGCTCTTGGATGTTTGTGTGTATGGTGGGGAAGCAAAGGGGCATTGGCCAACATGAGCTCCAAAACGAGGAAGAGGCTGTTTAAAATGGCGTGGAGAATCCAAGGACAACCCACCAGCAGAATGTGTGGAATTCGAGAACAGTGGATAGTCTTACTACCCAACTACAGCTCTAGAGTTTCAGAATTAGAGACAAGTTTGATTTTCCACAAAAGGTTGTATTGTGGATAGTCTGCGGCCTGTGAGATGAGGCGGTCTTGTTTCCCTCACACCCTCACCACACACACGTCTGTACTTTGCTTCCCTAATATTCCAGCTTTACAACTCCGAACATTTATTGCCATGTAGGCTATTCAAGATGCTATAGTTAAAGGTTGTGTCAGCACTTCTGCTATAAAACTCATTTATGAAGGGTTTATAACTTGAAATATAAAAATGCACTTCAGGATGAAAAGGTGCTGCACAAGTCTCAGGCTGACTTTCCCTTTTTTGCCTTTAAAAAACAAAACAAAGCATCCTCAATGGCTTCCCCTCCCCAAACAAACTGGTATTGTTATTTTAAGATTTTATGCGTGGAAGATGAACAAGTCTTCTGATTTAATACACTTTGGCTTGACCGGGTTATAAAATGGTAACAGCACAATCCGTTGGCTTCCTTAAAAGAAAAAAGACAACAAACAAACAAACGGATTGCTTTTGGAACAGGTTTGTAATCTGAGCAGGAACTTAAAAACTCTTAAAAAGGGGCTTAAAAACTCTTTGTCAGCACAAAAGGGTCACGAGGTTGTTGCAGAAGGTAAATGTAGAAGGCTTCTTCATAAAAACCTCAGGAGAGCATCTAGGCATATTTCTGGAGGACCACCTTGAGAACTTTCTGAAGGCCAGCATGTGGCAGGAACTGCTAAGAGCTGTGGACCGGTGTTCCATGTTATGCCCCCCGGAACTAGGAGTGGCAACTTCTTACTGAAGTATTGTCAGGTCCTGCACTAACCCAACTTCTCTGTGCTGCTCATGGGACAGGGTTCATTCCCAGCAGCACTTGCTGTTACATATTCGGGGAGAAGACGCTACACTGAAGCAGGCCGACATCTCTGGCCAGCAACAAGCAAGCATTCCTGCTGCCAGAGAGCCAACTGATGAGGGCGGGATTAGAAGCAGGATGTTCAGGGGGATCGCCTGCCCCCCAGCTTCTACCACCTGAGGCAGCTGCTGCTCTCTGCCTAAGGACAGACCAACTTCATCTCAAGCAGCCTTTTTCACTGCAGTGAGTTCATACATTCAGCTGAAAGAGCAATCAGTCAAGTGATGGGAAATAAACACTTAGCTACTCACTTGGCCTAATGGAAGGACCGGCCTTGTCTCAGACACTTGCTTTTCACTAGACGCAGTTCACACATTCAGAGAGCCAGTGTGGCGTAATAGTGAAGAGCACGGGACTGGGACTCAGGCGATCTGGGTTCCAGTCCCCGCTCGGCCATGGAGCCAACTGGGTATCTTTGGGCCAGTCAGACTCCCAGCCCAGCCCACCTCACAGGGTTGTTGTTGTGGGGATAAGATGGAGGAGGAGATGTAAGCTGCCTTGAGCCCTTTGTAGGAAAAAGGCAGGATATAAATAAAATAAACCTGATGGGTACTAAACAGTTAATAAGAAATCAACCGATGGCTTTGCACGTCTGAAAGAGTTTTCCTCTGAAATGAATGGTCCACCATCCTATTAGTACCCACAATATTCTCTCTACTGTTTTTTTGGCAGAAATCACATGGAAACCAAACTGCAGAATCTGCTATACTTGACCCTGTATTAGTCCATGTGACTCCATTTCAATTTTAATGGTAAACTATTGGAATCCCATGCTGTTGGGAAGCAAATCAAGAACCATATAAGCTCGTGAATGTCTTATTCTTTGGCTTCTGGTCTGAGCTACAGAAGCTGAATGCTTTCCAAAATATGGAGTTGCCTACCTTGAAAACCAGAAGCCATAAATTCAACTTCCAAGGAATTCTCCTATTTCAAGACAGATTAAGTTGGGAGTGAGAAAGATGGCTGCATTGGGTGCACATTCTCCAGGGCTGCTGGCTGGTCTCCAAAGAATAAGAATCAGAAGAAAAGAGAAAGAGCACGAGACAGCCTGGGAATGTGGGCCATCCTGAGCCTCTGAGATGAGAGAAGCAAGGATGCTGATCTCGAGGCCAGGCTCCCAGGCATGCAAGTAGCCTCTGGGAACAACCAAAGAGCTGCTGGCAGGGAACTCGGAACAGGAGAGTTTTCCAAATTCTGATGAACCGAGCACGGCTCTTTATCCCATGACACACTGCCAGAAGAGGAAGGTGGCCCAGTAAGAGGATGGGCACATGGAGAGAAGGTGTGATGACTTTCTGAAGGCCCCTCCCAGGAATGGGGCCTGGGCCTGCTTGTCAGGAGAGTTCCTGGAGGTGAATACCAGATGGGGTTCAACAACCTCTGTGTGCATACTTAGAGTCCCATTCTGGCTGTTTGTGTATTTCGGTCAATAAAAAACACTTTGCAGGGGAAAATCTGTGGCTTTAAATGTTTGAAGGATGAGCCCCAGCTTCTGAGAGCTTCTTTGACACGGTTCTTTGGCCACTCTTGACAAAGCACGGTTGCTCGCATTGGCCTCATTCCCAATTGCCTGCATTGCTCTCTGTTGGTTGGATCCTGATCACACAATACCGCACAATACTGTCCATAGCTGCCCACTCAAATGTGAGTTCCACTGAGTTCAGTGGGACTTATTCCCAGGAAGGTCAGTACAGGATTCCAACCTCAGCTGGACAAAGTTACCACTGAAATTGATGGAACTAGTCAGTGATAACTCCTGGAATGGAAACCAAGTTCGTAAGTGTCTAATCCGCTAGCATGGGGTCACTGGGGGGGGGTGGGCGTGGGGTTGGTGGACTCCAGGAGATGGTGGAGGACAGGAGAACCTGGAGGAATGTTGTCCATGGGGTTGCGAAGAGTCAGACATGACTGTGCAGCTACACAACAACAGCAACCTGCTAGCATGTGGTTAGATGTAGTACTGTGATGTCATATTGTTGTTTCTGTGTTCCCGGTCAGGTTGGAATCCTCTCCCGTGGAGAAGAAAACCACCCCCCAGCAACCGAGGGCAAACAGAGAGAAAATAACAGAACTGTGTTACCAAACAGAAGGAAAACCAAGTGCTTGCTCATGCAACCAAACTCATATTTAGATGTGGCCGATGCCCACTGCTGGCCTGGCAGGTCCCATGAGTGTAACGGGACAGTGGAGGCCAAGCAGTCTCTCGATACTGCAGCAGAACGGTCCCTATTCCCAAGTCAATTAGCATCAAGGAACCAGCAGCAAACGCCATTTTATATCTGTCATTATGATGCCACCATGATTCAAATGAGTTAAAATGCAAAATACCATGTTCCTGGACTATCTCTCTCTCTCTCTCTCTCTTTTTTGTAAAATAAATAAATAAGGGTTGGCAAGCAGGTGGCGTGATCTGCTCTAACACACAGGGATGAAGGAAGAGAGGAGAGCCAGCCATATCCTTCACAACTGGAGACAGATGGGAGTCTAAAGAAAAGCCTCCGTGAAGACCATCATGTGCAGGGTCTAAAAAGCATCCGATGCCCAGGTTCAACCTTCAGCACCTGCAACATGGAGATGATAAACCAGAACTAATTTGTGGGTGCTGGCAACGGCTGCTGAGTTCATGGACGTGCAGCACTCTGAGCATTCTCAGGAACTGATACACATTCCAAATATTATTTGTTCGCGACACTTCTATCCCATCCTTTCTGCAGGA
The DNA here is from genome assembly GCF_004798865.1 of Varanus komodoensis. Classification (NCBI taxonomy): domain Eukaryota; kingdom Metazoa; phylum Chordata; class Lepidosauria; order Squamata; family Varanidae; genus Varanus; species Varanus komodoensis. Next base: position 6,271,202 of record NW_025335817.1, on the reverse strand, counting down.
GGTGCAGGGAGACACACGCAATCCCCATCACCATTTTATCCTTGCCATAATCCTGTGAAGTATATTAGGCTGAGAGAACGGTGACTGAATGGACTTCATGTCCGGGTGAGGATTTGAATTTGTCTGACACTTTAAATACTGTGCTGCTGTGAACCAAATAAATCTCAAATAAACTGAAGCCAATTTCAAAAACAAACAAAAACAGGATACCAAAATTACATGAAAATTACATCTTTTCAGATGAAATCTGGAACTATACAACTTTATCAAGAAAGCAATAAATCTGGCATGCTCACAACACCTGGCTCCTCAGTTCCTCTTGAAATCTAAGCACGCTTTGTCAAAACGCCCCCGCAGGGCTGTGCATGTGATTCAGTTACTTGGTGAAACACACGCCATATGCAGGCAAACAGCATTCTCTGGAAGGCTGAGCATGACCCAATATCAGCACGGCCCCCTTACCATGCTCCGTCTCCAGGTGCATCCTTTGGCAGGGGCCCATCCGCTGGGCTCTGCTCCATCACACAGCTTCTCTCTTCCGGGAACGGCACTCTTGCATACGTTGGACAGCTCGCTCATTCACCCCAAGCCACGTGGGGGAAAGCCTCACTCACTGTCCGAATGACGTCTTCAGTGTGTGGCTTTAGGGACTGATGCAGCCACATCTCTCAGCAACCCCACGTTCCTTCTGATTCTTACGTAAGACGGCCAGGATTGCTTAATCCTCGAGCCTGGATTCCAAGGAGCAGTTCTGTGTTTTGGAGCTCAGATCACACCCTGGTTTGTCATGTTCCTGGACAATGACTCTTTTAACCTCATCAGTTTGCCTTGTAGGAAGAAAAGATTTTTTGACTGGCCATAGCCACCCCAGTAGCTGTTTTACGGATGGGCGACCCAGCCCACAGCAGCCATTTTGTGAAAGCACCCACAACCCGCTCTCCAAAGTTCTATGGTGCCAACTGAACCAAAAGGGCTGGTACCCTGATCGAATGCAAGACTGCTGCACACCACAGTCTTGTGGGTTTGTTTGCCCTGAAATGAGGACACTCTGCAGACTTGTACTCTCTGCTTACAAACAGAGCGTGAAAGCACAAGCAGAGGCAAACAGGCACTCCTCCTCGATATTCTTCAGAGAGTAGCTTCTGCAGCCCCTCAGGCTTCATGTCCTTCTTACATTACACTTACACCCTGCCGTTCTTCCTCTTTCAAGGACTTCAAAGTGCCTTCCAAGGATCTCTTCTTCTCCATTTTATCCTCACAGAGGTAGTGAGTGAACTTGGCCACCACTCTTGGCAGGCATCCCAGGGTCATCATGACTTGGATTCTGGAGGAGAGACCTTGGAGACTCAGCAATGGGAGGTTTGGCAACTCAGGGAGAGGGGAGGCCTTGGAAATGCCCCCGGGGTGGCTGCCCATAGGTTCCCAGGCCAACCAGCAGAAGAGAGATGTTTTGGAAGAAAGGGGAGAGGTCCAAGAAGCGGAGGAAGGGTCCCTGATCCCACGGCAAGGAGTTGGGAGAGAGAAGCTGCCCAGTTGGAGGGCTTGTGTAGGTCTCACTGCCTGGCCCCTCACCAGCAAGAGGCACCCTGAGGGGGGAACCCACAGCGTTACTGAAAGAGGAGGATTCTGAGGAGTCGTTAACAGTTTGGGGTCAACGTTCTTTGGGTGCCAGAGCAGGGGCTTATCTTCAAATTCACTAGGGGGCCTTCTAGAGTTACCCTGTCTTGTAGCTGCAATGTGCCGATAAAGGTCTTCGTTGCACACAGGCTGCCTGGTGTTTTGGAGCCTGGAGGGCAGGAAGGGAAGGGACAAGCTCAGGACAACCACCACCCTGTGGGGAAGGCTAAGCTGAGAGGCAGTGACTGGCCCAGACTCGCCCAGCGGGCTTCACGGCCAAGTGAGGACTACATCCCAGTCTCCTGAGTCCCTCTGCAACACTCAGACCACTGTGCCACACTGCCTTCGCACACACTTTGCGCAGCGGGAAAAGCTTTCAGCGTGTGGAGAGGTGAGCTGCCCAGATCTCTGGAGTTCAGGTCTGAGACTTTTAGCTACTGTGATGCAGCGGCTCCTGAGTTTCCGCTGAGAAATTAGGCTGTGCTGATGCTTTCAACCAAATGTTTAGGAAATAAAAACACATATTTGTGAAACACATACCCACCCACCCAGATTCTGTTCTAAATGCTTTCCCCGCTTTTGTTCATCTTGATCAAGGGATGCCTCATGCTATTCTCAGACCAAAAAGCCTTGCGTCCGTGTGCTTATGAACACAGAGAACGGCCACAATCAGCTTCGACCGATTTCAGAGGCCTTCATTGTGCCCACCTCTATATGCACCTCTCCCATCTTGCATGCCCTCCAAACCCTCCACCAATTCGCTGAGATCACGGGAAAAGTTTAAGCTAATTCGTTTAAATTATGGCTTCCTCTTTCAGTGGATTCAACAGTTCAATTAATTTAAAGCTGGATCCTTCACCCACACACAATGGGATACCCTCATCACATCACGGAATATTTTTTGCATCTGAAATCTGACCCCCCAAATGTATGGATGAAGAAATAATAAATAAAGGAAATGTAAATTAGGTTTTCGGTTGTACATATGGTTTTCCTCATTTAGGATAAAGTTTAAAATTCTGCCCTGATCACAACTCCTTTATGTAATTTATTACTTCACTTCTTTCTGTGATCCTTGTCATGGATACTTTCTTTAAAAAACAAAAACACAAATACACAGGTTTGCTGCAGTATCTCTTATTAAATTAAATAAATCTCCTTCATTCGGTTTCTTCTGGAGGAGTATTACTTCCTATCCTGGTTAAAGCACATGAAAATATGCCAAATTGTTTGAATGTCTTTCAATACCTGAATGCCATTTGTATAAGATACCACCCTAATTATGCTTCTCTGTCTCCATCTCCAAAAGACCATAATATCCAACACACAATCAGGACATCCATTCCTTTATTTTTTTTAATAACATTTTTGTCCCACAATGCAAACACATGTGGTCTTTCAAATTCATTTACTAGTCAAAGAAAATTTAATTATTGCTTTAAGCTGAAAAGCTTCCAAATCTAAGACTTAAAAGAAAGAAAATCAATCTTGTTCTTTACTGTTTTCAGTAACTGAAATCTCTCTCTCCCCCCGCCCCACACACACATGAGCACACGTTCTATTTTTGTGAGTTACATTTAGAATTCTATTAGTGGCTTGTTGAAAGAATGTCATACATTTCTAGAGGCACAAACTGAATTAATTTTTATAGATTTTACTGTATTTTCTTTTTCTTCATCAAGTCTATTTTTCCCTTTTTACCCTCCCAATGTTTGTAATGCTGTCTTAGAAACTTGGAAATATAATTTTCTTTCTCCTGATATTGTCTTTTTCCATTAGGCAAACATTGATTGCTGTACCTCCACCCCGCGCCACTGCGCTGTGCTTTTAATGGAGATAAAATTAACTCACCAACACCAACTTCATTTCACACAAGATTACGTAAGATCACAACTTTTGCTTTTATTTCAGCTGCTGGCCATAAGCCTGAGTCGCCCTAAGCTTGTCCTCTCAGCGGGGTCAGGAGGGAGGGGCGCGGAAGCAGCATGCCCTCCCTGCCACCTGTTGGAGCCCCTTCCGTGGCCACACGGTGCTCGTGTCGGACACAGCTGTGGATGGCCAGCAGTGGACATAAGAGTGGTTGCCCGAAGCTCCAGAACGGGAGCCCCAGCTCTGGCCATGCTCTCCAGAATCAGCCTGGAAGTGAGCTTTGGCTTGGGCCAGGCAGACTTCCGGCTGAGCTCTGGGGTCCCCCTGGTGGGCCGTTTTCCCTTTTCTTGGAGGGATCACAACAGATGTGAATGCCTGCGGCAATGACTGCAGAAGCACCAGCAAGACTGACACTACATAGAAATAGTTTTGGGAGGGTGGGCTGCCCATCTATCCATTATTTGAAGAGCTGTCAGAGGCATCCCTTGAAGATAACAAACGGTTTAATGACAAGAAGCAAGAGCAGGAACCTTAAATCTACCATCTACACTCAACAGCAATCCGGCAAGCACATGGTTACCTGGTCCTCGTCTCCCAGACGATGAAGAAATATATTATATTTCTATTTAAATAACAGTAATTCTTTCTGAATTTGCAGCCACACCTATCAATAGAATAAACTGTTATTAACAAAACACATTCTTCCTTTTTATTAGCTCACAGTTTACATATCAGGTCAGCCTGCTTGTATCTGCCTTTGCAGAACTTGTTCTTTTTAAGAGAACTTGTTTCCAAGTAAATGTGCCTAGGACTGGAGCGTGATTGATGGCCTGAACTTACTGAATTATGAAGCCAGATGAAGGGGCAATATGAGGAGGCCAGCGCAGGCTGCCCCAATGCAAGCGAGCGTCCAGAATCTCCCGCCCTTCACATTCCTCCTCCCCTCGGCTCCAGAGCAGGACGCGGGGGCCGCAGTGGGGGCAGCAGAGCACTGAGCTACCTAAAGGGGGGCATGAGCTTCCCTCAGCTGCTTCACTTGCTCCCACAAAGTTTGAGCCCCTGTTGCAATCACTTCCGCCATCCCCTCCATCAGTCCACCCAGGAGGCATGGGAAAGAAGGTCCACCATCAAAGGAGGAAAGAAAAAACTGAGATTAGGGTCAAGCTTTTCCTGGAAAAGTGGTCTCTGCTGGCCAAAAGGCACAAAGCACCCAGCATGAATCTTTGAGCATGTGCAGAGTGGGATGCTGAGCTCAATCTAGCAAGCACCTCCATGCCTTTGGAATGGACCTTCGGAAAGAGGCCATACCTCCTCTCCATGTGCCGATCCTCCAACTGGGCTGGCTCCTTCCTCTGCAGGGGTCCAGAGCCATGCCCACTCCTGTTCCTAGTCCTCTCCTCCAGCTGCTCCTCTTGGCTATTCCCAGAGACTGCAGCCCGCCTGGGCAGTCTGACCTTGAGAGAAGGCTCTCCACTTCTCCGAAGGCCTCACCTGGGCCCACACTCCCAGGGCTGCTTCACATTCTGAGTCCGGTCCCTCTGCTGCCCAGCCAGCAATCCTTGAGAACGAGCGGCCATCTTTCTCACTCCCAGCAGAATCTTAGGAGGCCGATGTCTCCTCTTGGCATTCTCCACATTTGCTAGAGGGAGAACCAGGACAGAAGCAGCAAGCATGCAGCTTGTCATAAAGCGGTTTCGAGCTTAAGCCAGAGGAAACATCTGGTTACAGAAGAATCGAACGGGACACCATCATTCCGCCTCAATCGGCCAAACCCATCGCCAAGTCATTGTTTTACAAAGCAAGATAGTCACAGAAGTCATTCGGCCAAATATAGGCATTATCATTCAAACTCATCTGTATGTTTTTTCTGGTCAGCATTCCTTGGAGGGCCGACAAACTACAAAACTAAAGTCCTGTGCCAAACCTGCTATACTCAGATCACTCACTTAAGTTGCAGAACTGATGCATTTTTCTCAATCTTAAGTCCTGCAGTTATTTGTGTTCCAAGTCCCAAAAAATTATTCGAGCCCTTAAAACGCTTCTCTCCTGAAAACTGCAAACCAGCAACACAGGGCCACTTCCTTCTTATGGAGCTTTCCCTCCACTTTTGACAGAATTGTATTAAAATAAATTGATTTTACCACCTCGCGCAGTTGCTCAGCGAGATAAGATTGTATCTCATTTGCTACCCCAATTTTTGGTAAGCACAATGAATGTATGCATTATGTATCTGAATTACATACATTCATACATATTATATATTTTGAAAGGGTATGTATATACACTCATACATATACACTGATTCACATATGGTTATACGGTGTGTATATTATAGACTCCAAATTTTTCAGTGTCCCCAACTTTGAAGGCATCTAAATTTTATAGGCAACGCTCACTACACTTGAAATTCCCCCAGAATGTAAACAAAATAAGCAAACATATTCATTCAGGAATATTCTAGTGATACAGCCAAGCACAGCAATATGGTCTATTACATTTTAGCACCTTCTTTGCCAGCTACATGAATGTGTAACGTAATTGCTCATTTTTTAAAGGACAATTAAGAGCTATTTACTTATTTTAAAATCACCCTGATTTATTGCCAGGACACACAAGCCTAGAAGCAATATTGTTTGTGTTAAAAGCACACCACCAACTCCTGCCTTATTTTCCCTCTGCGAATATCAGTATGCTATAAATACAGAAGCCTGGACTTCACAGTTGTGAATTTCTCCACATTAGATCACTAGTGACTCCTAAAACAAAGCCGCTTCATCATTTTGAACCGAAAGACTCTGGATGCCTAACAGAAAGACCATCTTGAGCAATTGTACAGAGTAGCAAAGTCTGTATAGCGCATAACTGGAAGTCTCCTGAGTAGCCTTCTAATCAGCAGTGGGTTAATAACATTTGGGAAAGCATAATTATATACAAATGTAGGGATCCACTTAGTGAAAAGGATGTTATGACATTATGGCTTTTTCCTCTTGTGTGCAGAAACCCTTCAAGCTCCTGGTCACAGTCCAACCAAATACAGACGAGTGTGTGCTTTCCTGGCTGCAATATTAAAGATGTGATATGGGCTACATTTACACATTCAAAGCCGCTGAAGCTCATGATGAGCTTGTTCAATAGAAATTGGTCTTGCATTTGATGTGCAAATGCATCTCCATCTCAAATGGGCCAGGGTGACTTATTTTATACTGTTAACTTGTTTTATATTATTAATTCATAGTATTTTAATTGATTTATTTGTAAGCCGCCCCGAGGCTTCGGCGATTGGGGCGGCACAGAAATTTTCTAAATAAATATATAAATAAAAAATGCTACTGTGGCTCAAAATCTCAAAACTGAGGGTTATATCCAATGGTCATCGTACCCAGAGTAGATCCAATCACATGAATGAAACTTCGATTAATTACACACACTTCAGTGAGCTACTGTAGGCCTAACATTGGTCACAACCCTAAGGCCCTTTCCTTCTTTGACATTTTGATTGCTATGATAGCAATAGTTTAAGGAGACCTAAGCATGCTGGAGAACTCTATTTCCCAGCAGCCTTGGCAGCTTTTGCAGTACCAGGGAAGAAGGATCGGAGGCTTCCAGTGACCACCATCCAGCAGACAAGTGGGAAGCAAAGGGGCAGCAGGGCAAGAGACAGGGCTTGCAGGTTCAGACAGGCACCTCCCTTGCCGTGATGTAACGAGAGATGAACTTTGAACTTTGAGTTCAGGAAAACCTAGTTTGCTTTTCATTTGTTCCCATCCTCTACAGGAATGAAACAATGGTAGTTTACTGATCACTAGTTATGATTCACAGATGAGCACGAGCTCTCTCTCTCTCTCTCTCTCTCTCTCTAACACACACACACAGCGGAGACAGCTGTCCTTTCACAGCATAGGTAAAATAATGGCTTTTGCTAAATATAGGCAAGATTGTTCCCAAGAGAAAGGCCGTCAAGCAACCAAGATGAAGCCTGTGGTGCAGTCATACTAGTCAAAAGAAAATTTTAACATGAGGCCACAGGTGAACACGTTACCTTTCTAACATGGGATGTTTCAAGTACACAGGTAAAACAATAGCCCAGGTGTGTATTGTCATCAGGGAGCTGTGACTAATGCAACAAGCTCCTGATCTCTTCTCATAATGCAAAGCCTATAAAGGATACACCATAAAAATTCAGCCCAAGAGAAAATCCAGTACCTAAAACACTGACCACCATCTGCTTGTTCCAGAATATATTCTCACACGTGCATGATTATAGCGTATGGTTAGATGTTATTGGTGCCCTTTTGCTTGCAACTAATGCTCCAGTTTGTAGTATAATGAAGTAAAGCTGAAATCCTATAAACATTTACTTGTAAATGCATCTCCTTTTCAAGTAAACAAGTCTAGGCAGCTTGTAACTCTCCAAATGTTTGGGCCAACAAGCACCATCATCTCTTTGCCACTGGCTACGATGGCTGGTGATGATGGGAATCGTTGCCCAAAAAATATGATACGTTCAGACACTCTGTCCGGCGTGTATTAATGGAGTTTAGAGTAGAGTAATAAAGTAATACAGTTTGGACCTTCATGACACCTCTGATATACAGAATTGGGTAGGCCATGGAGAGCCAACCTACTGCCTTCAACCATAATCCCCAGCCAGCATGGTGGAATGTCAGAGACTGTGGGAACTGTTGTGCAGAAATCTGAGGGCCAGCAAATTACTTGTGACTGGAGCCACAGAATTTATAGTGTTATGCTTTCCTTTAATATTATTTCTTCCTTTTTCTTTGAGTGCGAACAAATGTATCACACTGTAACAATGAAAGCAGAAAACCAAATCTGAAAAGGTTTTTAAAAATGCATCCATTTAAATATGCATTACAGAATCACAATGCTGGCTGTTCGTGACATCTCCTATGATATCTACATTATTCTTTTTAAATTATTAATCTAGGATTTCATTTCCTCCCACCTTTGGAGAATTGTTGCACGGCTAATTGATCTGCAGGCATTTCAAATGCTATGAAAGACACTGGCTACAAAATAGGGTTTGATTTTATTTGCTTCGGTGATAAGAATGTCATTTGTTTATTTCAAAATAGAGATGCCAGAAGAAAGCTACCCTTTCCTTTATTTTCCAGAACATTAATGTCGCAGTGCTTTCCTCTCTCACCTGTTTTATGTGGGTAGCCAATACAGCGAATGCTTCATGTGAAAAATTAAAAACCAAACCAAACCAAACCTGCACAGAACTAGAGTGAATAATGTAACCCAAAGCACACTGTCAAGAAAGACCTGAGTGCTCATTCCTTGATTTGGCATAAACAGAAAGCGTATAGAAATGAAATGAAATAAAGGAATTGTTTTACCACACCACTAGATACAGAGTGCGAAAGTGAGGAAGGGATAACCTGAGCAGAATGTCTCTGATGATCTGGATTAACTTAATTCATCAGAGTGAACTGGAAGGTATATTCAAAATGCTTGACTGTTTGGGTAGATGGAACCATTGGACACAATCTATGCGATAAGCCAAGAGATATTAGGCCTTTCCAGCTTAGCTATACATGTGAAACGGTGGATAGATGAGCAAAGCACAAGTCTGCTTGCCCGCCTGGCCAAAGCGATCGTCACCAGAAACGCAGCCTTCCATGAGAGAATAAGTCCACGGTGGTCAAGCACTTGGAGGGGGGTTTCCTAAGAGCCAGCAGGAGCACTGACAAGCTCCATCCCAGCATGAAGGAACAGGAGCGGGGGATCAGGCTATGCAGACTGCTCAGGAACTGCTGGGACGGCAGATGCAAAAACACCGAGAAACCGCTGACCAGCTTCAGGAATGATGGGATTGACACCAGGGGTACTTTAATGGAGGACAGTTTCAGGCCTCTGGAATGCAGCTGGGGGAAGATGAAGATCTTCTAGATGGATGCCTGATGTGGATCGAAGGTCTCCCAGGTGAAGATGGGAGTCAGGTGACACCGCAGTTGGACAGGCACAGGAGGTGTGCAAATCACACCTCTCAGAGCCAGTATGATACCACACCTCATGGTATGATGAAGATGCAGGAGGTAACTTCCCTCTGGATCAGTGAGGATGGTGGGAACAGGTGGAAAAGAGTTCCTTCCCCTCCTTCCCATGGGGAAGGAACACATCTCCCATTGAGCTTTGGCTGACCCCAGCTTGGTAGCAGGAGGTGTCCCATGCTGCATTGGCCAGGGTGGCAAACAGGTCCACCAACAGGTTACCTCAGGTCTCGAAGAGTGGCATCAGGACTTCTGGGTGATGCTCCCATTCACGAATCCCACTGGTCCTCCTGCTCAAGATGTCCGCTGTGACATTGATGCTCCCAGCCAGGAGGAGACTATGGCCATGCTCTCTTGATGCACCAGTCCCAGATCTGCCGTGTGAGGCGAGTTAGGACATGGCTCTCATGCCACCTGACTTGCTCAGGTACAACACCACTGCAGTATTGCCCAAGGCGACCTGAGCATGCTTGTCCCTGAGGTGGATCCAAACTGGGATCAGTTTGTTCTGGACAGTGAGGAGCTCAGAGGAATTGACATGCGTCCCAGTCGGTCCACACTCCATGAGTCCTGCTGCTGGCACACTGCCCTCGAGATGGTGTGGGGGAGAAGGTGGTCGTGTGCAGTGAAGGGCTTGATGGTGACATTGGTATTTGCTGCTCCTGGCAGGAGAAGAACAGCACGGGAGGCTTGGAGTACAGGGCGGAAAGTCCAGAATCTCTCCATCACAGAAGGACTGGGTCTCTGTTGCAGGAACCAGCACAGAACCAGCAGGAAGCAGCATTGGTGCAGATGGTGTGAGTGGAGAAAGGCACCTCGGCACTTCCTACGCCTCTCCTCCTTGTTTTCTTTCTCCTTCAGGGCCTCTGCTGTCCTTCTGATGTTCTTGGCCCACTTCCTTGCGAAGCATTCTTCATCGTCCATGTTCCCAAGCATGGGCAGGGCAGATGGGGTGGCTGGTGGATCCCCTGCAGCGGCCAGTTGAGGGTCAGAAGGAGCTGCCCGCAAGGAGCATGGGCACGCCGGCAGCTCAGCTGTGGCCTGAAGAACGTGGCTCCAGAGCATGGGCCTGAGTCAGCCTACTCAGTTCTTCTAGGTCTGGTATGTGAACACTTGCCAGAGAGGGCAGGAGTCCACACAATGTTCCAGTCGGAGACAGAAGAGGCACAATGAGTGCCCATCCACAGAAGATAAACAGAATTCACCTCAGATGCACTTCCTAAAGGCCATTTTGAGCCTCTATGATAAGACAAAAGGATAGGTCCAAAAAAGTGACGATAGGATGGCTTTTTAAAGGAAGTTTGTGTTGTATTTTGGAAAGGATAAATGAGGAATAAAGCAAAGTTTTCATAAGAAAAAGTGAGAATGGAGCAAAGGGAGTGAATGAGAGATGGACAGAGAATGATAGAAAGACTGCCATAAAAATAGAAAGCCAGTGCAAACACTAGAAATCTCAAGGAAAGACCCGGTGCATCTGCAACAGTGGCCAGAAGAGAACTGCTCCTATACCAGAGGAAGGGAGGGGGAGGGTCCCTGGCTGAACGAGTTTAGCTAGGAAAACCTTCCCAACAACACGCCTCACACAGGTGCAGAGCCCATACGTGTGAACGCACACTGCCCTCAAAGAGCAGAAGAACCAGCGACAAAAGCGAAGCCCTAAAGGGTGAAAGAGAAAACAAAAATTACTTTCAATCATCCATGATTTTATTCTGGCATCCCCATTTTCTCTTCACAAAATATTAATTTGAAACTGTGAAAAAATAATGCTCGGTGTCAGGACCCGAGGAGGAAATTATCTGTCGTGTCTATTCAGAGCTACACATTTCACGCCAACACTGAAACCTGAGGTTCATTCACGCTTCTTTCGATGCTTTCGCAGGAGCCGAAGTGAAAAAGCACCGGTCTTGCTGGAGGGCAGCTCCATGACACTTTATGTCTCTGGCAGCCACTGCGCTCGTCCCAGATGTTCACATTACCACAGCTGCTACCCAAAGTGGGAAAAAACCCACACACACACACACCACTCTTCTAGGCCTACTGCACAAAAGACAACACACTTGTCTTTCGCTTAGCTAGTCCAAAGGGACTTGCAGTACCCGCAAACGTCTGAGAAAGCTTGTGTTGGGAAAATTCAGATAAATCCTGGCAGAAAAGGGTTGCTTATATGTGTTAAAAAGCAGATGTGCACCCCTTTCTCAGAAAGCACCTGGTTGCCAAGCCAGGTCACTGCTTAGTGCTGCTGTTACCTTAAGAAGATGGACTTTTAATTCCAGATTGAGAAGCTGCTCTAGGATAACACTATCCGTGAGGGAATACCTGTGTTCTCATCAGCCGCAGGTAGACTGAAACAAGGGTGTCCATTTGCTTCTGAATGGACCCCCCTCAGCATCTAGTCCCACACAGGCAAGCGCCTGTGCAGTGGAGTCGCCAAACCAGATTTCCTGAAGGTTTCTCCATCAGACACATTTGCATGTTTAGGCGGGATCCAAGCTGCAAAGAGGTCTATGCAACTGACAGGTCGATTTAGCAATCAGTCATGGTTTCCATGCTATGGTCACCAGTATTTCTGATCGGTTTAGAACATTATGTCCTGCCTAAAGACATCAGGATGCTATTGTACTAACATTACCTGGAAGCTTAACACTCTGCATTGGTGCATGTGACTAGCAGGTTATAAAAGTGCCTGTACATGGGCTGTGATTTTGCAGTTGGCGGCGAGATCTGCTACCTGGGAGCATGCTGTGGTCAGTCACTGCAGGGGTCCTGGGTGATCCTCCAGCAGAAGTGCTGAGGTTCAAGGAGAAAGAGGTCTTTCCGGACTGAACCTGGTTGTCCTTGTTGCGGCTGCCATCGAGGCTTTCCCGACACCTGCAAATGCTCATCATGGGGCAAGTCGCGATGGATGGGCATCCTGGGTCATCTCTCCTTCCTGCTGCAACCCAGCTCTGTTGCTTGGCCTGAATCTCCCTAGAAGTGGCAGTAGACAAAAGCCCTGGACGACAATATCCCTTTGCCAACACGCCCGGCTGCCCAAGCCCAAAACATGTAAAAAAAAAAAAAACCCATGAGAGGAGCTTAGTTCTTGCTCGTGGCAACTGTGTCGGCAAGCCCCTGCCAAGATAGGCTAGGTGGGTGTCCTTGTGGTTGCTTTCCACTGGCAGGTGAAGACAATTCTATTCAGGTAAGCCTCTGGCACACGAACGGCTCTACTGCTGAAGTATGTGGGTGGAATCGGCTGGTGCTGTTTATTTCTTTCTTGTTGTGATTAGAACTGTGCTTTTCATGTTTTTGTTTTTACACTATGCTACAATTTCAGCAGTCTTTGGATGTTGTTTTTAGCCACATGTTTTTGTTTTTACTTGGGCAGACAGGATAGAATTAAATAAAAGGAGCAAAGATTTAGGAAAGGCTGAGCGGCTAGGCCTCACCAGGAACTGGACTCCCCCAAAGTGCCCCTGAACACCGTCTGCAGCGGGTGTGGATTCAGTATTCTGCTGGCTGTGCAAAGGGGTTGGGCATACTTCTGCAGGCCTGGACGCGGCCGCTCTGTGTGAGCATGCTCTGCCTTCCTATCTGCTGGGGAAGCTGAGGAAGCGCCTGCCACGCTCTGGTCCTGCGTTGGCTGGAAAGGTGGGGGCAAGTCTTCCCTGGCTCAGCCTGGCATGCTGTGTTGCATGAGCAGGTGTGGGGGTGCAGCACCCCGCTTGAGTGGGCCACCCCGCTTGCCTTGCAGAAATAGCCCAGGCTGCTCAGTCTTATAGGCAGTCCTGCTCGATTCCTTGTGAGAGCCTTAAGCTTGCTTCTGGGAGGTCCCTCTTCAGACCAGAGTCTGAAGGGGAGGTCGCCTGACCGAATGTCCTTCCACATGCTTGCAAACACAGATGCCATTAAAATTAGCTAGATTTATGGAGAAGAAGGACCAGAGTAGCTTTGTACTTGGATGGCTGCAGGAGTCTCCCTACACAGATGCAAATTTGCCACTGCATCCTGGGGTGAGATGGGGGGAAGCAATGGCAGGGAACGCCTGAAGCTCTCCTGCCCTCTTGGAGGCACCTCAGTGGCATCTGCCTGGCCACTGTTGCTCTGATCTAGCGGGTCGCTTACATTCTCGTCTGCCGCACAACTCTGCTCACATAGTCAGGGAGCTAACGCCCAGCAAGCACCAGAAATACCTGCAAGCTGATTATCATCACCATGGAGCGGCACTTCTGCATCCAGGATGTCTGGCCACCTGCACCCATCCTTTGCAGACAGAGAAGAACAAGAGCAATGCGACAGAGGCGTCGTTTGGTTTTTCCAGGGCTGTGGATGCACAGCTGGCTCCAGCAGTCCAACAGGAGTATAAGAAACACAGGAACCTACTTCCTCCGGAGTCAGCCTCTAGGTTCACCTATCCCTATCCCTGTATTAACAACCTGGACCAGCAACAGTTCCCCAGTGAAGTTTTAGGGAGGAATGTTTGCTAGCCCGATCTGGAGTTGCTGGAGATTGAGCCTGGCACCTTTCGCATGCAAGGCCTGTATAGCTCAGCCACTGACCTGTGGCCCTATCCTGGCTGCTACGTATCAGATTAGGAATTAGAAAGGTATTGTTTAAAAAAGAACCAAATAAACCTCTGTCTCATACCTGCCAGGTAGATTATGTGCAAATCTTTCTATCAAGTCAAAATTATGCAAATTATGTGCTAAAAATAATGCTTCCCTGTTTACAACTTTTAGCTCAGTGATACTGTCTTTCAGATCATGATTGACAGAATACATTTTTCCCCAATATGAATGAGAGCCAACTGCTCTGAAGCTTGCCAGCTTGGTGCTTGAAATGCTTTTGGATTTGAACCTCTCTCCCTGTCTCCCAACTTCACTGCTGCATCAGCAGAGACACAGAATCAAAAGCATCCATGGTGGCTTCAGATGCTACTGCCGGAAACATCAAGAAGGGAGATTTGATGTTCAGATGGCCTAATGAGAAAGCATCAAACATCTGCCATGCACCAAGCTCTACCCCCTGCAAACCCTTCACCTTTCCTGAGATGGGCCTCAAGTGTTTTGAAATTGATCAGGAATTATATTATCTCAGACATAGTTGCCAAGTAATTTGCCACTTTTCCAAATTATTCTCAGTTATAGGTGTCACTTTCAGAGCACGCGCTCTGTGGGACACCTCACAAAGGCACAGTATACCCGTCAACATCTGACACAGGGAAAATAGTGCATTTATTTAACTTTTAGTAAGGTAGCAGCACTGGGTGAGCTTCCCCTTGTTCGTGCTATAATTAATTCAGGGCTCCCCCCACTCAAGCTTTCTTGGTGAATTCTTGAGAAAATCTCAGATCTTCCTGGAAAAGTTAAGCTTTGAAGAGTTTGTCCCCAGCTGACCCTGCCAACTCAAGCCAAACCTACTTGGGACTGCGATGCTGGTGGAGAGGAAAGGGATTTGGTTTGTCACTGGGGAGGGGTTGCAGAAAACAGAAAATGCCCAAGCCTTTGTGCATGCTCAGGAGCCTGAATTCCGGTGGGGATGCTTCGGACATGCAGCTTCCTCTGCCTCCTGATTTGTTGCACAAGGCCCAGAGGCAGGGAAGACTGTAAATCCCAATTCAGTCAACAGCTCCATAAATGCTACTGATACGCTCAGAAGCGTTCACGACCTAGTCTTGAAATATAGAAGGATAAAGCTATGGTTTTCCCAGGGATGCAGGTGGTGCAGTGGTTTAAGCTGCTGTGCTGCTGGGCTGGTTGATTGAAAGGTCGCCGGTTCAAATCTGCACAACGGGGTGAGTTCCCGTTGCCCCATCCCAGCTCCTGCCAACCTTGCAGTTCGAAAGCATGCAAATGCAAGTAGATGAAAAGGCACCACTTCGGTGGGCAGGGAACAGCATTCCGAACACGTTGGTGCTTAGTCATGCTGGCCACATGACCACGGAGACTGTCTGCGGACAAACACTGGCTCCCTCGGCTAGGAAACGGAGATGAGCACCACCCCCTAGAGTCAGGCATGACTGGACATAGCGTCAAGGGGAAACCTTTACCTTTTACCTTTATGGTTTTCCCAGTTGCAACGTGTGGCTGTGAAAGTGGGACCATAAGGAAGGCTGAGCACTGAAGAATTGAGGCCTTTGAATTGTGCTGGAGGAGACTCCTGCGAGTCCCTTGGGACCGCAAGGCGATCAAACCGGTCAGTCCTAGAGGGGATCAACCCTGACTGCTCTTCAGAAGGCCAGATTCTGAAGATGAAACTCAAGTACTTTGGCCACCTAATGAGAAGGAAGGACTCCCTGGAGAAGAGCCTAATGCTGGGAACAATAGATGGCAAAGGAAGAAGGAGGCGGCAGAGGATGGGGTGGCTGCGTGGAGTCACTGAAGCAGTCGGTGTGAGCTTGAGTGGACTCCGAGGGATGGTGGAGGACAGGAGAGCCTGGAGGAATGTTGTCCATGGGGCCGTGATGGGACAGGCATGATTTCAGGAATAACAACAACAAAAGCTATCAATTGGAGATGTTCTGCCTATACATGCCAGCTGACTGGGAACATGGGCTGGGCCCCCCATTGGATAGTGGGAGGAGGGTGTTCTTGCACTTATGTCTTACTGATGGTCTCCTACAGACAGCTTATTCTTGAGTGACACTCTGCTGGACTAGATGGACTCAGCATGACACTCCTTATGTTCTCATGCCTCCTCATTCTTTGCATGAGGAGAAGGCATGCAGCCCAGTTCAATCCTCAGCATTTCTCGGTAGTCCTGAGAAACAGTCTTGTCTGAAGCCTTCAAGAAGAACCTAAAGTCACTGCAGGAAAGACCAAGCAAGATGGATCAATTATTTGACTTGGTGTAAGTTCTAAGTTTCCGTGAAGGTAGAACGTGGCAGCGAGAAAAGAAATGGCTGGTGGGTGATCGAAAATGTGCCAGACTCAAACTTCAGATGGGAACTGGGCTCGGCATTTCTACTATGCAAGAGGAGTTTCTAGTACAGCATAGGATCAAGCCACATGTGTGGAATACTTCCACGAGGCCAGGTGGCATGGCTGCCAAAGGATCTGTGAAATATTCACCACTGCATACATTATCCTTATAACAAGGGTGGGCAGAAAGTAGTTCTCTACATGTTTGGCCTCTGCCAGCATGGTCAACAGTCAGGAAGGCTGAAAGCTGACGCCCAGAAGATCTGGAGATCTACTTGCTGCCCAACCAACCTTACAATGCTCCCATCCCAAAAACAGAGCTTCACAGTTAGGGCTAAAGCCCTAAATGGCTTGGGTCCTGGTTGCCTGAAGGAGCGTTTATGTTCATATATGCCCTCCCGCCCCTTGAGATCAGCGGGAGAGGCCCTTCTCCGGGAGCCCTCCATGAAGGAAATTAGGAGGGAAGGTACTCGGAGAAGGGCTTTCTCTGCGGTGGCGCCCCATCTATGGAATGCGCTCCCCAGAGAGGTCCGCCTGGCGCCGCCGTTACTTGTTTTTCGGCGCCAGGCCAAGACCTTTTTATTCAAGCGTCATTTTAAATGTTAATATTATGCTTATTTTATATGGCCAGGGTGACTTATTTTATATTGCTATTTTTTGTATTTTAACTTTATGTTGTGAGCCGCCCCGAGGCTTCGGCGAATGGGGCGGCATAGAAATGTTTTAATAAATAAATAAATAAATAAATAATAAATAAATAAATAAAGGGCACACAAAGTACGACTGACGCTGCTACATAATTTTCTTTCTCCAGAAGCAGGCACAGGACCTAAACGTGGATTGGGATGCCAGGGTCAGAGCCTCCATTGAAGCCATATGCAGAGGAGAGGCAAAGTTCTCCCCTCTTCCACAAAGCAGATGCTACCCGAAGGTGGAAAACGAAGATGCTCATAGGAATCCAGTCCATCCTCTCCTCTTTCCCCATAGCTAATCACAGCTCTGAAGGAAGGAGATTCGTCCGGGAAGTGGCACAGAAGAGGAGCTTCAAGGCCCTCCCCTCCCGCCGTTGAAATTGTGCTGCCAGGGCTGCCTTTCACAAAAGGAAATGCCACAAAGGGATGCAATTCTGCATCACCCGCATCACATGTATGCTGACCCTTAATTATCCTGTGACTTGCCCTTCCCTTCCCTTATTTATTTATTTATTTTATTTTTTGATTCATATCCTGCCTTTTTCTACAAAGGGCTCAAGGCAGCTTACATTCTCCTCCATCTTATCCCCACAACCACAACCCTGTGAGGTGGGCTGGGCTGGGAGTCTGTGACTGGGCCAAAGCCACCCACTAGGCTGCATGGCCGAGTGGGGACTCGAACCCGGGTCGCCTGAGTCCCAGTCCCAGGCTCTTAACCACTGCTCCACACTGGCTCTCCATAAACAGATACGCAGTGCTACGTGGCTATCGACTGCGCTGTTTTGCTGGGCGTTTTGCACCATTACGGTTCCTCTCCCCTTCCCTAGCGGTTTTTCTTGTATTCCTGCAAACCTCAACTGTGTGAATCTCTCCCCGCTTGGTGGTATCATTTTGGCTGCAGAAGGAACCACAATCTCCCCTTATATCGCGAATAAGGGAAGCAGCATCGCAGGTTTAGTATCACTTAGGATCCTGCATCCCAAAGTTATATATTTTCCCCCAGAGTTCTAAGCTTGAGAAGAAAACACACAAGGAAAATACATATCCATGACCTAGAGAGATCAATGGAACGAAGAGACCACTTCTCAGAATATTGAAAAAATGTTCATTGCTTGAAGTAGCCCAAAAATTTTCAGCCCTGTGACATCCTGGGATGGTGTGTGTGTGTGTGTGTGTGTGTGTGTGTTTATTTATTTATTTATTTATTTTCCGATTTGTAGCCTGCCTTTTTCCTACAAAGGGCTCAAGGCAGCTTACATCATCTCTCCTCCTCCATCTTATCCCCACAACAACGACCCTGTGAGGTGGGCTGGGCTGGGAGTCTGTGACTGGGCCAAAGCCACCCACTAGGATCCATGGCCGAGCGGGGACTAGAACGCAGATTGTCTGAGTCCCAGTCCCATGCTCCTAACCACTGCACCACACTGGCTCATACTGGTATTCATCCCACTGGGCTATTTGGGATGTTCTCTGGTTTCGTCAGACCCATGAGGACTTGAACAAGACATTTCTTGCAGACACATCTATGCCTCCAATGGGAATCCAGCCATGTGCAATTGCATGAATATACCGCAGGGTTGCGTAAAACATAAAATGTGGCATGATTAGAGGCATGGGCAGTGGGCACAATCCTGAGTGTGCAAAGATGGATTTATTATCATGCACATTTCCTGCAGGAGGTGGCGCATGCAGCGGATGAGGTGTCAACCCTTCCCTTGGGGCTCCCACCAAGCTGCTGAACTCATGGGAACCGTGTAGTGCAATTGCACAGGTTCACTGCATGTGTGAATGTGGCCCACACCTGCAAGTACACCTCCCCTTCGAAGCGAGTTGTGACTGCAGAAAGTTGCTGTGTTGTCATGCACAAGCGACTGAAGTCCATGTTTAAGCTGCTAAATGTCATCATACTATATATTTTCAAATCACCCACTTTATCTTAATCACACTTTTTTTGGTGGAACAAAAGAGAAAAATGAGTAAGTGGTACCATTTTCCCCATGTTCCTTGAATTATTTCTTGTCAAGGAAAGTCTGTTTCTTCAGCCAGAACTAATTTAAATCAATCTGTCATTAGACATGATAAATAATACTTACAGGGGGGAAAACCGGGAGGGGGAAAATACACAATGGTGTCTTAGAAAGTTCGGCTTTCTTCCTTAAACTTCCCAAACAAGGACTCAGAAGGAACTGCTGAAGACTGATTCCAAGAGGCCCCATTTTAACACAGTGCTAGACGGCTGCTGGCAGAATGCATAGCTCTTACCATCTTAATTATCTGCTTTTTTCCTAAGCTGTACTACAAGGCTTATATGTGAATAGAGATGGTATGCTGTACCAGATTTTATGCTTAAACTGTAATACCTTGGAAACAGGGCAATAATTACAGAATTGTTGAAGCTTGTTCAGCAGTAGGTTTAACTCAAGTAGACCTGCAGGTGTTTTTCTTTTCCAAGTTTAGCAAATAACTTTGCTGAAAGCCCAAGTCGTGCAGATCTGTGTTGATTGGTGGAGGAGAAATACTGTACATCTGGATCACAAATTATATAATAGCGATACTTAGGCACGATCAATTCTGTCCAAAAATCAAAGCACAAGAAATTTGACAACTGCTGAGAAGCAGAGAAAGTAGAGGTAGAGAAATCTATAGCGTTTCCTGATGTTTTTACATTGCAAGAAAAAGAACAAAAATGATCGTATGACTAACGCGGGCTGAAATCCCCGGGCAGTGCTGAACAAGGCCTATGCTTGCCAATGCCATGTTTGTCAGGACGCTCTATATGCGGGTGTGGGAGGCGGTGCACCTACGTACTGCAGGTGTGTGGCACCTGGGCAGGAAGGGCCTGTGGCACTCATGCCCCGCTTGCAGGGTCCTGCAGCTGCTGGACTGCTCTGCAAACACTTTGCTGGACTAGGTGAACCTGACGCCTGATCTAGGAGGGCTCTCCTCCGTGCTGTTTTTGTAAGAAAAAAGCTGCCGGAACTCATGAAATTGTTTACCTTTCTCACGTAGTCAGTCACTGTACACACACCCACACACGTCAGTTGTGCAACGAAACATAACGGTCGCCGCCCGCAGTAAGCACTCCGTGCGCGGCCACACGACTGATCACCAGCAGAGCAGCGTCAGAAGCCGGGCAGCACCATCACAACCAGCGCGGACGAAGCGCACATGCATCGGACTCGACACACGAGCAGCCCGCATGCACCGTTTTAATGATTTTGCCGCCGACCTGCTACACTCGACAGGGCATTTCAAATCCACGTGGACCAAACATCAAATTTTCAAAAGTTACTTTTAAAACTTGGAAAATCTATCGAAAAAAGGTGCGTTCTATGACAAAAAAAGCACCGGCTCTCCTTATGTTCTTATTCTTGGGAAAGTTATCATTTGAGGTAAGTCAGAATTATTTCTCACTGCCCCGAGAGTTTTGGCTGTATAGAAGTGAAACAAGCCATCCAGCCATCCAGCCAAGGCACTCTCATTTTCAGCAGCACCAAATGATTGCCTCTCTTTTGGAAAAAGTTTTGGCACCCCTTGCGGCATGAGGGACTCCGTCACTGAAGCTGCTCTCACCCTCAGTCGTTCTCAGGGGCCTTCAGGGGTATCGGGCATCTACTCTGATTGAATGGATGGCATTGACACCAAACTAGCTCATTCACTTTGTGAACTCTGATTGGGTGAGATAGCCCATGTGATTAAGACAGGGGAAAGGAGGCAGTGGAAGCCAAGGGTTTTTACAGAATCAAAAGAACAAAAACCATGGAACCACAGAGTCCTAGAACTGTAGAGCTGGAAGGAGCCAGAAGGCCACTGGGTCCAACCCCTGCTATTGCAGGACTCCAAATCACACTCACCCATTCAGAGGACTGTCCAGTTTCACCTTGAATATCTCCAGCGAGAGAGAGCCCACAACTTCCCCAGGTGAGGGGCTCCACTGTAGTCCTGCTCTGAGAGTGAGGAAATTCTTCCTGGTGTCTTGTCTACATCTGACTTCCTGTTATTTGAGTCCATTATTCCTTGACCCGCACTCTGCAATGACGGAGAAAAGATCCTGTCCTTCCTCTTTGTGACATCCTTTCAAGAGTGCTATCACCTCTCCCCTCTTCTCTTCCTAAGGTCGAACATGCCCAGTTCTCCCGTTCTTTCCTCACAGGCCTTTGCCTCCAGTCCCTGGACCATCCTTGCTGCTCTCCTCTGAACCCCCTCCAGCTTTTCTGCACCCTCATTCAACTGTGGTGCCCTTCAGAATGAAGCACAGAGAAGGTTCAGGTGGTCACTTATACATTGCCAAAGAGAGAGAAAACGTTATCACCAAAAAAGAATATAAAAGAGAGCAGTATATGCATAAAATCAGCATATAAGTATACATGGATACAAGCTAATTCAGGCATGATTGCTATACTATAATTGGAAATACAATTCACCTCACTATGGTAGGGAAGCCTGTGACCTGTTGGACCGTAAGGCTTCTCTGAGGGGCAAGTTGCAGGGTCCAGACGATACATCTGCTTGGGTTTCTTTATATTTCAGTTAGGTTTGGACCAGACATTCCTCCAAACAGATGATGCCCCAACACAGAGGACCATCCTTGTATCGCCTTCAAGCAGGACAGTTCTTCTGCAGAGCAGACCACATGGTGGCCTCACAGGTGACTTGGGGAAACTGGAGAACCCAACAAGATTGCATGGGGAAGGCGAATACTTATGCAGTTTAAGGGTGTTTTGAGTGGGGGTGGGGGACTGGCAGTAGAGGAAGGTTTATCCCACTGAAACTGCTGGAAGAGCAGCAAGTTTGGCACCATTTGGGTTATCTCCCGGCTATTTGAAAAATAACAGTCTTGGCCACTTCTAAATGAAGTCTTATACCAGAATGATCTAATTCCAACTCTTACATGAGAATGCTGAACTTGAAACCGACTTTTAAAACAGAAGGCAGGGTTCCCCCTCCCTTGCACATCCATGAATCACTAAAATTACAGTTATCTCCAGCCCACTCGGGCCGCTTCTTTTATTTCCCAGCCTCTCCTGTGCTCCAAAACTTCAATTTAGACAGAGATCAAGACTCTTTGCCCTTTTGCCCTTATTCTAATCACACATATTGAATTAATCAGAAAAAAATAGATTTCCATTCCCAAGGAAAACCAATTTTCTCGTGTACATGACCAGGGCCCAAATATCCCACTCTTCCTCGTTTGCCCCCAGTCCTCTTGAGCAGGATTTGCCTCCCTCTCCCCCAGGGTTAGTTTTCCGAAGCTATTATGAAAGGCCTTTCAACATGCAAACAGTTTTAAAGGCAAGCAGAAGCTACACTCTTCTGATGTCAGGATTAGCCAAGCAAGGGCAGCAAAGAGAAGCACACCTGCCTGGGAGGAAGAGCAAAGCTTGTTTGGCTGGGACAAGGAAGACAGGCTTAATGGCATCCAAATGCATGCGGCTGCCAGGAGTGGCCTGCAACTGCCGTCGTTCCCAACCACTGGCCCTGCTGGCCAGGGCTAATGGAAATTATATTCCAAAATTACCCAGAAGATACCAGGTTCCCCACCTATGGTCTAGACCATAGTGCACACAATCATCTCATGGTCCATGGCAATCACACCTGGGTGCACCTTGAGACTCTAGTGAGTAGTTGCTTTGGGTTCACTAAGAATATTGGGTCAGTCTGAGGATACATCACAAACACTCCAGAAATGACCCTGCACCCCTTTCTTCCCATTTATGAATTAACTATGTGCATAAGCAGCCGGTATTGCGAGGTCCTGACACTGGCCTGGTGTAGACGCCATGGCCAAGCTGTGGTTTGGCCACTGTGGATGGACTTCATAATCCTCTAGCCTCCTCTTGATTCCTTTGGAGTTCTTGTCTCACAGAAGTTGCAATGTCCCATCACGCCCCTTCCACACATCTATCAAATCCTTCCCTATCAACCATCTGGAAACAGCTCGAATCATAGTAGAGTTGGAAGGGGCCATGAAGGCCATCGAGTCCAACCAGTGCTGTTGCAGGACACCACGTCGCACGATCCCATGCAGGTGGCTGCCCAGGTTCTTCTTGATTGCCTCTAGTGTGGGAGAGCCCACCACTAACGATACTCCAGATTATTCCACCACCTTCACTCCACCCTCCTGTGTTTGCTGAGCACACACAGGCTCATACAGTTGGAAACAACTGCCATAAGGTAGGTTAAAATTGGAAATAGATTTCATACACACTTCTAAAACTCGGCCAGAAGTGTGTCTGTCGTGACTCAATGTTATCTCCACCAATATTTACTCGGCCAAGGCCTTTTGTCATAGGACATTCATATACACACGCCACACCTAACAACTTGATTCCAGAAATGATGACTTCCCAGCCCTTCCCCATCACTTTTTTTTGGTAAAATAATTTCCATTTGCTTTTATCTATGTTTGCTCTGTGAAATCATTGCTTTTTTTCTCCTTTTAATGGAGTTGCTGCTCCAGTTTTATCAGTGTAAATAATCCATAGACTCTGTCTGGCTCTGGTCTTTTTAATTGCTTGAATGCATGCTGAGATTCTAATAACTGACAGAAAACCATCCTTCTACTTGAAAAGAGCCAGACTGCACCAATCATTCAGAGATGCAGGGACTACAACTGCAGGGACTTACCTGGCAGTAAGGCCCCTTGAATGCAAGCAGGGTAGGGTAGCAACCTGGCACCTTCCACAGCTGTTGGCCTGTATCTCCCACCAGCCAATGGTCCGGGACTCTGAGAATTGTAGTCCGAAACTCCAAAGGACGGAACACACATACTTAAACCTGCTCCTCTTAAGATACTCATGGAGCAAGCAGATTCCCTTCCAGCAGACGTAATGGAGTGCTTATGTCTTACTTTCCCCCACATTCTTGCTGCCATGCATGACTCCTGTAATGGCAAACTTTCAAGCAAACCCTAAAAATGCATCTATTTACCTTGGCCTATAACTGAGTCAGGATGTTATTCATGCCATTATATGTAGTTCTCTGGTTTTCATTATGGGTTTATTAATGATAATAATAGGTTTTATCACTGATGTATTGCATTTTGCGGTTTTGAATTTTGTATGCCACTTGGGATGTTTCCCTTTAAAGGCAGCTTATAAATCTTTTAAATAAATGAATAAATAAATGCCCCCTTTTTACACCAACAGCAGCAAACTTGCAAAATAGTAGTGCTTCAAATTATCATCATCCTTGATCAAAACAGACTCTGTGGCAGTGTATAACAACACAAGAATAGAAAACATGTGAAAAGCAACCAAAGCGGAGCCCAGATATATAAACGCAGCAGATAAAAGATCTGAAGGAATTAAATAGTTTTACCTGATGCCTACAATTTTGCACTGGAACCATTGGGAGTGAATTCTATACGTGGGAGCTAAGAAATGCCCTTCTCCAGCGGTCGTCCACACCACTTCTGAAGGCAATGGGTGGGAGACATGGCCAGGAAGTCTCTCTGCACGCCCCACACAACCACGTACCTCCTTAGCCCCATCCTTGGCCTTTTGAGTTATGTCCTGCACATTTGAGAGTGAGCTTGAGAAATTCAGATGACTTTCTCAGCGGTTTTGTGGTTTGTATTTTAAGTACCTGAGGAAAGTATTACAAGTCTTCTTTTGAAATGTTGCCTGCCTGCCTGCCTGCCTTCTGTCCATCCATCCATCCTTCTGTCCTTCCTTCCTTCCTTCTTTCCAATTTTCGCTGCCCCCTTCCTTTCGTGGTGGTGCTTTTCTTCCATCTGTGAGCATCTTGTCCCACAACCACCTATAGAAGCACATCAAATCATCTTGCTTTGCTAAGCACCCGAGAAAGGGGACAGTTTTCTCCTTCCAAAGGATTACAGGGCAAGGGGGTCCCACAAGGAGGGCAAAAACTTTAAAGCAAGCAGAGTTTCAAAGGCAGAATGTGCCCTGCTTCCCTACTATCTAAAACCACTAAAAAATAAAAAGCAAATCCTCACCCTGCAGAGGTGCCCCGAAATGCAGCGGAACTTTTGCACTCTGTTTCCCCCCTTTTCTGCCTCCCCCTTGATTGAGCCAAAAATAACATTAAAAAACCTCAGCATGCAGCACTGCGCTTACACATCCCCAAACATGTGGAAGATGAATGGTTCTGCAGAACCTCATTTTTTACAGTATTTTTAAAAAGGAGGTTTGCTCTACTTGCACTGATATGAATTTAAATGACTCTTCCTACCAAGGTTCTGCCTGCTGTATTATTAACAATTTCCTTTTGTGTGCATGTCATTTTTGCCTACCCCTCTTCTCATACAGCTGCTCAACAAATTTCATATATTCATAGAAGCTGTAAAATCGCATTCATGAAACATTGGAAGCATTAATTTAAGAGGACGCCATGAGCTTTTTGTCAATTAAGCAGAGTTCTGATTATCCCCCCCAACCCCCCCCCCCCCCCCAGCTTAAATTCTTACTGCTAGGTAAGTCCTATCATTTTCACTGCTGGTTACTCAGTAGTACAACATGAAGCGTGTTAACACAGTTTTGTTTTTCCTTTGAAATTAGATCTGGCTACATAAGCTGTGAAACACATTTTCTTTCGGTGTATCCAAGCCCCTAGGATCTGTTTGCATTAAGTTTCATATTACTGCATAATTGGTATTAACAGAATGGAGGAGTATTTGAATATCATTAGGTGCTAATTCTTAGGCTGCCAAAACCATTAGGCCTTTTGTCTATTATATTTCTTCCTGTGTGTCTTAGTTCAGTGGGTTATTCTGTTTAGTTTACTTAAAATATTTATATGCTTCCTCTTTGCCTGATAACTGACCTACCTCCAAGACAGCTGCCAGCAGGAGCAAATTGAGATATAACAAGCTGCAAGGCGTTGCAAGATAAAACGAAGCGAAACTGGCCAGCCAGCGTTCTCTGCTCGGCTCCGAGATGATTCTTTCAGATGATGCTTCTATTCTCTGAAGACTCTGTGAGGGCTGCTGGAAAACAGCTCTCCTGGCTTCCCCGATGAGAAATACGGCACTTAGCATAGGTGGAGCCATGCTTCTGCCCCTGCGAGGACCAGCATCTCGCATCCTTGGGCAGTTGCCGTGACCCCAACACCTTGGAAGGGCCCCCTGCTAACACGTGCCCTGTCCTCCTGAAAGATTTTCCTGCAGGACTGTAGATCAAGCAGCACTAGGATCTTGGATCAACCCACCATTTCAATTTTCCAGAATGTTCCTACAGAATGCTGGTCTATTGTTCTTGGACCCTTGGACTATCTTTAGACTTGTCTTTCAGTACTGAGCCTGCTAGTTTCTGGCTTCTCTGCCTTGGCATTGCCTGAGCCTGGAGTGCGTGCAACCCAACACGGTGTAAAATAACAACTCATCCATAAACAATGCTACAGTCAATTTATAACAGGAGATTATTTGAATATCATAACACTAATTGTCACCATTTGAGATTTTGGAGTTCTTAGCAGATAAAACCAAGAAAACGGCACATGCATCCTCAAAACTTGCTCAGTTAACTGTAGAATTCTGTATGAGTTTACTTAACACAAGTCCCAGTGATTGGCTTCAGACAGGATAAAGGTTAAGCATGGTTTAAATGTGGGTTTTGTTGAGATGTGAACCATGGTTTGCTGTTGGGCTGTAAAACTGTGGGTTATTCATGCTTAATAAAATATGGTTTGTTAGTGCAGCTGGGTTCAGAGAACATGTAATCTTTGCACATATTATCCTTTGCATGGTTTCTGCATTGAAAGTTTCCGATGTCCTCTTGCAAGGAGGGAGGGATCCGGGTGCGGCAAAGTAACTCTACTATCAAGCAGAGAAGACTTGAAGCTAACTCATTGCAACCAGTAATAATCCTCTTTTGAGATATCATACTGTGACAGCGGTAACATTAGTAAGCAATATTTATTATAAATAAAGGCTTTCAACTCATTAGAAGGTGCTCTGGGCAGATGACTTCATTTCAGAGCATCTAAGAACTATGAAAGGAAGAAAAGAAAAGAAAAGATATCCTCATTCAGAGTTCAGTACAAGGTTTTTACAAATAGATTTGGAGAACCATTCGGTGTGTTATTTGTTAATTTGTCAAGATTTAAAAAAAATACATATTTACATTCTTATTAGTGATGTTGGATTTCAAGTGGAGGAAAGAGGCAATAAACATGGAACAACAAGAGAGTGCTTTTTAACTTGATTGCTATAGTAAGCGTCACTAATGATACTTTGGTGAATTCCTCTCATCAGATTGAGGGCTCTCCTAATCCCGGCGCTAGTCCACTTTCCCAAGTACTTTCAGCTTCTCTCTCTGATGCACTAGTTTGTCATGTGCAGGAAATGTTTGATCTGAAGATGCATGCAGCTTTTTGAAACCTACCCTGGACCATCTGAAATGCTCAAGCTCAGAATTCTTGAGCTTGTATAATGTGAGGAGCAGTCATCTTCCAGCTGCACTCCAAGAAAACAAGCAAGGCAGGCAAGTTTCCCTGGAAGGCTTTACCAGGGTTGGGTCAAACCTTAAACACCGGCCCATGTTTTAAGACGAGTGAGTTAGGGGCAGGCCTGGATCCAGGGAAGGGTGAGGGAGAGGAACCCCCTGCAGGCACAGACAGCAATTGTGAAACAAACTGAATTGCCTGGTGGGGGGGGGCACAGCCCCCTTCCCCTTCCCTGCGTCTGATTAGGGTCAAGAGGCAGAGTGGCATTGTGTCCTCTTCTTTGCATCTTGGGGATCATGGAATAACTGAGACTGCATCTTGGTGCTCACTTCATGTTTCCCTGTGAGAACTGTGCATTGTAAAACCCTAGCGGTACCTAAGTCTGGGTTGAAATACCTGCCCCCTATTTCCCAGACCTAATCTCAAGTTGCAAAACTTAAATTGCTTTTCCAACCAGAGGAAAGCGTAGCTAAGCTCCTTCACAACTCTGATTGGCTAATCGCTGCCCTCTTTCTCATCCAAGATGGCTCGACTGTAGCCACCAACCCGCCTGGGCTTTGAGAGGGCTCCGGTCAGTTCTAAGGCCACCCCTGAAAATTCCAGGCATAAGGATTGGACCCTGAAATGCTCACCTGGAAGCCCCTGCATGCTAAGAGGTAGACAACACGGGGACAAGGCCCTGTTCTGCTTCGGCGGGATGTTTGGCAGCTTCATGGTGAAATGACTGTCAAGAAGGATTGCCTCTTAGTTAGTAGGTGAGGCAGATAAGTTCATCAGAAGTCTATCCAGATTAGGATTTTTAATGAACCACTCAATTCCATGCCGCCAATTCCAAAAGCAGCTAGTAAACAAACCACAGCAAGCCCCTGTTTTAAAATAATCCCCAGGACTGACCCTCCTCAAGCACAGTGAATCAGAGGGCAATCTGCTGCTGAATGGGTTTGGACTGAAGTTCCAGTTTGCTTTAGCAAGTGGACAATATTAGAAGTAGAAGAGAGGGAGGGGGAGAGGGAGGGGGAGATAAGGAAGCACAGCTTCCAACCTATTTTCTTCTCATTTCTGCATTGCACATGGCATAAAAATAGACTTCTTTTGTTTCTGTAATGGATTTTACAAAGCAATCAAGGTGGGTTGGCAGCTCTGCAATCTGACAAAACAAATATTTCTTTTCACAGAAAAGTACATATGAGTTTTCCCCTCCTATCACCCAAAATCTCACAAAGCTTTTCAGAACCCAACACACGTCCTTTCCTGTTTGCAACTCATTTTCCACTCTTTTTGTGACAACTGAGGCAATAATTCACAGCTCACTGGGTCTCCTAAATAACCCCCTTTATATATACATGGTCAGCGTTCCCCATTACCCAGCAGGGATCGGCTGTGCAGGCAGGCAGTCATTAAGCATTCGTAAAACTTCGGAGATTTAACATACTTCTTCTCTGGTTAGTATCTTTAAAAAAATAAAACCCTCACATGGTTCCTATCACAAGGCCAAACAAAAACACAACCGTGCCATTTTGTCGCTTTCAAGAGCTTCCTCCCGGGGTTGCACCCAGACGCCCACATCACGTCTTTAAAACTCAGATGTGCTGCATCTGTGACTTCCCTCTGCACCCCTCACTATCTGCTCCATAGAAGATTGAATGAGGTACTTGAGTTCCTTTGCAGAAACTTTTATAAGGACAGACTTGCTCAGCCTGACGACACGCTGCAGTCAATTTAATCTGCAGGTATTCAGAGCTCTGAGAAAGAACACTCTTTCACCCACCACTAAATAATGAGAACTTTCTTACAGGCCAAAAATGAACTTCAAATGAGGGAAAATATCTGTCTGTCTATACAATACAATACAATAAAGACATATTGTTTGGGTAAAAGTGCTCTTTTGAAAGTAATTTAGCAGGCAGTTTGGAGAACTGAGTACCAGGATCCTAGAGTTCCAATGCTTCCTTACCAAGCCTCATTTTGTACAGAGGTACCTGAACTGGATTACTTGTGCCCATCCTTTGGGGACCGAAACAGTAACAATAGTAATCTTTCTTCGTAATTATGGCTGTGAGCTGTTTGGAGTGCCAAACACACTGTCCTGGTGTCTTGCAGAACTTCCCCATTGAGTTGAGTGCAACCTGAGCGTCTCTAGAAGCTTTGCCCGATAATTCCCATCAGCTCAGACACTGCAGCCCATGGCCAGACAATATTTAGAGGTTTCGGACTGTAGTTAGTGTGGTCATGTGTCCTTTCCCACTGAGAACAGTCCTTCATTTGAAAGGCTGCCCAAACCAAATCCTGGCTGAATATAAAAAGCCGCAAGATGGGAGTAAGCGGGGCCTTAAAGTCCAGAATAACAGTTACCACCTTAGCAACGGCTGCCTGAAACAAGCAGGACCAAGTAAAGGGAAGAAGACTATTCACTGGGCTCTCCTCTGGAGGAGAACATCTCAAATGCCTCTAATTGGGATGCGATCAGCAAAACTTGACTTTGCTGAAGTTCCAAATTCCATCCTGGAGCTCATTCAACCCAAGACTGCAAGCTTTGCAGCTTCCTTTTCCTATAAAATCCATGTGTACTTTTGTGTGGTCTTCCAGGGATACATATCCATTTTGCTCATTTTTCTCCTACTGATTAAACTATCTTTTTGTGCATTTTTCAGAAGTCTGATTTTTTAATATGCATTTCTTCAAATGTAGGCATGAAGTTGAATGCATTTCCTTGGTCCATGGATAACAGCAGGTTGCCCAGAAAGGAACGGGCTCTGACTGCAGATGGTGTCCGAAAGTATGTTCAGTCTGAAGGCGCAAACAGGGAGAAATCCTGGTCAAAACTGAGCTGAAATAGATTGCTCACGCAACCTTGCCCCTGATGCAATGCAGCTGAGCCCTGAGGTGGGCTGTATCAGCTCTAGTTTTAGAAGCTTTTGTTTGCAACTTGGGAACTGCCGGAAGCTAAGTCTCAACTCCAGCTGCAGTGTTGGACTGTCGTGCTTACTGGTCTCTGGGCTTCTACAGGATTCCACTTTCTGCTTGCTCTTCTACTTGACTATTCTCCCAGCTTTCACCTTTGGCTCTGCCTCAGACCTCTTTCTGGGAGCCCTTGGTAAAACAGAGCTTGGCCACTTGCCTGCAAACGGCCTTCTGCCTTGTATGCCTCCTTACATTTCCCAGCAAAGAGCGAGGTCTTTGTTCAGAGCGGGACATTCTGTGCTCATCAGAAAGAGCAGTAGAAAAGGAGGACCAGAGCAACCATACCAGCAGTGCTAGTCCCCTGCAAGGAGGCTGCTCGCCGATTCCAGATCGGGAGTATGCCACAGTGTTATACAAATCTATTGCAAACCGAAGTTTAATCTAGTTCATTACGCTGGCAGTGTTATTACTCCTACTGTGACATAATTTTCAGCCTTCTCCATCATGCACTCATCTTAGAACTCTGGGGATTAATATTGCAATGTCAATTTAGATAATTTAAGAAAGTATTTCTGATAAAATGGATTGTTTGCTTATGGCTAAAAGCAACTCAGAAGAGTTATTATAACAAAAACGCCTGGAAGCTGAAAGGTGCTCCCAGTTACTAATTGCTCAAGTTACTAGTCATCCATGAAACATGCTGAACACATTCCAAATGGTTCAGAATTGTCTCCTGAAGTCATAAATCTTTCACAGGTACAATTATATGTGAACAGTGGTAGGAAAAGCATATTCAACAGCTGGAGTCAGGTGGGTTTACTGAAGTAAAATTGCAAAATTAAATTTAGATGAACTTAATTAAAAAAGGGGATCCAATTTAATATGGACATTCATCACACTCTCATTGAAGCCCCTTTCTCATGTCAGGGAAATATATTAAAGCATGAATTCAAAAGCCACATAAAGGCTGAGATGAAGTGTGAATGGATGGACAAATAATGCAGCTTAGCCAGGAGGAACTCTGGGTGTGTGTATTGTGGGTGTTCATCCATCCACAGTTACTGGGAAAGAGGCAACAGGAATGAGAGATGGATCCCCCCCCCCCCATGGGCCTAATGGGAAGCCCCAAAGGCATTCTTGTGATGGAAGCCATTGTTGGACACAAAAGCAGCAGTCCCACCCTGAGAGATGGGGCAGCAAGATGAAGCTTCCTCTCTGGGTTGCAGCAGAGGTGGAGCGTCTGTTCCACTCGCCTTCCCACTCTCTAACCTGGGCAGGCATCCGCAGCGCTTAGGGGGGGTGTTACTCCTGCTGCATCCCATCTTCAAGGTGAGGGGTAGGGAGATGGGACATTTGGGTACTGCAGGAAGTTGGGAGGTGTCCAAGCATGCTGACTCCTGGCACTGGGCCTTAACCAGACTGAAGAGTCATTCAAATATGCAGGAACTGAAATGGTATAGTCCTCCCCAAGATTTCATTTGAGTGGCTAGGGATTTTTGGAGCTTCTCCTATCATGTTATTTCCTACCCCTAAGAAGCAAATATTGTTTGAGATGGTAACTTCCAATACAGGGCATGATACCTAATGGGTGAGAAATTTGTTTGCTTCATATTTTAAGACAAGTTTGTCATGTCCCCAAACCTACACATGGAAAAAGCAGTTATGTGCTTATATCTGCATTTTTGAAATTATGAGATTTAGTTTGCAAAGCATAAAATGTATATAATAGGAGATGGTACACACAAGAATTAGAGGCAAGGATTTGGGGAAAAAGTGTGTATTTAGTAATGTGCATATTAGGAGAACTGTGAAGGGCAAAATAAACTTAATGTGAGCAAAATGAGAAACTGAGTAGAATCGAACACCAGATACTAGGCCTTTCCGAGTTTTCCCTAATTGATACCTGTCATCAAAATGCAAGGCTTCCTTTGCCAAGGTTCAACCAAATTTGATTTTAGGCAGTAAATGAGATCCTTATGTTGCCTTCTAACATGACTTCATAAAGAACCAGCCAAATTGCAATTAAAATGGTTAATTACAACTGTTAAATACTAAACCGGTGCAATATTAAGACTGCCTCAGAAGCAACCCAATGGTGTACTCTGACAATGCCCAACTTTCAATTTGATGGACCACTGGGTCCTCTGTACCATTTGCAGGGTGTATGGACATCCTTTCTGTTAGCCTACCTTCAGATTGTCTTCTGGGCCCCCACCCCACCCCTTCATGCAGGACTAGACAACCTTTGAGCATATCCGGAAATCTGAGGAAGTGCCCAGGGTAGAACCATTAAAAAAAATAAAATCAGCCATACATGGGCATGCTTGGTTACAATGGACAAGCAACTTTCCCAGATGCGTTCATGGGAAATTAACATTAATTCAGATGCCGGTGAAATAAATCAGTAAAGGGGGGAAAACAGGTGTCTCAGTGACACCAAAGATGGCATCTGGGAGCACCTGGGTGTTTGAGGGCACCGCTTTTGCCTAGCTTTTCTCCGATGTGAACGGAGTGCTTACATCAAAATGCAAGGAGTCCCTCTTATTCCTTCTTCTCAATACAGCCCTCAATACAGTCTGTGTGTGATCAGAGCAGAACAGATGTAGAGTTGGAAGGGCTGTCTAAGGCCATTGTGTC
The DNA here is from genome assembly GCF_004798865.1 of Varanus komodoensis. NCBI lineage: Eukaryota > Metazoa > Chordata > Lepidosauria > Squamata > Varanidae > Varanus > Varanus komodoensis. The sequence goes on along the minus strand of NW_025335817.1, from coordinate 6,238,169 downwards.
CAGCCCTGCTCTGCTTCCACATCAGGTCATCCATCCAACTTCCAGCCCACGTCATTTCAGCTTAGCAAAGGTGACTTGACAGGCTAGCTCAGTCTTAAGCTATACAGGGCTTGCCTTAAGCTCACCAGTGAAACCACCCTCGAACCGGTCCTGTGTACAGTGTTGCCTAAGAGGTAATTCTAAGATGCACTGCAATTTGCGGCAGCTTATGTAAGGTTTGGATTTCAAAGTACATCAAGATGTTGATGTGCGTCTCAGTCCTTGTTTTCCTTGTGTTTGGATACAATGCCACCATTCTGACAACAGGTCTCCCTTGGCCATGTATGAATGTTAATAGCAGGTAACTGACTGCATTTACAATGTCTTCAGTCAAGCAGACTGCATAACAACGGGAGGTCCAGATGCCAGCTCAGCAGACTTAAACGTAAGAACAAACAGAAGGTGAAAGTACTCGCAGGGGTACTAAAAATGGTGCAGGAATGACTGCAAAAGATGGTCTGGTCTTTCCTGCACACTGAGTTGCTACACCACTGAGAACTGCTGAGGACCTTATCTGAGATAATTTGATGGACCACACTGATTATATATTGGTAGAAATGGCAAACATGTACATGGTATGATCGCATGCACTTCCGAGAAATTAAAACATTGCGTATCCAAAATATTACTTGAAGCGGCGATTACTCCAGTGGGGATTAAACTTGCCCAAGGTTGCTCAGGGACTTCAGAATTCAAGCGTCCATTCCCCCACACGTGAACCCTTCAGTTCTCACCACCAGGTTTTTGGGCCAAGCCTAACAAAGCCACCTGTGATATTGCTGCAGTTATTCCAAAGGCAGCCAGGCAGCCTTTAAAATCTGGTGCTGTTAAAGGTCCTTTGAAGCTGTGGTGGTCCTTGAAAGCACTGGACAGGATGTGTCCCAGGCCAAGAGGAGGACCCACGATTCGTCAACTCATTTTGAAAGCCACCCGGAATATGGCTGCCATCTAATCTTTCCTAACTTGCTTCCATTTTGAAGCTTTCCTAATCATGCCTTTGATTTAACTTCTAGCACTGAGGGAATAACCAGAAATGGATCGTACCAAAGTGGGAGGGGGGGTTGCCTAGCATCCCAAGCTATCTTTGCAAATAAGCCACAAAGGGTTGGTGGTTGAACTCACAGTGCAGTTGCAGGTTTGTTCACCTTTTCTTCCTCCTCAGTTCTCCAACTGGTATCTCACTGTTCTTCACATCCTGATCTCTCTCTGTGCTCTGATCACAACTCACTTCCTTTTGCTGCCAATTTTTGGGGGTTTTTTGCAGATGCAAAAAGAACCAAGAAAATCAAGAAAATGCAACTGAGGTTGTTTTGTTTGTTTGGTCGGTTGGTTTTGGCCCCTAAAAACCACACATTTATGCATGCATTATGTATTTCTCAGTCTTCTGCAGGTGCCAAGGGTGAACTTTCTGATATGTATAGTCTTGCCAGGCCAATTTCTTCTCATTTTAAGGCAAGGCAAGGCAAGATTGAATGCAGGTGAAGTTATGCACGATTGCCGGGGACCAAGCAACTGTCAATTTTACAAAGAGGGAAAGAGCAGTAATGGAACAGTTTGCAATTTTTTAGAAGCATCTTAGTAAAACACTTTTGTCATTGTTTCCAAACAGTTCTTTGACGCTGTTGTTTGGTTCTAAATGCTTTGTATTATTGCCAGAGAGCGTGTGTTCAAGAAAGGAAAACCCTGCTCTGAAAACACTTGACTGATGGGGCCGAAGAGCGCGGCACAGCTCGTTTGGACTGACTGAGTGAATGAGATTGCTGTGGGTATACTTGACAGATCTGAGAAACCTACCAAAGAGCCCCCACGAAGTGTTGCGGAACGGCCTCCCTGACTGGAAGATAAGTCCGGACCTGTCAGTCACTTGGAAGCAAAGCCAGCAGCCTCTCTGGTGGGCAGGTCCATCCTGCTGTCTCCGACTGGGAAGGATGGAATGAGCCAGTCACAGCTGATGCAGAGGGCTGCTGGAGGACCCCCTGGCTGCAAGTGGAAGGGAAGGCTCCACTCCTGGCTTTCCTTGTAAGCTGTCTTCATTTTGGTAGATTAATTTGGAGGGAGAGAGGGAGGGAGGGATGTTTGTTCATTTGTTTTTGCTGCTGTTGTCAAGCAATTGGATGCCACAAACACTCATCTAGGAGAAATCATTCAGCTACCGACCAGTAGATCCCAACCCACCTTCCACTTGCCTCCAATATGGAGGGTACTGCTTATCCACCAAGGCTCTCGTTCTGAAGTATGGTTCTCTAGCGTGCAATTACTGACATTTGTAATTTAGGCAGTTATCCACAGCTCAGTCTTGCAACACGGTGTGAAAATTCTCTCTGCAAAGGGAAATGTTTCCTTGCCCACACATATTTATCTGTACCCCAGTCAACAAGGAATATCTGAAAGACATTTCTCAGAATCTTACCCCTGATCCTTTGAGAGCTGGCGTTGATCTTCCCGAATAGGCTGTCCTCACTCAGCTCAGGTGGATAAATCTGCCAACCAAAGTCAAGAGGAGAATATTAATGAGGGAGGTGATTATTTGAAGCCTCAGCATCCTAGATTTGCATGGGAAATATAAGCTGTTGACGGCTACAATGAGTTCAGTGATGAAACCACTGAATTTCATCATTATGGGACACCCAGCATATCCACATTCCAACTATGGAAGCTACTGATTGATTTCCCAGAGTGTCGTCTGAATAGAGGGCATTGGACTGCCATGAATGTGATGGCAATTATCCAGCCAGGAAGGAACAATATAGCACGACATGGTTAGTTTTAATAAACAGCATTAAAATTCAGAAAAAAATGAATGAAAAGGTCAATGCAGGGAAGGAAAAGAACGCAGTGACCAATCTGGGATTAATGAAGCATGTACAATAAAGTACCAATTATTTAATTAAAATCCCCAAGATGCCTCTAAGCTCAGAGAAAATTTGGTTCCTCTCACTTCACTCCTGGGTGTCTTTGCCTGAGTATCAGAAAATGAACATTATAGACATGACATTTTAGCAGGATTTATTTTTCCACAAAAAAGATTATGATTGCATGAAGTGGCAACCGCCCAAGGGCTGGGGGAAGGAGCTCGCGGCTGCTCATGGAGAGAGGAGCTGACCCGGCTCTTCTTTAGTAAAGCCCTGGCTGAAATTCTTTCCTACTGAGCATCTGCAAATAATTGTACAGGTTTCTCGTATTTGGAACTCTGCTCCACTTCACCTTGGATTGGACCAACTATGCAGACTCCGGCCTTTCTGGACCCCGTGGCATGACCTCGGAGGTCTCTGAAAAGGCTTCAGTGTACGTGAGGACTGGATGGAGTCCCTTCATTGTCCCCAGAATGTCTTTGGATTTTACTATACAAGATTCAGAGGCGAGCGGTACAGAATGGCGTGGGTTCCAAGGTCTCTTGAATATTTTTACTGTGTCCCTCTATGTGATGCAGGACTCTGTAAAATAGGACACAAGGCCTATCTAGAATTCCCTGGGTTGTTTTAGGGTATATGCCCTTTTCTAACTTTTGGGGGACTTTGCAAACCTCGCAGCCCCTGAATCTTGCTGGTACCTCCCTGTTTTGTGTGCATACTCCTTGTTCTGTCTCCGTGAGGATCAGCACATGTATACCTGAGTTCCCTCTTAGTCTAAATGACTTGAATGGGAATGTAAGAGAGAATAAACCTGAGCAAGAGGAATGGAAAAGAATGGAAGAAATATTTTGTATTTATTTATTTTTCGATTTATAGCCTGCCTTTTTTCCTACAAAGGGCTCAAGGCAGCTTACATCTCCTCCTCCATCTTATCCCCACAACAACCCTGTGAGGTAGGTTGGACTGACCATCTGTGACTGGCCCAAAGTCCCCCAGTTGGCTCCATGGCTGAGTGGGGACTGGAACGCAGATTGTCTGAGTCCCAGTCCCACGCTCTTAACCACTACAACACACTGGCTCTCAATATTCAAATATTCTCATCCTTCTAAGTAGAGAAAAATATATAAGCAATAATAGCTGGTTTGAGAGGGCTTCTTGCAAAGCAACAGGCCTGAGCAAACCTCCAAGGTATTTTGTTCAGCAACTCCCATTGAAATGGATGCTGCCATCCAGGAGTACTGTTCTGCTCTTGTGTGGCTGCCATTCAAGTCAATGGGATTTGCATGCTCAGAAGAGCTTCCCAGAAGCTTTTGTCTCAAGAAGGAAGCCCAGATGCATCTGGGAGCAAGCAGCAAAAGGCACGAGCACCCATCCATGGGAATGTTGCCAGTCTCCCTGCCTCCCACAACACCCTTCAGTGGGACTGGGGATTGCAACCATACGTAGAGAGTTAGCATGAGACCAGGGGAAAAGGGGGGAATTTACAAAGAAAAGTTCCATCAGAGAAACTGGCAAGAGAAGCTACATTAAAACAGAAAGCAAAGCCATAATTAGGAATGTGCAGCTTTTTCATGAAGCATTGCTTTATTTTGCAGTGAGAAATTCCATGACATACTACTCAAAATGAAGGCATTTTATGACAGAACTAAAAAGAAAATCAAATTAGAGAAGTAACCTTTGTAGCTCTGGACAAATTTCATCAAAAATCTGGGATACTGATTAAAAATGCAGAATGAGTCACACAGTTCATTCTTCAAATATATTTCTCATCTAGTTTAGCCCGAGGTTTGGTTTTCTCACAATACATCCAGAACAATCCATGCAATCCTATTAATGGGAAGCCTCAGAGCCCAAAGTAGGCACTTCTTATGATTTCTACTGCAAATGATGAAACTGGTCCATTAGAGCTTTACTCTTGTTCACAATCAGCTTTCTTTGCCCTTGGAGAGAGCTGCATACTGTCATATGTGACCAGCTGAGAAGCAATGTGATCACTGACCTGCAGAAACTGCGAGGGCAGGGAAAGAGCTGAGCCGAAGCAGTGGCTGTGAAACAAAACACTGCCTGTGACCCGCAACGGTGGCAAAGCGGGAAGGATTCGACCATCCTCTCCCAAAGGGCACCTTCCCCCCAAAATTTGCCACTGCCACGAAAGCAACATCTGTGTTGTAAGGGTAAGTCGAGTGCAAGTTCTGCTAAAGCAACAGAGATGAGACAAAGAGAAAGGGTCTATTCATTTATTTACTTCAGATATTTATATGCCGTCCTGTCGCAAAAGCCTCAGGACGGCTTACACAAAAGAAATAACATAAAATATAACATAAATAAATTCCGGACCCACACTGGCTGCAGTTAAAAACATAGAAAAGACCAGTGCTTTTTTTGTCATAGGATGCACTGGAATGGAGTTCCGGCACCTTTTTTCGAAAGATTTTCCAAGTTTTAAAAGTAACTTTTGAAAATTTGATGTTTGGTCCACGTGGATTCCAATCACCCTGTTGAGCGTGTAGCAGGTCGGCGGCAAAATCATTAAAATGGTGCACGCGGGCTGCTTGTGTGTCGAATCCAACGCATGCGTACTTCGTCCGCGCTGGTTGTGATGGCACTGCTCGGCTTGTGATTGGTCGTGTGGTTGCACACTGAGTGCTTTCTGCGGGTGGCGACCGTTACGTTTTGCTACACAATTGACATGTGTGGGTGTGTGTACAGTGATTGACTATGTGAGAAAGGTAAATAATTTCATGAGTTCCGGCACCTTTTTTCTTACAAAAAAAGCACTGGAAAAGACAATATTAAAACTTATTAAAATATTGCTGGAATAAAAGCAAATAACGAGTTGGGCTATGACTACTTTTAGAAAAGCTCCAACAAAGGAACTCTGCAGGAACTTGCAAAGGAAAACACGTGTGCAGGAAAGTCAACTCACCAGGGCTCCTGCGGGCAAGTAGCTGCAACTTATTTGGGTGAGCCTCCCTTTGCCCAGAGTGCAGGTGGCAATTCTGACCTCCTTTGCCAGCAAGAGCTCCACAATTTTGAGAACACAAGGCAGGTTAACCAAAGAGGTGATCCGTACCTCGTCCAGAGATCCCAGGAAGTGCAGGCCACCTCGGAGGTGCTTGGAATGCTCACCTGCCACGCTTCCTACCCGATCATGTCTCACAGGGCCCTGCCCATGTGACCAGGCCAATCCAATCAGCAGGCACGCTCATAAGTCTTGCTGCTCCTCACCTGGCAGGCAGGCTGAAAGGTGGGCAAAAAGCCCCAGTGACCAGCCGAAAGAAATTCTGCTGGGTGTCCATAAGGGACATACTAATATTGCACTGCCATCAGGGGAGGGTCGGTGGGTTCAAGGGAAAGTTTTGGATAGGGCTTAAACGACCCCATATGCTCCACTCCAGCACTGATGCTGAGTGACCCACACCGTCCAGTCCAGATGCACCTCTGCCCCCACTTTTCTCTCCTCAGAGCTGTTTGGGGGAATTTTGCCTGGAGCTGACACTTATGCAGGCAGAGGAAGAAATTACTGTTGATGTAGCTTTTAAAAAATGAAAGCAGTGTTATAGCTATGCTCTCAAAATTGGATATGACAAGACCAGAGCTTCGTGCAGCAAGGGAATTCTGCAATTTAAAAATTTTATGTGTGAGGGCGGCAGGGAGTAAGGGGGGGGGACTGAATTATGCTTAATGCTGATTGCTTTTAACGCTGCACAAAGTGCTTTAAACACAGGCTCCCTTAGCATCAGTAGCAATACCACTGTAGAGAAGAGTGTAAATCGCTACCAGATCTGGCAAGAAGGGGAGCACCTTTCGAGGAATGACAATTAAGGAAACCACGAAGGAACCGCGGCCTGATATTATCCGTATCTTGCTAGAGAATTAGCAAGAAGAACAGAAATAGGGAACCCGCTACCAGGAGAACATGTTTGGCTGAGTTAACCTTCATGCTCAAGTGACCGAAAAATGCCCCAGTGGTACAATTAGAGGCCTAGCGATCCAAATCAACTTCTGCTTCCCAGGAGATATTACTTGGTTGACTCAATCCAGGCTGAACTAGGAAAATGTGGGACAAGCCAACCCACTTGTTTCCCCTTTTCATTCCCTCTAGAGTAGAGCCCTTCCTTTAGGGAATCCTTTGCCACTCTGAATTAACAATGCATAACTAAGGGAAATGGACTACGATATACACAGACTTGCTCGAGAGCAAGTCCCACTGAACCTTTGAGTAGACATATTGCAGTTGCATTGTAACACATACATGGATTGCGCTGTAATACATGCATTGATATGTTTGCATCTTTGGGTTGCGAATCACTGTATCTCAGGTACAGAACGCTACCCACTGTGTATTTACAAGTTCTCTGTGCAATATCCTAAGGGAAGGTTCCTTCCTAGCATTTTAAAATTACAAGTAATTCTATCAGTTCAAGCAGACAGACACTTGTTTATGACGTGAGGAAGGTTACAAAATGTGCTCAGGCAACCAAGGACAACCATGCTCAACTTACAAAAGTCATTGTGCTTACGGTCATTCTGTTTGCTTATGGTCATTCTATCTAGTCATGGTGTAGCCAATCTATTTGTTTGGGACTGGATATTGTATTTGGGGTTTTAATGTTTGTAAACCACCCAGAGAGCCCTCTGGGCTATTGGGGTGGTATATAAATGCAACAAACAAACAAACAAACAAGCGAATTTGATAGTAAATATCTAAGTGGTGTTTCTGTTTATTAAAGGTTGCAATCCTATACCGCGGCATAGAAATGTTATAATAATAATAATATACAAAATTGCCTTAAATATGTCTGTTGAACTCAGGAGATAAAATTCAACTTAGGTACTACTTAAGAGTGTTGTTTCAGATGTGCCTACACATTATGTTTCCTAAACCTCTAAAAGTTCTGATGGACAAGGACAGAGATGTTCCCCACTGAGCTGAAGGTTTGATTAACTTTAGTGAGCAAGATTTTATTTGGTGTTAAATTAAAATCCTAGTGAGTCTTTAATACCCAAACTAGAAATTAAAAATTCTCTCTGGAGATGGTCAAAGGATTTGATTACAGTGCACATAAAAATGTTTATCAGCCTCATGTTTATCAGCCTCATGTTATCCCATCATCACACTGTAAACTGAGCTGGGCTTCGGAGCAGGGTGGGTACAGAAAGGCAGGTTGCTTACCTGTACCAATCGTTCCTTGAGGGCTCTGCTGTGCATCCACACATGCAGGCTTTGCACCTGTGCAGAGCTTGTCATCAGGAAGCCGCTACAGCTAAGCAATTGATCGGGGAGGGGTCGCTTCCCCTTCCTATTCCAGGATAGTGTGGGAGAGGCTCTTACCATCCCCTCCGTTCTGTGGAGACTGCCAGGGCAAGTGACGGGTGACCGCAGGAAGGATGACACCACAGGGGGCTGCAGGGCAGGTTGTGACAATGCACAGATGACCATTCGAAGGAGGACAGTTACAGGAAGGCACCTGCCTTTCTTCTTCGTGGTCTCTGCGTGTCGTTTGTATGGGAGCCTAGCACGCTTACCTGAGGAAGGATGGTGCGATGGCTTCGTCACTGGAGAACAGAGGGGAGGACTGCTGGCCCCTGGGCGGATGTCTAGACCGCAGTGCCCAATTAATGCTGAGGGGGTGGACCATGTAGCTGCCCTGCAGGCTTCTTACAAGGGGATCCCCATGAGGGCCTAGTCATGGCTGGTGCTCGCACGGCGTGGGCCCTAAGTGGGGCCATGAGATGAAGGCCAACTGTTTTACATGCCAGTTCACCAGCCTGTGAACAGATAGTGCCCCCCCTTTGTTCTGGTCACTGTACCGCTAAGGAAGAGCCTCAGAGAGCTGCAGAATGGCTCCATTCTGGCTTGATAAAATGGGAGGGCTCTCCTGATGGCTGGATTTCACCAGGTGCAGCAAAGAATGCAGGGAGAACAATGGCCTGGTCAAGATGAAAAGGTAAGACAACTTGGGGAGGAAACTTGGGTTTAGTCGAAGGATGGCCTTGTCTCTGTGGAAGGTGAGGTACAGGGAGTCCGTCTCGAGGGCACAGAGTTCACGGGCTTGCTTGACCGATGCAGCTGCAACCAGGAGGGTGACCTTCCATGAAAGAAGTCAGAATTCAAGTATGGCATGGTCACTTTCCCCCAGCATTCCCATGGCAGCCACTTTGTCCACTAGGCCTTGCCTGTTGGTTGGTATCAAGTCAAGGACAGCTGTTCTTGCATTCCTTGCCAGATCTGGTAGCTATCTAATCAAACCTGGAACCCCTGCGCTTGATATGAAACGATCCACAGCATTTACTGGTGTACAAGCCTAGTGTACACTTGGGACAACTGGTCGATGTTAGAGTGGCTGTTGCATATTAATGATGCATTACTAATTTATGGAACTTTTATTGCTGTATGGAATTATATGTAGTAAATTATATTTTAGGCAATACCAAATCCAGTATCTTTATTTTATTATATTCATATGAAAACAACAATAGGCTCCTGGAAGGTAAGAGATTTATGGTACCTTTTCTCTACCCAATATGCAATGTTAAATTTTTAATCTTCTACTCTTCTTAAATTGCAGAAGTTTGAAAATCAACCATAGCTTAGTGGTAGAGCAGATGTGTTCTAGGTGGAAGCTCTTAAGTCTGATCTCCTGGATCTCCATTTTTAAAGGACTATGATGTGAAAGATTCGTGCCTGAGCTGAGATCATGGAAAGCTACTCCTAATAATGGCAGATATTGTTTGGCTGAATAGACTTCCGTATAACCAAAAGTGCTTGATCCTGCTTAATCCTGGAAGTTAAGCAGGGTTGGACTTGGTTGAAATCTGAATGGGTGAGTTAAATTTTGTAAACCACCCAGTGAGCTTCAGCTGTGGGCAGTATAGAAATGTAAAATAATAATAATAAAATAAAATAATTTAGGATATTTTTATCCCATCCTATACAAGCCGTAGTCTCAGGACAGCTTACAATAAAATATAAACAGTAAATACAACAGTCCATGACTATGATAACAAGCTAAAATACAACTGAGGAAACCAGATTAAAATGATTTAAATTTTAGAATACAGTGCAGAAAAACATATAAAGTCGGCGCCAGGCGAACCTTCTGGGGAGCACATTCCCTAGACAAGTAGATGTCTAATACAGACAAGTAGATGGCATTGATACATAGCTCAGCAGGATGCAATTGAAAAAAAATGGCTAATTCCATTTAGGAGACATGAATAGAACCATCTTTTTCTAGTCACAGGAAGCAGTAATTCTGCTTTAGTCTGAACTGGTCAGATCTCCTCTGGAAGCTCCAAATTCCTTTAGTATACTTGAATGCAACTCATCAAACCCTGAAGACTTCGATGCATTTAGAATGGCCAGCTACTCCCACACTACCAGTTTACCTTTCTCCGACTGACTCTCCTTTCCTTCACCATTTGATTGATTTTTGCCATGCTGAGCACAGTTCTGATTGTGGAAAAGCTGAGACAACACCCCACCCATACATCATTTCAAGGTACGCTTGAAATACTTGGGTATTCACCACCAGCCTGCTCTTGCTCTAGCTTTAGTTTTGTTTCATACTGCAATACACACTCTACCCTGAGGCTTTTTTTTTAAAAGAAAACCCACATGCAATTTTCTCTGAAATTTAAGTCTGCAGTAAGTTGCACACTGGTAGCGACACAGAAAGCAAATTCACAAAGCAATTACAGATCATCATCAATCATGGGCAACTCTAAAATTATTGAGAAATTATCAAGTATATAAATTTTAATTTTTGTAAAACCTAGTTCAGTATAAACATTTGGCACAAATACAGGTTCACAACTGCTTCATATCACAATTATGAAAATTGTTCTGTTAAGATGTTCACTTTACTGAGATCAGTGAACACAGGCTGTGGGTGGAAGCTCATTTGAGACAAATACTATCAAGACATGCGATTCCTAAAAGCTTTCCCAGCAAACAGCAGCATCCTACGCAAGGCACAAAGGAGGCAGCTCTATCATGCGGATCTTCTGAAATGTCTTAATAAAACATCTTAGATGTGTAGAAGCAGAAGGATATAACTGTTTCTGTACTGCAGACAAAAAGTCATCAGGTGTTGTTTAGATGAATCAGCTCTGTATTCTGCAATAACAATGAGAGGCCTTTGGCCTGCAAGAGATTACTCTGGACTTCTGGCAAGAGTGATCCAGGCAGTCCAATTGGAATAATCCATTCAAGTTGCAACAAGTTGCGACAAGTCAGGCTGGACATCAGGAAAGCTTCCTCACTGTTAGCACAATGCAACAGTGGAACCAGCTGCCTGGCTCTCCCACTGGAAACATTCCAAAAGAAGCTGGACAGCCATCTGAGTGGGATGGTGTAACTTGGAGTCCTGCAACAGCGGGGGTTGGACTAGATGGCCTCCGTGGCCCCTTCCGAATCTACTACTCTATGCTTCTATGAGTTTGGCCCGAGATCTCCTCACCTGCTTGGAGAACGTCCATCAATGGCAGGCGGCCTCCAGCACATGGCTCTCTCTCCAGCAGAAGAGGCTGAGGAAGTGGCTGTCACTTGGCAGCTGTCTGCTGGCACAGCTCAAACAATTTCTAACCGAAGCTTTGAGCTCCATCATGGGGTGGGAAAACTGGAGTTGAGAAAGAGCAAAATGGCCAGGATGCAGAGGGAGACAGAAAGTAGGGCGGATATATATTTTTTGAAGGTTATTTTTCTTTTTGGGGGAGTGAGGAAATTGGATGAGTTTTGCAAGAAAAGAAAAAGGAGAACACATGGTTCTTCAGCAAGGGCTAGAAGATGGTGGTCGAAGAACTGAGGGTTGGGTGGGACCCCTCCCTCCCTCTCACTGGGGCACAAAGTAGAAAAACGTAGCTAGGGGATCTTCCTGAATAAGCGTCACACACGCATGCAGATCCCATCTGTGTGATGCACAGAGCTCACGAGGAAGAACTGAAAATGCCAATGGATAATCCTGTCCTGAGTGTGCATTTGTTCAGGGTGTACATTTTATTACAAGGTGCACCAAACAAATTCCTTCCCCATCCCAGCTGCAAGAAGCTTTGGAGAGAAAGGTGGAAGAAAAAAATTACCCTTATTACGTTCTGTGAGGCGCTACTTCCGTGTAGGTTCACTGTTAGCTATTAACATCTTTCTCTCCCCCAAAGCATTCCATATGGAACCCCAAATTAAAATCAGTAGCTTAATGCATGACCCGAGATGTTTTAATTTTAAAAAGCCCACATTTAAGCAACACATCCCACGGAGCTAGAAAACCCACACATGCTCACTCCGTGCTTGCCAACTCCTTCATCTGGGCTTCTGACTGTGTCGCAACACTGATTTGAATCAGATCTTTCTCATTAAAATCCAAATGGGGGCTGAGTAAAGGTCTAAGATTTGGCTTGGTGTGAGCAGGAGTCAATGTGGCTCTTTAAAGATGGCCACTTAGGCAGAGGATCATTATCTTGCCGCCTAGCCAAACTTGGCAGAGGTATCCGAGGAGGCACGCTTTCGCTCAGCAAGGGAAAAACACGCACATGCAAAGTTGAGCAGGTTGCAGGTTGCATTTTGAAATGGGCAAGGGTAAGAGAAAGGCGTTTTAATAAAATCATTATTATTCAAAGGTTTCCCGCATGCTCTGGTTGTGACTGCTTCTCCTAGGGGCCTTCTCTGATAATGTGAACTTGCTGCAGAGGAAGGACCAATGGCAGTGAGAGGAGCAGTTCCAATATTTTCCTGCCTTCCTTCCCGTTCAAATTATCATCTTATTTTTTCGCATGAATTTTTTCGCCCCAAGGCATCAACATATTGTAATGAAATAAAACACAACAGAGGTCCTCCTCGGTGGTGGCACCATGATTAGATTAAATTGAACATGGTGTTATTAGTGCAACTGTTTTCTCTGTTTCTTGGCACTGCAATGACAGTTTTTATTGTAGCCTCTTGATTATTGATAATGTTAGAGATGGTTCTAGCAGTATCCGTGCGCTGTATTGCTTTGATGTGTTAGCAAAACTCAAGAGAATGGCCTCTGTGGAAGATCTCAATAACTGGGCAGGTTCATATTGGACAAAATGGTCCTCTGAGGTCAGGTGGTCTTAAAACATTTAGGTGTGGAAGCACCTAGAGCAAGATCACGCTTGGAGTGAGCCAGCATGGCTCTTTGTATGCTCTTATGAACTGGAAGCCCGTGAAGCTGTTGAGATGAAGGAACTGCCTGCTACAGTCAATACCGTGACTCCACATTCGGGATGACTGATCTTTCCAAGTACTTTTCAAAGGGGGCTGCTCATACAGCATGTTAGAATACTCCAATCCAGGAGCAACGGTGGTGTGTGCCACCATGGATGGATATGGCTTATGTCAAGTACGGGGCAGTTGCTGTCCCGCTCTGTGCTCTGACGGCTGCTCCTGGGCACACTGGCATTCCCCTGCCGAGCTGAAAGCTTCGTCTAGCTGCTCACCCGACTGCCCTCTTCCCTGCAGAGAGGGAGCTTTTCCTCAGCACAGCCTTTGGTCAGTTCCCCTGCGAGATGAAGGCTGTGGTCTTCAGTTTTCTATCAAGGCAGTGTTTGGCTCGCCAGCTCCCAAAATAAGCAGGGTTTTGAGAACTCCTGCCACGGTTTCCTTATGCTGGACTTGGCAACTGCCTGCAGAGCAGATTAAGCACGTTTCTCGCTGAGGCAGGGAAGTATGAAGCAAGGCACAGGCATCCACAGGCACACTTGTGCCCCTTCTCCCCTCTGCTAGCCGCAGGGACGGATGCAGTGGGGTGGCAGCACCGTACGGCCCCAGTGTGGCGGCACACGCCGCTGGTGCTGCACCCGTATCGCCCACGCAGAACCCGGTGGAGCTGCTGAAGCCCGGCCCCTCCCCTCTCCATCCATGGTTTCCTACGCATCTCATCACTAAGATTTGGCCTGCAGCAGCAGCAAGGTGCAGTCCGGGCTTCGGTGGAGGTCGTGGCCACAGGTTGCGGGCACAGGGAGGGGCCCGGGGGTCTCCCCGTACGGCCCAAGAGGGCTGCAGCCCGGCAAGGCCCTTCATGGGGAGAAGACACCACTCTGAATCCGAGGGGCACAGCTGAGCAAGCCCAGGGCTGGCACCTCCACGAGCCGCTGCAATGCATACGTCTCTGCAAGACCAGCAGAAGCTGGACAATTATCCTGACCTTTCAGGGTGATGCTAAGCGTCTGCATGTGGCGTTCAGGTGTGTGCTTGGGATTCTGTCCAGAATTTGTATTTTTGTATTTAGTGGTAATTTATTATGTTCTATTGTATTTCAATGTATCTTATTGTGTTGTAAGCCACCCCGAGGCTTCAGCAAGGGGCGGCATAGAAATGTAATAATAATAATAATAATAATAATAATAATAATAATAATAATAATAATAGGAAACTGCACAAGTGAGACCATGAGCCCTTGCAGCCCTGCGCGGTCAGCACTGACCGGCAGCAACCCTCCTGGGACAGGAAATTCTGCTGGGCAACAGAACGCCTGTGCACCTGGAAGAGAGATGGGCCCAAACAAAAACCACTTTCTGGCCCCCATATACCTGAGGGGCCCCCTGGGCAGCTAGAGCTTCAAATGCAAGAAGGCAAATAAGTAAGACCCCCAGAATGGTCTGAAAAGGACCTGCAGGTTCTCTGGAGCTACTGAATGTTGAGGGAAATAAAAGGAAACATGGAGGTTGGGAAGAAAAAGAAAATGGAACTTGCTATACAATGGAACACTGTACAATCAGCAGACTCTGGGGCGAGGCAGGGCAGGGAAGGGGACAGAAACGCCCCTGCTTTGCACAGGGATGCATCACGGGTGCTTTGGGAATGCACTGCAACTTTCTGTTTCCAAGCCCACTTGTTAGACTAAATAGAAATTACATTAGTTTATGACAGTTTATTATATCTGGAATTCCTTTATTTCAAAGCCTGTTTGCCATGCAAAATTACATTATTAATGATGTATTTAAAAAACTTAGCAGGCTTTATACATATAAACTTTGAAAAATATTCAGAAGGCTCACTAAATTATTGTACAGGAGCCTGGACACTGACTCATGAGTTCTGCGGAGAAATATATTACCATCTGGTTCTATGAACGTAATTACGCTGTCACTTAGACCTGACTGATCACCTCCACGCTGCAAAAGGACCATGTGATCTGTCCTTTTATATAATCATTCTTAAAGTGCTCCTAAAATACACAAAGGGAAAGCAACAGGCAAAAGAACAAATTATGTGACATGGAAGCCAGGAAACATGCATTTAAAAATGAAAATAGCTCTCCTAACAGATGGTTATTTGGAACCAGATAAATGAGGAGAGCAGCTATGCTCTCTCTATGTTGCTGCTGTTCTAATTATATCCCCCTGCACCACCGCTGCCTGGGACTCGCCGGGGTTTCTTTCTTCCTTGTGAAAAATGTCCTTATTCAGTATTACAAGAAAACAATGAATGAACAGAAGTCAAGGGCCTGTAAAATGAA
The DNA here is from genome assembly GCF_004798865.1 of Varanus komodoensis. Taxonomy (NCBI): domain Eukaryota; kingdom Metazoa; phylum Chordata; class Lepidosauria; order Squamata; family Varanidae; genus Varanus; species Varanus komodoensis. The sequence continues at coordinate 6,222,799 of NW_025335817.1, read as the reverse complement.
GATGTCTGTCTATACACTGTAAGGATGTATTTAAGACCCAGGATCTGTGGGTGGGTTCTAAAGTCACTTGTCCAAGGACTCAGTTCTGTGCAAAGGTGAAAGGTGCACACAGTAGTGAAAGCGATTTTCTGTGTGGAATTATTAGCTTTATTTGGCTATTTACTAATCTAATTGAGCATTATCTGCAACTATGTATTATCACATAAAATTGTAGTTGTAAGTTTAGAGGAAATAATTTATATTGCCGATACTTTATGGAACTTCTTGCATCTTGTTTTATAAGCAATTTTAGTATGAGGACCCTAGGTAACTTTTTCTATTGATGCACCTGTTTTTCTTTCTGTTTCTTATTATTTACAATCAATCAATCAATCAATCAATAATGTGCACACAGTACATCACTGTCATTTCCTGTGAGTTTATCTATTCCAAGAGGTCCCCCACCTGAGAGGTCTGCCTGGTGCCAATGCTTCTTTCCTTTTAGCGCTAGGTGAAAACCTTTTTAATTCTCCCAGTACATTAATTAACTTGTTTTATTTAGTGGGTTTATATTTTAACACCAGATACTGGGCAACTGTTATTCTTATTTCTATTTGAGTATTAAGTGGCTGTAAACTGTCCCGAGACATCTAAGTATGGGATGGTATAGACAAGTTTTAAACAAACAAACAAACATGCTTGATGCAAGTCCCTGAGTGGGAACTGTTGTAACTGACCACCCAAACTTACAACATTCGGGCTGCACCAGCAATGAATCCCAAGATATCTGCCAGTTCTGTAAAGCAGCGACGTCTCAGAGATGTTCCACCATTAGCGTTGGAAATGCACAATAAGGAATGGAGCCACTAAGCAAGGTGTACATGAGCTAGCAACTTCACAACACATTTCGGAAACATCACAACAAAGCTACCCAGCAGGGCCAACAGTATCAGAGCAAAGCCTTTGCAACTTTGCATGGTCAAGTCAAGGAGTGTCCGAAGTGCTATAACCCAGCTGGATCAGACCAAAGCTGCAACTTGCAACTTTGCAGACCAAAGATGCTTTGCATTGCAATTTTTCAACTAATAGAAAAAGCAATCAAGAGCAGGGAAGGCCGATTGGAATGTGGAAGGCACATGAACTGGTAGGAGAAACCACGTGCACCAAACTGGTTGTCACTGAACATCCGTCCCAAGCAATGCCATCGTCGTTGTTCTCTTCACACCAAGTCCACTTCAATAAGGACAAGAGTACTTATTACTCCACCACTGCAGCAAAGGTGCTATCTTCTCTCTCCAATGTTGGGAGTACCAGAAACCTGGCCTGCCCTATTGCACTGCTGGTCTCATACTTCAGAGATAGGGACTGCATGGTCCCTTGGACTGTCCCTTCCATAACCCATCACCACAGTCAGGCCTGCAGGGAGTTACACTCTAATAACACCAGGAGGCCCACACATTCCTCACCTCTGCCAGTGGATAATCTAGTTTGAGTTCCAGATGAAAGGGGCATTGTGGAATCAAAGGTACGTGTCTCTAAGATGCTTCCAAAGGCTGGCATTCCACAGCGGCCAACCAAATGCCCAAAGGAAGCCCACAACATGCAGGGACAGGAAGGCAATGACGCCTTCGGAAGTGGCACGTGGAGGCATGCTGTCTCTGAAACTGGAGTTTGCAGACATCTGCCATGCCTAGCGGCCACTGACACAGGTATTCTCCTTCAGGTAGTACCCCAGCCAGAGAACACACTGTCTATTTTTCAGAATTGAAAAATGACATCAGTTTTCCTGACTCCTAACAGAGCAGAGCAGAGCAGAGCAGAGCAGAGCAGAGCAGAGCAGAGCAGAGCAAGCGGCGCAGCTTGTCTAGGGCCTCTGGGCCAAGCTCCCAGGGAGCAAGCAAACAGGGAGAGCAAACAGGTGTTTGGTGGGGCAGGTCCCTAACATTTATTTATTTATTTATTTATTTATTTATTTATTTATTTATTTATTAAAACATTTTTATGCCGCCCCATTCGCCGAAGCCTCGGGGCGGCTTACAACAATAAATTACAATAAATACAAACATTAAAAATCCAAAAAATACAATATAAAATTTCCCCCCTTCTGTTCTCTTCTTTATTTTACCTTAATCCCCCCTCTTTCCTCCCCGTCAGAGCAGTACAACCGTGGAACCAGCTGCCTGGAGAGGTGGTGGGCTCTCCGACACTGGAGGCATTCAAGATGCAACTGGACAGCCATCTGAGTGGGATGGAGTAACTTGGTGTCCTGCAACAGCAGGGGGTTGGCCCCAGTGGCCTTCCTGGCCCCTTCCAACTCTGCTGTTCTATGATTCTATCATGATTCCTGCTGTCTGTGGAACTCAGATAGCACTCTCAAGAAAGTCCAGTGAAAGCAGTCCCAAGGCTGGGTGGTGCGTATTGGAGTATGATATAGGTGACAATTGTAGCAAAAGGAACATTTTGTGGGTGTTCCTTGATCCAACATTGTCACTAGAAGCCCAGCAGTCTCAGTGGCTCAAACCATTTTACTAGCTGCAGATGCTTATCAACTGCAGCCTTTCTCAGATAGGAATGGTTTGTGATCCATGCTGTCATAAACTCTAGGTTTATTGAGTTTATTTATATATTTAGAAGATTTATATACTGCTCTAAAGAGGAGGAGGAGGAGGAAGAGGGAATTAAAACCAACTTATAGCTGATGAGTCAGAAAAGGCTATTAAATAAACATGTCTTCAGCAAGTGGCAAAAGCGGCATGATTTCAGTGACTGCCCGTGAATTCAGCAGGCATGGAGTTCTACAGGAAAGATGTCAATACACCAAGCGTTCTAGACAAAGAGACCACAGGTTGAACTGCTGTGACATGTTAGATGCAGGGCTAGCCTTGAAGATGGTTCAGAAGCCTTGACGAGTACAGAATTTGGCTTCTAAAACTCCGGCAGGTTTTTCTAAATCTGGGATGAGGAGTATCCCTGATCCCAATGTTGTTGGATTGCAACACCCATCAGCCCCACCTAGCCCACACAGCTAATGGTGCACAGTTATGGGAACTGCAGTCCTACAACACCCAGAACACCACGTGTTCCCAGGTCCTGAAAGAAAGACACTCTCCGTCTATTCACAAAGGAACCCATTTCAAAATGCTGTCACTTCCTTTACATCATTATTAAAAAGTCTCTGTAACTGAGGAGGTTCATCTGCAAGCTAAATTTAACCCCCGTTTTGCTGTGCAGTAGTAGTTAGTTTGCAACGGAAATCCAACCGCACGCCAGGGACAGCATGGGCTGCATCCATGAGGTGCCCACTTGTGCTTTAACCCGTTCTGTGGCAACAGAACCTTTTCTGCTCCAGGGCCACCTCTCAAAGGCAACCAGCCTTCCGCATATCTTCAAGGGCAGTTCCAACTGAAGCACATAGAAATAATCCCTTCAAGATGTGGCCAGCACAATTACTACTGGAATTACAGATGGAATTCTGGATCTGGCCAGTTGACTTCAATGGGATTAATACGAATACCTGGGCACATTCCAGCATTCAATCCATGTGCATGGATCTTAGCTTTACTTATTTTTGGGCAACTATTTATAACTTTACAGCATACTTACTCAGTAGCATTAGCTAAAAACCAACGAATACTTAGCAAGCTGTCTAGTTTGGCATTACTGCCAGGGCTGCTCTTGCCCAATAAAAATACCTTAGTATTTCAATGCTACAATTTGTTTTACTAAAGTATTTAAATCTGTGCCTAACAAAGTAAGGACTGTGTATGAATCAGAGAATCCAGGATTCTAAATTTATACGCTGAATAGAATAAATTATTAAGCACCCTGGAAGCTGCGCCGCATGACAAGGGGGGAAGAATACAGCCTTCTAAGAGGGATTATTCTTCCCCTATTCTTGCATGTCTTATGCAAGATGACTTCTGACAATACAGATGGGCTGGGCATTTTACCCCATGAAATGAGGATACATTTTTAATACCTGCAATATGTAAGTCTCATTCTCATGCTAAATCGAGGTTAGATCAGCTTATCTAATTAACTCTCTTATGTCTAGAAAGTTATGGAAAGCCTGCAAGCATTAAAAATATTGTAATGTTCATTAAATCATTTATTAAGCAAGCTTTGGATTATACATTATTGAACAACCAGGGAGAAAACCCCATGTATATAGTAATTCTATTAACTTCCTATTTGTGTAATGGCCAAGCTGGTGGCTAATGACTCTCCCTTCCCGCTGTATTATATCTAGCAATGATTCTCACACTCAAAATTAGTCAGCCTGTAGGTTAAATCCAGTACACTGGTATTCCTGAAAGTGCAATGAGCCCGGTCTTCACACAAACAAACTTTAATATTTCCATAATTCAAAACTGATTATATCACTGTATATTGTCTGTACCTGCACACTGTAGCACTTTACTTTTCTTTTTTGCATGCTCAAATGTCACTCACTGTAATCTTTCTACAGTAAACAAAGCACATGTAAAAACAGCCTAACAGAGAAGGGTACTTTGCAATGCATGACGCAAGTTTTTAGCAGGGAAAGTCTGTATTATGCACAGCAGATTCAGGAGAAAACGTTTAGGACAGAGCGGTGGGTTCACATATACTTAGAAATCTCAAAAAGAGGGAAGGGAAGGGAAGAGAAGGGAAGGGAAGCCTTGCTCAAGCTTTTAATGCTGCATTCATAATTTGGTATGCTAATTTTGATTTTGGTGGGGAAGTTTTACCCATTACATCTGATTTCATTAAACAACACAAGTTTAAATTTTCTAGAATTTAGCCAGAGTTTCCTTTTGTTTTGAATTGATGATATTATTCTTTCATTAAGTGTCTGCCCATATACTGATGGTCAGGAAGGTACCACAATAAGGGCAGATGGCTTACCTGTAACTGCCATTCTTCGGGCGGTGGCCTGTGCATTCCCACATTGCACAGGTGCAAAGCCCATATAGGTGATGCAGAAGCCCATATAGGTGATGCAAAGAAGAACTATTACCTTTTTAGCCTGACATAAAGATCCATTTATGAATGTTTGAGCCACATCCTATTACTTCTGTCTAAATGTCTCATAACACAGTTATTTGACTGACTTATCACAAGAAAACCACAGGTTTTCCATTGGGCATGTGCTGCAGGTCCGTCCCCCTGCCCTGCACACTGCCCTACATTCATGCTTAAGTTGGTATCCCGAATTTGCTCTGATCCTGGGATCAGGCAAAGAACTTGCATTAAACATTGTTTCCTTCTGAGGCAGAATGAGAAATGCAATGCAAACTTAGTTTCTGATGCTGGTTAGAGGCAACCAATGGCAAATAGTCAACATAATTTGCCCAGTTAAGAAAAGGAGTTAAGCCTTCGTTGTACAAACCTGGAAGTGAAGATAAGAACTGGAGTGTGGTCAACAAGTGCCACTTCTAAGTTCTTAAGCAAGTTGCTCCTAGTGTGCCTGCCTCTTCCACCTTCACACGCCTTATTCATTTGCCTCGCCCTCTGATCTCCATTGGTGCCACCTTCCTGAGGGAAAGGAGAAGTCTTTGCTCCTCCTGCTTCTTGATCATTTGAAGAGGACAAGTGAGCAGGCAGCAATGGTTGAAGAGGAAGATTGAGTCAATCTGAGTCTCTTTTGAGCAGGTCAAGATAGGTGAAAGCAGACCTTGAAACAGAAGGTCTAGAGGAGCCTACACGTGAAGCAATGGAAAGAGGTTGTCTTAGCGGGGAGAAGAGGCCAACTCAGGCAGGCCCTACAAAACAAAGGCAAGGGCTGCTTGACATAAGGTCCCATCTCCTTGAAGAGATGGGTGGCTGTTGTGCTGTTGGTATAGTGGGATTGGGAAAGATCTCTTCTCCAAAAAAATAGAACAGCCAGGGAAGACAAGACTGAAGTGATGAAACAATGGTCTGACTCAGCATAAGGCAGATACGATCATTGTATCAATGTTTTCTGGCACCCTTTTGAAATGCATTTCCCTGCCAGTACAATCAAATGATGTATTTCAAATAGATTTAATTTATCTAGCCCCTATGTTTGTAAATGTTATTCCTTTAAGAATGCCTGAATCTCTGGACCAAATGAGCAAGATACTACTGCAACATCCACTGTTAATTATGTTTCTTAGCATTTATGATTAAACTAAAAAACAACAATTCAAAAACCTGATCCTTTGCTAGGAAAAAGCTCACTGCAGACTAATCCCCACTTCTTGCCCCAAGACTCAGCAGAATTTATTGCCTGTTCTGCATTAGCAGAAACTTCTGTTTTGCCTTACGTAGGCAGGTTTGCAGGAGATAAGGCTTGACTATTTAAAGTTATGGAGCCCTCTATTTTTTGGCTTCAAAAATAGCCTTGCCTTTTTGGTATTAGCATCTAAACTATCACCAGAAAATAAATTATATTCTGTCTGAGAGGTAAATTAAATCAGAATTAGCACATGCTAAATATAAAATTGGTTTCTCAGCCTGGATTCATTAATCTACAGAAAAAAATAAGCAAAAACAGGAAAAAACAAGAACGTTACATCTTCCCTGGGCACAGTACTGCAATGGAAGCTACATGGATTAACTTAATGGATAGAACAAATGAAGCACAGAAATTTTGTTGGGTTTTCATGATCTTTTTCAATAAAATATGGAATCACACAAAATGTAAGCCTATAAAGTTCTCCAACAATGTTAGATCCTACCCTTTCATCTTCTCCTCCTCCAAGTGCCACTTCTGGGAGAGGTTTGAAGATGAAAAGGGAGAGGGACTCTTTGGGGATGCACTGACTGCAGTGAGAGCAGCCTGGAACTCACATGGTCACAGTTTGGCACCAGAGGAAGGATCTCCTCTGTTCCCAAGCACTGGATGGCATACAAAGGGCTTCTTAATGGAGCCCTCTTGTCAGGCTTCAACATTGCACTGTCCACCGCTTTTATCCACTTCAGATGTTTGTGCAGGTCTTCTGGAAGACTCCTTGTACCGTTTTTCTGAATAGGGCACCTAAAGCAAGAATCCATGTGTGCTTAGACTGAAAAAGGTCCTGCAAGTACCAGGATTTCCTGTGCCAGGAAGGTGGTCACAGCCACTTGGGAGCAACCCTGAGATTTACAGCCAAAAACCCGGATCTTCAGACTCCCTCTTCCCTCAAGTGCAATCAGGACTGCAGAGGCTGACAAGTCATAACTGCTGGCCAACTTTTGGTTTGGATGAGCGTGTGGAATGCAGCAACTGGAAGGGTGGGCAGGACCCTCCACGCCACAGCCTTTCATGTGGTTGAAATAATTTTTAACACCTCCCACTTTGCTCCAGAAACTAATACAACAGTGCGGGTGTTCTGGCTGGATCAGCATGTATTAATTTTTCATATGCTCACTCATAGCTGCCTTCTATCCCATTTCCATATCAATCTGCATGCCATTTTAATATTTTTTCAACCACATAAAAACATTTATCCTAAAATATGCATGTTATATCTATTTTGGTTAAGCTCTTTGAGAAACATATAGAGAAATAGAAAAAACTGAACGATAACTGCCTTCTAATCCATGTATTAAGTCTGGGAATGGGAATTGGATGGCTTTGCTTTCAAATGTTGGAGTGTTGGACTGGATTCTAGACCCTCTCAACTGTGAAGTTAGGGTCAGTATAGGTAACTTTGGGTCACTTGTTGACTGTTCACCTAATTTACTTTGCTGGGTTGTTGTGATGATAAAACGGAGGTAGAGGATAATTTATGTTTCCTTGGGTTCCTTGCAGTCTGGAGAAAGGCACGATATAAATATGATCATAAAAAATAGTGAAATCATCACGCATCCCTCGGGGGGATAATACGCAGCCTCCTAAGTCCCCCTAAGAGTGGTAGTTCTGGTTAATGCCACGTTCTCAGGTACTCAAGGCACCAAAGTGTGTGAACTTAACATGAAGAATTTTGAACTCAAAATAAAGGACCCCTGTCCTCAAACGCGCGGCTTGTTGCAGCAGAGGTCTTCTTCTCAGCCTGGACAGACGATTGTAAGAAGAGCCCTCTTGGACTGAACCAAGCATTCCCCCAAGACACAGATTGTGCTTCCACAGAGGATGGCCCAGAGCCCCGGGACATCTAGAAGTACCACTTGAACTTCTCTGCCCAGGAGTCATTTCAGATGCTTCATCCAATAGCAGAGCATCGCTCCAGCTGGTTGCGGCACACTGAAATGTTCTGCGAGGAGTCCACACACCTTCTGGCATACCATGTGCTTTGCATGAGACCTTGCTGCTTCTCTTGTAAGAACTACAGTTCCCGGCATTCTTTAGGTAGAAGGAACAAATGCTAAATGGACATGGGAACCAAGGTCCTGCAGTGCAATGGCATTCTAAGGAAGAACGAAAGGGGGAGATGACCAACCTACCCATCAATCACCCAAATTGGGATCCATTATTTTAGGTGGGGGTTAAAGGTGGGTCTTCACTTAGAAAAGGTGGAAGAGGAGTTGCGCACGCTAAGGAAGCTCAGCAAATAAGCTAACAAAAACTAACAACCGGCCCAGGCCCTCTCCCCAGTGCTACCAGCCGGCTGGGTGCCGGAAAAACAGCAGGGCAAGACCTTGGAAGTTCCTGCACTTCTATGCTGGGCACAAAGGTCTCTTAAGCATGTACCAAGGGACTTCCTCAGTCCCTTTCACCTCTGGGAAGCAACCCTGCCCCAAATCAGCACTACGCACCTGGGCTTTTAAGCGGGGGCAGTGAGGCAGGACCTTCTCTTTTGCAAGCCACCGGCTGCAAGTAGCTGGGAACGGCGCCTCCGGTGCTGCGAAGGCTTGGGAAGAAATGCTTGAGCAACCTGACCCAGCCCAGATGCTGCGCCACACTTGGTTTCCACGGAGGTGTATCATTTCCTTGGATTGCCCGTTTAGCGTAAGACTTCCCTCCGCATGATTTGCAGTCCGCCTTCTGAAAAGCATACTGGGAGCAAGAGCAGCTGAGAGAAGCAACTAGATTTCACTGACCATAAGCTGTGAGTTTTATCATAAGCTGCCACCTGCTGAGACACCACCTGAGTCAAGGTGAATGCTGGGGTGAGAAACAAAATCCCCATTTTGCAAGCTCCACCTAGTTAGTTCCTGGAAGGCGAATGTCTGAGAGGCCGGGCTTCTGGTTCTCAAGTCAGTGTTCCTTTCTTGTGGAACATCTTTCAATCAGAATTCTTGTTTCTTGCCTCTTCAAAATTCAGTGTCCAGAAGTTTGCCCCGCTGAAGACTGTGGCAAAATGTTGACGCCGTACTCTTATTCCAGGGCTGCTGGACTCCTTTCAGCATGAAGACAGGCCAAAGGCAAAAGGAACAGAGCCAGAACACACATGCCTGAAATGTCAGTGTGAGTTAGCTCTCTTCCCACCAGCAAGAAAGCCTGGAAGAAGCATTCAACCTTTTTAAAAAGGGGAGGGCTACACAAAAGCTTGGAAACCACTCAATGATTGGGGGGGAGGAAAGAGGGTGGAATAGTAGCTCTTGTACTTCTAAGGTAGGAATGGCCAACTCAGATGCTTTGGACCTCAGTTTCCATAAGCTGCAGGCTGCTCATCCAATGTCATAGGATCTGTAGTCCAAAGCATGTTGGGGCAACTGGATTGGCTACTCCTGTTCTGTGGTGCTGTTGTGAGCTAGGGTTCCTCCCATAACACCTTCAAAGCCACAGAGCAACCTTGCAAATCATTCTTATTGATGAAAGTATTTTCTAGATTCACAAACACTTAGAATGAATATCTGAGCATGCACAGAGCAGTTTATTGAACCCAACAGAGTATTCACTTCCAGAAACTCTCCTTATGAGCACACCTGGGCCCCATCCCTTCGGGAGAGGCCTTCTGAAAGTAGACACACCTCCTGTCCACGTGGCAATCCACTCAGTTGGCAGCCCTTCTCTTGCTGGCAACATGTCATGGGTCAAGAGCTGAGCCTGCCTCATGCGAGCTTGAGAAACTCTCCTGCTCCAAGTCCCTTCCCATCAACTGGACCTCTAGGTTACTCCCAGAAACTGTCTGCCAACCTAAGGAGTCTGGCCTTATTTTATTTATTTATTTGGAATTTTTCAGACAAGGGTCTCTGCTTCTCTCATCTCAATGTCTGGAAATGGCCCACAGTCTAAGCCCGCCACCTCTGCAGGTCTCTTCTTCCACCTCTGATCCTTCTTCTGGAGGCCAGCAGCTCTTGAGAAAGCAGAACTGGCTCTGAAATCAGGTCCCCAGAGAGGTTCACCTGGTGCCTTCTCTTTATGTGTTCCAGTGCAGGGAAAAGATATTTTATTTTCTTGATATTTTAATTGCTAAGATAATTTTAAGGTGTCATAATATTTTATGGAATTTTACCTCTCAGTGTTATGGTGCCCTTTATTGGTAGGGATCTGAGGTTATTGTGAAGTTTTATTGTAGTGCTTTGTTGTTTGGTTGTTTGGATTTTATTGTTGCATTATTTAAGCTAATATTATTTAATTTATTATGTACATTGTTATATTTTGCAATGCTGTAGCTCAAAGCAGCCATCTGTCTTACTCCCAGCAGGCAATATCAGAAAGGTCTTCTAAGTTTGCACCCAAAATTTGGGAATGGTAGATCCTCAGAAATACTGCACAATAGTTAACTATTGGGCTAACTGTCAATATGAAGCATTCTTCTTTTTTAAACCTTTTATTACTTTCATAAAAGGTGAAATGTAAAAAAGGGAAAATATCAAGGGATCATACATTAATATTATATACAATACCACAATCAGAATGTCTCACAATAAATCAATTATTATTATCTCTTCTATGCTCATTTAAATTAACTAAACTAAATTAAACCTCACAGAAGAATTGTTTCTCTGATCTGTCATTCTTAATACTAGCTTGTTTTCTATTTATTCTAACTTAGCTTAAAATAACAACAAAACATTTGTATTTAAACTAGCCCTTAATATGGTTTAATATTCTAATAGCTGTAACTCTTGGGCGCTGTTGAACACAGAACATTCTGCTGGTGCTGCTGAACATGCAAGGGCTGCTTCTAGAACCATCTTACTGCTTCCCTTGACTCATGGATCCATGAGTCTGGATCTCACATGACTTGGACGTCTGCAAAACTACCAATCAGTCGTGTGGCTCCTAATTCGCCAGCACTGGCATGGTCACTTTCCCCTCTAGGTGCTGAGCAGGGGTTCCTTTCCCATTCTGTTGCTGATAAAAGGTGGGATGCAAAACAGGCAAGGCAGGGAATGGGTTTTATTTTTTATTGTGTTACTGGTTATTGGTCATCTTGTGTTATTTTCCTCCTGTTTCCTATGCATATGGTTGTAATTATATTGTATTTTAATTTTATTATGTTTTATGGTTTGTTATTGTTATTACTTTATCTGTATTTTAAATATATTTATATTGCACCGTGAGCTGCCTAGAGAGCCTTTGGCTATGGGGCGGCATACAAATGTGACGAATGAGTGCATGGGGCAGCAGAAAAGGAGGGAGTGCTTCTCCTGCATGCTTCCTCCACTGCCCTTCACACCACCACTGTTCCCTCGTGCGAGTTAACATGCTGGCCACTCGGGTGTCTTCACCAGCCAAGAGAAGCACAAGGACTTCCCTGGGATGGATCATGGCAAAAATAGACTGGAACCATGCATTGTATGGTCCCCTTATATACACGGGGGCAAAAGGTGTAACCCAGAAGAGAAGAGAGTCTAGTGAGTAATTCCCATCAGGACTGGGATCACTGTACAGTCTACCCTGAACAAACAGCTTCCTCGAAAACAGAACAAACAGGAAAAGAGAGGGAACGAAATCCAAAGCTGGCTCTGCTGCTCACTTCTACATTGTCTACCCACATTTGTTTACTGTCCTTGACAAACTAGCAATACAGACGCATAACAGTCTCACTTAAACTAAACGATGAGCTGAGTTTTGCAGATTAGCATTTGCATTCCCTAAAAGTAGCAATTTTGCACAGACCGAAGGACTCCGCCAGGAATTGGCTGGGAATTAGCTGAGCACAAGCTAAAAGCATCCATTCATGTAACTACTGGGTGGACAGTGTTTCTGAGCCAACGGCTGTTGCCTCCAATCTTTGTGCTGCCCAAACAGTTTTGCCAGGAGGTTTTTGTCAAAGTGGACAGCCTGTGTTTAGCCTGAAGATACTACAAGCAGCTTGTCTCAGATCAAGTAGACCAAACTGTCAAAATATAGGTCACAACACAACCAAGAATGACAGAATTAAGGTCTACCCAAGATGCCTGGTATTTAATATGAACCACCCCAAAAATAAGAAGTGTAGTCACTCAGTGATTAAGTTCCCAAAAGGAAGAGCAGGTTGCTTCAATCAAAACAATCCATCTGCTATGGATAGTTGTTATTCTGTGGCAAAGGAAAAACAGGCAGGAGCTTTCTCTCTAGGTCACCACTGCGAAGCTCTACAATAAATTATGTCTTTGTCAGGAGCTTTCGTATTTGTCGCATTTAGTTTCGCTTTCTGGCAACCAGAATCCTTAGATGCTCTCCAGAAGCCTCACCAAACAAGGTGTGCTGGGTGCTACTAAGCAGAGGAACTTTCCATGACAACAACTTATCTAGATGCAGGATGCCCTCTTCACCTGGCAACTAGGTGCAATTCCCTGGAGCCAAACACAGAAGACCCCCTTATGCTCCCAGGCAGGTTTCATTGTTCATTAAAACCTGTTCTTGCATTTTTAATCAACAAGATGACTCCTGCTGCTTTATCTTTGGTTTCATTCTATAGTTCTGATTTTTAAAAAGACTGTATAAAAGGTTATAGGTTTAGGATTAGGGTTCGACTGTTCATTCATTTCCACAAATGAATGGAAATCAAATGGAAATAAGATGAAATCAACCATTTCTGACAAGCGTGGGATAGGCAAGCATCAGGCTATCTGCCCCCCTCCCCCTGCACAGGCCCAAGTGAATGTGAAAACACCGAGGGAGGCACCGCGATTGGCTGAGCTAATCAAGGAGGATTCCATCTCCCATCTGCCAGAACTGGCATCACGGTGTGGAAAAGCTACCAGCAGTGCCATGGCACTGCCATGAAAGTAGAAGTCAGAGAAGGTTTTCTTCTCTCTGCTTTCCTCACACCTATCGGAAAGCCACAGAAGACACCTGCCACAGGTGGATGCAGCAAGCGTTGTGCTCCGTCCGAAAACACAGGTGTTGAACTGCAGTGCCTTTAATCCCGGATGGAAAAAGCCAAAGAAGGGGGTGATGGAGGTTGCAGCTCAAACGTCCATCATCCCAGGGGGAAGATCTCGCGGACATCTTTCATTTGGTTGAGCCTCTGTTGTGGCTTTCAGAGAAGATGCCATGCTGCCAGCCCAGCCCTCTTCCCTGGGGCACCAGGATGATCCAGCAGGGGGCAAGATATTTGAGGAGGATCAGGGCAGGACGATGGAAATAAAAAGGGGGTGTCTTTACAGCTCTGTTCTTTTTTCTTTGGTATCATGTGTTTTGAATTGTGAACCTTCAATTCGAGAAGGAAGGGCTTGTGAGGAAGGGGGTTGTAAAACCCCTCAGAATAAGCAATCAAATGGAAATACATAAATGGGCATCATCCAGGAGAGCAAGCAGGATGCGGGGAAATAGGGCTTTTTGAAAGGGTTTTCTGCTGAGCCAGGGCAGAGCGCAACTCTTCCCTGGTAATAAGATACAAAGCTGCAGAGGGCAGGAGGCAAGGCAGCGCTACACAGGGGTTTCTTCAGCGATACAAAAAGATCTGGACAACGCAGAGGTTAGCTCAGAGTTACATTAATACAACTATTTCCGTGGCAGCCAAGTCACAAATTACTATCAAAGACCAAGGAATCCTGCTGTGCTAATAAGACCAAAAATCCGACTTGATGAAGGCTTTAAAAATAGACGGGCCGAGGCTGCTAATGGTATTATAAATGGCACTGATGAAACGACTTCACAGCCCCTGCTTTTTTTTTCCTCTAGGAGCCAAAGCATGTTTCTGAAATTAGTCCAGTACATAGGCAGTAAGTTGCTTGGTACTCAGCTGAAGTGAATACATAAAGCAGCACAGGAGACTGTTAAACCACCGGCGGAGAAGAACAGCTCTGCTGGATAAGAGCATAAGAACATACTAAGAAGCGTCTTGCTGGATCAGACCCAGGGACCAGCTAGGCCAGCATTCAGTGTGCATGGCAGCCACACCGTTACTCGTGAGGAACCTTCAAGCAAGACATCAGTGCTACGGAGCCCTGTAGCTGTACTATAGAGCCATGCTGTCCCTAAAACTGAAATGAGCACATTCACTGTTAGGTGTAGTAGCAGCGACGGGGAGTTCTTTAGTTTAGTTAGCCCCTTTCTGCACTTTTTGCAGTTCTACAATACGCTTTCTTAGTGTAGTGACCAGATTTGCATAGCATTCATTTCTGTGCAGTATTAATCATGAGGATTATGACCATTAAAGTCCTAAATGAGCTTTAAATCCATAACATACTAATAAATGGTTTTACAGCCAGGCCACCTGCGTGATGACAGCCAAGGGTCCCACTACGGAGTGCACTCTGAGCCTTGGTACCTGGAACACTGATGCTGAGACATTGGCGCGGAGCACTCCTGAAGCGGTCCTGGGACCAAGTCGATGCCAAGCCCCAGAACACAGGTGACGTGAGGCCCATGAGTCGAGCCAACTCCAGCCTCCTGCACTGAGCCAGCGCTGGTTGCCAGCTCCATCCACGCCAGAGATCAAGGACACCATCCCCATCACGCAGCCTGGAGGAGGATGTGCCAGACCTAACCCAGTCAAGGAGAAGATGAGGCTGAATCTTTGGAACAGCAAATCAGCAGTATTTCAAGGAGGCATGATGTGGTTGTTGCAGGAGACTTCAACTTCCCCAGTATTTGTTGGGAATCGAATTCTGCCGAATACAGAATTTGTTTAAACAAATTTGTTTTCAGATCAAATTTGTCTTTTGATCTGAAAACAAACAAAGGACGTGTCCAGGAAATGAAAGGCCAGGCTACAAAGGGAGAATGCAGACAGGTAGCATGGAATTGCAGGGATGGTGGCAGGAAGGCTCAAGCTAGGAATGAGCTACCACTAGCGAGAGATGCTAAAGGCAACAAAAAGTCTTCTTCAGATATGTCCAAAGGAAAAGGCAGAAGAATGAAATGTGGGTGGCAAAATGATAACTGATGACAAAGAAAAGGCAGAAGTGCTCAATTTCTACCTTGGCTCAGTCTTCTTCCAGAAGTAGATCTATGGCTGTCCTGATGAAGGGGAAGTATGAGCTGAAGGAGCCAGAAGGCACTTAGAGACTGACAGGCAAATGGTCCAGGAACATGTAATTGGGATGAATGAGTTCAAATCTCCAGGACCTGATGAACTCCATCCTAGAGTCAAAAAGGAGTTGGTGAAAGGACTCTCAGAGCCAATGAAATCATGGAGGACAGGAGAAGTGCTTGAGGACTGGAGAAGCGCTAATGTTGTCCCTCTCTTCAAGAAAGGAAAAAAAGAAGCATGTGGGAACTACAGAGCAGTCTGACATCAATCCCTGGGAAACTTCTGAAGCAGATTATATATACAGCAGAATATAAAGCAGTCATTCTGCAAACACCTTGAAAGCAATGCAGGTATGACTAGAAGCCAACATGGATTCCTCAAGAAGAAATCCTGCTGGACTAACCAGATTTCTTTTCTTTTCTTGGGGTAACCTCCCTGGTAGACCATGGGGATGCTGCGGACACAATCTCTCTTGAATTCAGCAAAACTTTCGACAAAGTGTCCCATGATCTCTCGATTAGCAAACTGGCTAAAAGTGGGCGAGATGGAACTATGATCAGGTGGCTGCACAGCTGGCTACAGAGTCGGACGCAGAGAGTGCTCCTCCGTAGCACCTTCTCAGACAGGAGAGAGGTAACAAGCGGGGAGCTGCAGGGTTCGGTCCTGGGCCCAGTGCTCTTCAACATTCTTTATTAATGACTTGGAAGAGGAAGTGCAGGGAACACTTTCATACGCAAAACTGGGTGTGATAGCGAATACCCCGGAATACAGACAGAAGATTCAAGAGGATTTTGAGGCTGCTTTGGCTGAAAACAACAGAATGCAATTCATTTGGGACAAATGCCAAGTTCTGCACCTGGAAAAAGAAACCAAATGTATCATTTCAGGTGGGGAATACTTGACTCCACAACACTGCAAGTAAGAAGGATCTTGGCATTGTCATAGATTCCAAGCTGAATACGAGTCCAGAATGTGATGAAGCTGCACAAGCGGCAAATACTGTTTTAGGCTGAATTAATAAAAGTATCACTACCAGATCCTGTGAAGTAAGATTCTCCTTCACTCAGGGCTGGTTAGGTCTCCTCTGGAGCCCTGTGTCCCATTTGGGCACCACAGTTGCAGAAAGAGGAAGACAAGCTGGAAAGGGTTCAGAGGAGGGCAATGCGGATGATCCAGGCCTGGAAACAAAGCGCTGTGTGGACTGATTGAGAGAACTGGGCATGTTGAGATAATCCTCAATTTATGGGTATATAAAATCAGATTTTTAAAAATATATCAGATCTTACACACACACACTAACACAAGCATGAGGGAGACTATGCTATGGAAACGAATTATTTCCAGGCAAAATGGAAGCCTCCCTATCCCAACTTCAAAACGGACAGAACGGGCTCTTTGCCAAGCCTGGCCATCAGTCATACATGAGATAAACCTGCTCCTGCTCCAGCATGGATTAATTGCCATGTTAAAGAGGTGTCAGCGTTGGCAGCTTAAAATATGGAAAAAGGCACCATTATTATTTTCCCTAGCTATGAGACATATTAAATATCATAGAAATTGTGACAGAGTTCTGGATTAGTGATTAGAGCTTTGTGACTTCATTTTAAAGAGATTTCCATTTTTGGTTGATAAAAAAAAAAAAAAAGCGAGTTCCAATACCCCCTTTCCAAAGTTGTGAGTTGGTCCAGTGCAGAGGGCTTTGATGATGGGCTGTGAATGCCCAGTTGAAATAGTGCCTGACAGACTGGGTAAACTGGCAGGACCTCCTGAGAGATGAAGTCCAAAATGTCTAGAGGGAGTTGGAAATGGCTGGAATTTATTCAGTGTGCATACTGCCCAAAGGTCAAAGCACAATGTGTGATGGAAATGGAGAAAGCTTGCTTTATCCTCTTTGTCTGACCATCACCCTGTTTAAAACATGCCTGCTCCTTGCCCTCTCCTTCAAAGGGTGCAGCTGGGGAACTTTTCCACTGTAGCTAGAAAAGCAATTTATGGAGAAGGGGGAAGAGATCAAGCCACCTGTCTTTCTTCGGTTCTTCTGCTTCTAAACGCAGCATCTGATGGTGGCTTTCCACTTATATAGGGACACTGTTCGCAAGCCTTTCCCATTTTATTTCTTGTTGTCAAACTGCCGGGGTCCAAGGTGGCTCCAGGGCTCCATCTTCTGTCCGAGCACCAGACTAGTGCTCCCTGGTAGCTGAGGGATTTCTCCCCAGTCTAACAGAAGTGCCAGGGCCCTCACGAGCACCACCTGGGAGCCCTGGGGAAGAGTAGGTGCTCTGGACTCTGCATCACCATGCCCTGAGCCCTGCTTGAGATTCTCCTGCCTTATTCCAGTCTGCTCCTGCTTTCTCCAGTTGTTCCAATTTGATCCTGCCTTGCCCCTGCTTGATCCTGTAGACTCTAGTCTACCTTTGCCTTGCTCCTGTGTGTTCTTGCTTGCTCCAAGTTCTTCCTGCCCCAGTCCAGCCTGCTCTTGGCTGGACCACCCTTACCTGACTCCCTGGCATCAGACCACCGGGATGTTTCTGGACCATGTTCCCTCTCTGGTTTGTATAACATTGGACTCCCTGCTGCCTCAGCCCTGGCCCTGGACTGCTGACCACGCCACCAACCTCTAGCCCTACTAGGACCTGGTCCCACACCAGCACCCTGGTCCTGGCATTCTGCCTGTCCCAGCTGCCACCTACATCCCAGCCCTTACACAGAAGCTCTCTTGGCAATGAAGCTCTCCAGGCTTGCTGCAGTGCTCCTTGCTACCTGGCCACCTGGACCTGTTCCTTTGCCCCCGTTCTTGCTTGTGCTCCTGCTGGCATTGGTTCATCAGCGCCTGAGCCCTGGCTTGCCTGACTACTCGTGTCTCTCTTGGACTGGGCGTACCTCGCTCTCTTACTCATGGTGCTGACCTTGGGCTGTTGGATCAAGATTCAGATCTGGTTAGGATGGGAGCCTGGACTTTAGCCTAGTTGCCTGGGACCTGATACCTGTGCCCTGTCCATGTCCTGGTCACCAATGCAAACACGGTATTAAGAAAATCCTACTTCCTCAACCCCACATCTGGGTATTTATTACATTTTTGCCCTGCCTTACTGCAACACCAAGCAAACTCAGGCAAGACACCCTGGACAATCTCTGAGCAAGTCACCGACCAGCCCCAGACAAGCCCAGCTTCAGCAAGAGCGGCATGATGGGAGTGTTCCCTGGTGCCACCACAGGGACCAAAATCATATCAAGTTACTCAGGAAAGCTCTGAATCTTTCTGAAGAACTTCCATGTTTCAGTGTTCTATAGAAAAGATCAATATTTTTAAACAGCACATCCTTCTCCTCAAATGATTGTACAAACTAACGGTATCTGTTTCTGTTTGATTCCCTCCGGCTGCTGAGAACAAAGCGAGAGAAGAATGGCATTTCCGAGGCCTCTGGGTGACACTTTATGCTTGCGTCCACTCTAAAATTGGCCCTGCTAAGGTGCAGCAAGGCACATATACGTGTTCTCCATGGAGTTTCATTGTCGGATGTCAATGCACAAACGTCAAAGCATCATGCACTGATAAAGCTGTTAGCACGGCATCGATCAAGACTGAGCATCCTCGAAATAAGGCATTTCTCTCAAATGAGGGGAAATGTGATTGTCCTGATGGTGGTGTTTTGGGGGAACAAAAACTCATCAAGATGTTCAGGAGGGATTATTTGTGGTCCTAGTAAATGGGCTGAGGGTAGTAAATTCTTTCTCATGGTGCAGAAAAAAAGATGCACTCGGATGAGTAATATATTGCAAAAACTTAAGTACTGTTGGGTGAAAAAGGCAAAATGCAACCGAGAAATGACACACCCTACCCCCAGTGAATCTGAGAGGAGTCCATTTTCTGTAGGTGTGAAATTAACAATGTGATTTTAAACATGTTGTCAGTTCCACTCAACAGAGAAGGAGCTTTTCCGGACCCCTTGCAAAATTAGTAGAGAGTCTCAATGCCCCAGCTGGTTCCACAGGTTTCCTCAGAATACAGCCTGTTCACCTCTTTCTTCCTCTCAAAAATGCGACAGCTTCACCACTGTTCATTGAAACTTTTAACACAGGTACTATTTTCATGAACCTTTCTAGGATTGCTAGTTAGGTAAGGGCAGTCCCCCGGGTTACAAAGAAGTTCTGTTCCTGAGAAAATGGAAATTCATCTTTAAATTGAATGTGTATATAAATTGGATCATGTATAGTCAGCCATCCACATTTGCAGGGATCAGGAGCATAGGAGGGGGTGGGAAGGCATGCTTTGGTGGCCTCCCTCTCTCCCCTTTCGCTTCCCCTCTCTCTATGGCGATGCTTTGGAGGCCTCCCTCTCTCCCCTTTGGCTTCCCCTCTCTCTATGGTGATGCTTTGGAGGCCTCCCTCTCTCCCCTTTGGCTTCCCCTCTCTCTATGGCGATGCTTTGGAGGCCTCCCTCTCTCCCCTTTCGCTTTCCCTCTCTCTATGGCGATGCTTTGGAGGCCTCCCTCTCTCCCCTTTCGCTTCCCCTCTCTCTATGGTGATGCTTTGGTGGCCTCCCTCTCTCCCCTTTCGCTTCCCCTCTCTCTATGGTGATGCTTTGAAGCCCTTCGTCTCTCCCCTTTTGCTTCCCTTCTCTATAGTGATGGTGATTTTCTGCAGTAATTTTTTAAAAATTCACGGGCTGCATGTCAGTTCCTAAGTATGGGCTGTTCATAATTCAGATGTTCATGATTCAGGGACTGCCTGTATGCTCAAAGCATTGTACTGAAAGTATTGAACTGAATACAATACAATACAAAACAAAACAAAAGTATTGAATACAATACTGAAAGTATTGTACTGAAAGTCTTTCCTCATATCCCACCTTCACAAACACTTTGTGTTAGATAATGTGGCCAGGTAGACATATGGTGAAGCTACCTGTTCTCCCTGTACCAAGGTACCTATTATGTACTATTTTTTCCAGTAGCATCTGACCTTTGCCATCTCCAGATGGGTAAGGCAGGCAGCCATGACTTGGAGGCCTCTCTCTCTCCCCGTCACTTCCCCTTTCATTTGCCGTGAAGGCAGTTCTTGCTCTGACAATAATACTCCCCCCCCTCAGACTTTGCCCCTTCGCAACCTGCCCATCCTCGCACACCCCAAAGCCCAACGTTGGTGGAGCAAACATTTCGGCCGTTCCGCAGAAAAGCAGCTATTTCAAAGTGGGAGAGACCAGGGTGGCAAAGAAGCTGCTCAGAAACTTGCGGCTCACACACATGCCTCTGAGAGAGACCTTGGCACCACTGCATGAAACAGCAGCGAAAGCACGTCATACAGCACTTCTTCATCGAAAGACCTACAGGCTCTTGCACAGAAATAATGTGAAATTATATAAAATCATACACAGTGCTCTATCAATACTTTATAAATTTGCTGTATCTGTCTTTTATCTATATAAATAAATAGCATGCTTTGTTACGATTGCTGCTACAATAGTTCAGTCTGGTGAGAGAAATCAATGCCTTATTTTTTGTGCTGTCCTGCCTCCCCCCCCCCACCCACCCATAATTCATTGCTATGAAGACGCAGGAAGATAAACGCAAAAGTGGTGCTGAGCTGCCTCTTGTGCTGACTTCCTGTTGCCCAAAGGTTGAAAGATATCAGCCTTTGCTAATGCTAGTTATGGCAGGAGAATCACAGCAGATGTGCTAATGACATGATACTAGTTTTAATTCTCACCCAGCTTTTCTTCTTTTTTATCATCTCATTGCTTTCCACCTTCTACATAGCAGTTGCTTGATGGATGCTGGGGAGATAAAGAGAGGGTAATTTCTTGCCTGCAACGCTTTCCTTGTGCTCTTCTGTGGTTTTATTTTTGTACTAAAGTGTGAAATATTCCTACTGTGCTGCCAGATGTTCCATAATCCTATTTTTATACAGCCCAAAGGGCACAAATCTCAGGTAATGTCGGTCCTGCAATGCCTTGAATGATGGGCATAGTTGGAGCAGAGAACCACAGGAGTTTCGGGCAGGGAACAAAGATGCTTTTTCTAACAAAAATAAATGCCTCTTTTACTGTTCTGTCAATGCAAACAATATATCTGAACAACAAACACTAGGATCAGATTGGATCACACGTACTGAAAAGTTCAGGTAACATTGAGTGCTTGGGGCAATACCCAACAATGTCCTTCCACAATCTCAAATAGCACTAGAACAGTCCTGCTCAATTTTTCCACTGCACCAGTCATTGCTCATGACACTTACACTACGGGCTGTGCAAGAAGTAGCAAAGCCCGTTGCAAAATGGGTTGCACAATTACGTACAACGGTTGTTCAAATGTAAATTTAGTTGGACTCTGCTTTTATGCATTGTTCTGAACCGACTTTCCTCTAGCACAGTATTTTTTGCACTAACAGAATAATGTACTTGGATACTGCCCTTGAGTTGCAAATAGAGTTATACAGGCAAGATCTAGGAGAACCAACCAAATATAGGTTTCTGAGACAGAAATAAGAAAATAAAATTTGGCGGGGCATACAAAGGTTTTAAAACCTGGAGGTGTGGCATATTCACAACTAAAGTTGAACCCTATGAAGAATTTCTAGGAATTTTTATTTATTTTATTTTTAAATAGAAACAAATCTAAGCATGCAATTAAAACATTTCTTACAATACACTGTGCACCACCATCAGGGTCAATGATACAAGTTAATTATTGTATTATTTATTAATTATTGTATTGATGATATTTATTTGTAAGCCACCCCAAGGCTTAGGCAAATGGGGTGGCATATAAGTCTGCTAAATAAATAAATAAATAAATAAATAAATAAATAAATAAGTTACAATCAGGGAAAAAACTCTTCAAACATTGCAGGACTTTCCCCACTTCCAAAGCAGTAATGATTCTTTCAAAGGTTTGAATCCTTTCTCCTTTTTAAAAACATACTTAATAAACACACCCCAAATATCATTAAATGTTTAATAAACACAACAGTAGAACAGAATGCCTAGTCTGGTAACCCACCCAAATTAATCCAGCAGAATGTGAATTCTCCTTTGCTGGCCTCCATCACCTAATTCCTGTAACAGCTTATCAATGTTCAGGAAATTAAAAAAGAGCACTGATATAGCCAAAGACAGAAGCAAATATTTATGCAAAGATTGGAAAGATACATGTGGGAAGATATACAGGGTGTCCCTTTTGCCAGGGCAGATCACAGATATATTCAGCTCAGTATTATCTCCACTGGGTCCTTCTGGATCTTTATTAACTTTTTTTGCGAGTGAAAAATAACTGGGAGAGTAGCATGCAGCAAAGCCAAGTGCTGCTTTCCAGTATCACCTTTCTGGGGGTTCAACTGTGAGTGCTGGCACAGTGATGCTCGGAGAACTCCCCTGTACTTAGACCAGAGCATGCGTAAGAGAGCTTTGGCTCTGGACAGTGCAGAGCCGGGATCAGTGAAACCAGCTCAGAAGCAGAAGGCTTCCTGGATCTTGCAGGTGCATGTTACTATGGAACCCAGTCTCCACTGCCATGCGTGGTGCCTTTCCCTGAACCAACCACATGTACAGGTGCCTGGAGTGCGTAGCTAGGCAACCGCCGCGTCCAGACCGTGTGCAGGTGGGGCTGGATGATGCGTAAAGCCAAAGGTTATTTCGGTCCTTGGATTTCCTTGTCTGGGATAAAAGTGGGGACAAAGTACATGTCTTTGTAAGGCCTTGATTCTATCGTAATGTGCAGCCACCTTGAAATGTTAACCCCTGTACCTCACCTGTGCACAAGGAAATTCTTCAAAACATATAAAGACTGGACAGATTTCTCAAAACAGGAATCGATGTTTGAGCAGGTGTGAGCTCACAGAAGTACCTTATTTCTGTTAAGAAGCAAATAGCATGAAGAAGTCACCGAGTACTTCTGGCCTCCCTCATATCAGACAGCTGCTACTTGTCATAAAATAAGGCAACTCAGTGAATATTTTACTTAATATGCTCCAGGTTTCACTCATAATATTTTATAAACATTCTGATTTCTTTGCTAATAGCCCCTCCTCCCAGGTGTTGCAAGCTCTTAAGGGAACTGGGAGAGCCTGTTGATATGTTTGGAGGCACCCACTTTAACTGGATGCCTTTTGAGAGAGAGAGAGAGAGAGAGAGAGAGAGAGAGAGAGAGAGAGAGAGAGCGAGCACACACACATGCACACACAAAACAGAGAATGCATAGCTCTTATTGTACAATTTATAAAGTTAGATTCAGCCCTGCTCCGTTGTTTTAGGAAGCAAGCAAAATTCTCAAGCAACCAACAAACATTCTCTCTTTCTCTCCCTCTCCCTGTCACTCAGTCACTAAACCAGACCCACTCCTCCCTACGACTTCTCTTTCCTATGTGGCAAGACTAGGCCTCCTAGCCAGCCCTGCTTCCACTGCGTTATGAAGCTGCTTCTCCAAAGAACAAAGCACAGGCAGGGTGTGGTGACCAGGATGAGTACGGAGATCCTCAGCTGTCGGCAGCGGTGCCACAAAGTGACAGGATATATCCAAGTTTCTCTTTCTGGCTCCCTTCTGGACAGCTCCCTGCTTTTCAGCACTTGGCCCTCTGGTGCTTACTAAACCTGCCTGTACTGTGGACCACGTTCCCGCGGGTTCATAGTCTGCCTGCCGGACTTTTGATTCTCCTCAGACTCTTCCGACTCTGCTGGCTCATTCCTCCTACCCAGTCTAGAAGATCAGGACTCACATCCACTCACTCAAATACCTTTCTCGGTTGTATACCTTTGCTTCCAAAAGAAGCACGCCTTGGTTTTCAAGAGCACTCACAAAAACACCACAGCACAACAGAAAATGGACAAGAATTAGGCCGATTTTGGACAGAGGAACCAACCCAACTCATTAACACTTTGTCTCGTCAGTTGCCTAATGAAGGCTCTCCCTTAAAGTCTTTAGGTCCTAGTGAGATCAGTGGGGAAGAAAAAAGTAGTTTACAGCATTATGGTGGAACATGTAACACATCACAAAACAGTAATGGTTTCAGAACACCAAGAAAAGGTACCTGTTTTCTGGTTTCTTTCTCCTCCTCCTCTCCTTTGGGGCAGTGCCTTTTTAGATTGTAAGCCTGGGGGCATGGATTATTTTGCTTTATTGATCTGTACACCGCTCTGGCAGCATCTCCAGCTGAAGAGCAGTATAAATGCTTTAAATGAATGAATGCATATAATGAAGCATTTCAAAATCAACTCCTCCTCTTAGTATATTACATCTGACACCTGACTGCAATGCTATCTCCAAATACAAATATATTGCAGCCTTTCCACAAATCAATATAATGCAATCTTCCTTCTCTGATGCGTAGAACGTGCCGCAAATAAAGTCAACCATAAATACAGTCAATATTGCATAATGTCTCGCACAATATGCATATCTGAGTGGCAATCATGATTTTCAGAGTTCGAGACAATCAACTTTCCATAGTCAACTGCATGTTTGGTATGTTGCCACCATGGCAGAAGCCTAAAAGGTCACTCCACTGGAATCTTAATTCCAAATCTTTTGACTAACTGAGATCAGCCATTGCATCCAATGAAAGATCCATATTTACTTAAGAACCTGAGCCCAGATGATGATGATGATGATGATGATTCTTTGGGTACACATCTTGACAAACCTTTTCCCTGAATCTCACTGCAAATGGACAAAGTCACTGATTGTCTCTGATCTCATCTTCAGTCATCATATTGCCAGCCGTCTCGTTGATGCATCTTATTCCGTAACGCACATTTCAGGTTCCATGGCATATGCTTTTGTGTAAGCTTCCTTCTCCCGGAAAGTGCCTGCTACTTGATTTGCCCCCCTGCCAGCTACGAGAGTCTAATACTACTTGATTACTTTATTGATTTGTAGCACAATCCATGCCATTCCTCAGCGGGGAATGCAGAGTTATTTCCCACCCAGCTCAATGGAGCCCCTCCAACATCTCTCGAGCTCTCAGCCAGATACCACTAAGCCATTATTTCCAAGACAAGAACAAGGCCCACTGGAGTTCGCCACACAAGAACTCTACATGCGCCTTCCTGGGGGGAAGCGGGGCGGTAAAACCTTCTGTGGGAACCAACACATATTCTACGCAAATGGTTGTGTGTAGCCACAATGCACCAGCACTGCACGTGTGCTTGGTGGAGAGGGCCAGTGGCTGCACAGGGTGAGGCAATGGACTCCACTGAGGCCCAAGGTAAAGGTCACTGGCTCCATACCACTTTCGGGGCACAAAGAGCTCTGTGTGAGACTGGTGAGGAAGCGTGCGGTTCCCTGAAATAGCTGCGGCTTCAGCTGTGCCCAGAACAGATGCTCCCTCTCAGGGCTCCTTGAGAATTGCCTGTTCAGCTGCCATAGCCTTCTCCTCCTGCAAGATTAAGGTAGTGTACTCTGGGTGCTTCTCCTTGGTGGGACAGCAATCACCATTCTGGACTTACGCTCTCAGTGTAGCTGTCACAAGCTTGGCTTCCCCCTTCGTGCTTCCCAAGCAACAGACCATTCTTTGGCTTTATTCGCCAGTGCACTTCCAGAGGGCACAACAAGAATGCGTCTCTGGGCATGCACAAAGTAGTTCAATCAACCCAATCTAGCAATCACTTCCAGGAGCACTCCTTTTGAGTAACCCTTCCCAAAGGACGACCCTTCTGGAGAAGGGCAAGCCTCTCCTCTATCTGTCATCTCTCCTGCTGGTTGTCCTGTCTCTCTTGGCATCACACCATGGGATCAGGACTTGTACCAGGCTTGGCTGCCTGCAGGACTTCTTCTCCCATGCCCCCTCCCTGCAGTCGTAAATCCTGACTATTCTCACATTCGCCTGAGCACCTGGGCGAGAGTGCCCTTGAGATAAACTCCTCTGCGTCTTCCATTTCAACATCCAAGAACACCCTGGTTCTCAGGGCCCCTCTTCATCTGACAGCTGAATCTGCCTGACCTTTGAAAGTGAATCAAGAACAACTGTTTCTTTCATTCCCAACTTTAGCCTCCAGCAGTTGTGCAGTGGCAAATGCTGAAGTGAAGCTCTCGGCCCTCATAGCTCCACCCGCAAGGAGACGCCAACAACTCAAGCAGCTCCGTTCATCTACACCTATTAGACCCACACACCGTTTCAGCAGGTTTGGTTTCTGCCATTTGTATGAATTTTGTTTGTAAAGCCACTGTCACTTCGCTGCCTGATCAAGATCAAGCCAACCCAAACCAGAGTCCACCAAAAAATGTATTCATGTGCAGCAATCTCAATGGACCCTTTGAGCACTTTGGCTAACGGCTACCACTTTGGGCACCTCTTGTAATTGTAGAGGCCAAAGGTAACTTGCATTAATCTCATGATGTCTCAATAAATTTAGTATTAAAATACGAGTATTTATACAAGTTTTTCTTTTCCAGAAGTGTATATACATTTTTTTGGCAGACTCTGTGTTTTGCATGACGACATGCTCAGCACGCTCAGAGGAAGAGGTGTGAGGAGCACTAGTACTACCTCCATGTGGGCTTTGGTTCCAGTGCTCCTCTGGACTGGTGTCCCCAAGCCAAGCCCTCACATCCACTGTCTCCTCCTTGCTTCCAGGAAGGTCTTCAGGAAGGCATGCCCTGGGCATACAAAGAGGAGCAAGCAGCTCAGTGAGAGCAAGCAACCCAGCAGAGGTCTGGGAAAAGATTCAGGACTTGCATGCAGATAGCTCTTAATTCGGTCCTTGCTTGCTCCTGGGGAGGAAAGCCATGGCAAATCTAGACAGCATACTAAAAAGCAGAGACATCACCCTGCCAACAAAAGTGTGTATAGTCAAGGCTATGGTCTTCCCAGTTGCAATGTATGGCTGTGAAAGTTGGACCATAAGGAAGACTGAGAGCCGAAGAATTGGTACTTTTGAACTGTGGTGTTTGAGAAGACTCCTGAGACTCCCGTGGACTGCAAAGAGATCAAATCAGTCAATCCTAAAGGAAATCAACCCTGACTGTTCTTTAGAAGGACAGATACTAAAGCTGAAGCTCAAATACTGTGCCCACCTAATGAGAAGGAAGGTCTTACTGGAAAAGCCCCTGATGCTGGGAGCGATTGAAGGCAAAAGGAGAAAGAGATGACAGAGGTTGAGGTGGCTGGATGGGTGTGGGGTTCGGGGATGGTGGAGGAAAGGAGAACCTGGAGGAATGTTGTCCATGGGGTCACAAAGAGTCAGGCACGACTTTGCGACTGAACAACAACAAGCTCTTAATTCAGTCGTTCCATCGGGCCCTTATGAGCAGAGCCTGGCTCCCAAGTGGCGCTTTCCTCCTGGGCACGAGGGACAATGCCTCTGTGCACCCCACCGGGTTCGGCCCCAGGATGGGGAAGGGGGCAGGAATCCTGGTAGGGCCTGGGATGCCATGGAAAGGGTCCAGGGAATCCTGGCTGGGAATGGCTTGCACCTGGAGTTGTGTTGTTCTGGTAGGATGCCTTGCTTTGGTTTTCTTTGTATATAATTTGAGCATCTGAAAACTGCCCTACCTAAAGAAGAGTCATGTATAAATATCTTAAATAAATACAGGACCCCACTGTTGGTGAGTTAGGTCATGATTAGTGTCTACACAGGAAAAAGCAGAGAACACAGAATTCTGTTGGCAAATTGGACTGTAACAGAGGGCAGTTCATGGGAAAACTGAAACCTTTGCCATCTCTAATCAGATACCCAAACTTTGCTTTCCTGCTTTCCTTTAGTCTACTAAATAGGTCTTAAAGTATGTGTACAAATGTCTGATGATAAAGTTATTCTGAAGAATGAAGAACTGGTTCCCTCGGTGATTGTGTTTTTTTTATTATTATTTAAGAAAAGTTCCTGGAGATGGATAATTGGACATGCACATTTTAGGCAGATTAGACAAGTAAGTAAATCCACTTCATCACTCTCTTCTATATGTCCCCTGCCAGCAAACAGCAGCACAATGTGGATTTTAAGCCCTTTAGAAAGCCACACAAATTTTCCTTCTAAACAGGATGGCAAACAGCCATTTCTAACCTTAACTGTCGGCCTTTATCTTGAATGACAACCATACAACTCTCTCCCCTCCCCTCCTCACCTCCCTCCAGAGTGCACAACATCAAGTGTTGGTGGTTACGTGTTTTCAGCAAAAATGAAAAGTTTAAGCAGAACCTTTCACCAGCATTTTGTTCAGCCGCAAATTATGAAACAAATTTATAAGGATAATTGCACATGAAAAAATATTGTATTTTCATTGGATTAAGTCCAATGAGACCAGTTCAGATGGAAAAGAAATTGGATGAGCAAACATAGGGAATAAATATGCAGTAGATGATTTCCACGTAACTCCAAGGCCCTTTTTCACTTTGCTGTCCAGTTGTTTACACAATGATTGATAGAGTTTAGACTAGTTTATTAAAGGTAAAATCGCAAAGGAAGTTGGCAGAACCGCTCTCCATGAAAATCCCGTCTGATCAGATTTACGGACGGCATGCCCCACTAGGTCTCGCCCTGCTCCAAGGGAAACAACAAGCCATGAAAGATGCTTCTGATCCAGCTAAAATGTTGTAGGTGGTTAGGCAGGGTAGGAAGTAAAAGGCAGCAGTGAAGCAAAATAGCTCCTTGACCCTCACAAGGGCAGACAAGATCAAACATCTGCAAATGCTGCGTTACTATATAGCCTCCCGTGCAATGTTGGTTTTTGAACCAAGCCAAATCAACTCATTATAATTTTACAGATTGAAACTGATTACATTTATTAACGCAAGAGTAAAACAGTTCTGGGAAGACAGGAATTACTGTGCAACACGTGTGTGTGTGTGTGCTGAGAAGCACACAGATGGGTGAACCATTTTACTGCTTGTCCAAGTTTCTTTGGGTGTTCACCACAAAACTGCTCCACCCTGTGCTGAATCTTCACGCACATTTAAATACTATTAGTGAATGCATTTTTACTCAAAATATACTTTGAAGACATATTTCGATTTTTTGAGCAAAGAGTCACATGAGGACATTTGGCAGGAGCAAAAGCCAGCTAAATTCTAAACCTAAGCATAAACTCCAGAAGCTGCGGATCAGAATTCACAATGATCACATTTCCTAGGTATTGCTAGATAAGCAACCTTTCATTAAGCCCCAAAGACACAACATCAGATGGAGAGAGATGCAAACATCTCTACACTGGGTGGACGTTTTCAAAAGGAAGTTTCCTACAGAAAGGATTATTTTAAAATGAAACCACAAAAAGGGGCTGGAAATGCTCCAGGAAGACTAAATCTGTCTTTGAAACTGTAACAAAGAACGGTTTTTTGGTCAGAAATGCTTCAAGAATTCTATGGAAACAAGCCAAATAATATTTTATGCATCAGCTTCCTTAACCTACATCTGTAGGGCTGTCCACAAGCCTTTGCAAAAACATGATCTTGACTTCTCTGATTCCTAAGAGTCAGTTGCAACCTTTTCTTGCTATGCTAATGGTCCAAATTCAGAAGAATCACAGGGAATACCTTTGTCCAAAAGATGAACTCGCACAGTGTCAGACAGAATTGCTCTCCCTCCATTTCCTGGGAATTCAAGTGCATTCCATGCCACAATACTTGTTTCTTCTCCAGTCTGCAGAGTGAGTAGAACTTAACAGGAGGTGAAAGGAGACCCAACGTGAACCCGGCCCATTCATGTGACTTCTGCCCAGAAAAGGCAAGGAAAAGACATTGCTGAAAATACGTAAGCTTAGGTAGCACAACCATTTTCAAAGGTTTCAAGCACTGCTTGGGGAACCCAGTTATAGGTACTGGTCTACCAGTGCTGAGGAAGGAGCTCTTCAATTCTCTAGGAAGCGCACATACCAGGCTTGTTAGCCACTCTGGCCTATCCTGGCTTATTGAGTCAGAATTTTGGTTTTCTGTTACATGCAAATGCGAACATTCTGTTTGAACCCAGGCAAGGTTGAGGGATAGGCAATTAGCTATCCTCCAGCTCTTTCAGATTATAAATTCCATAAACCAAGACAGCATAGCAAATGATGAGGGATTATGGGAGTTGTAGTATAAAACATCTGGAAGGGAAGACACCTGGCTGCTTGTCTGTGGTTTATAGAAAAAAAGATAACTTCAAGCCTTGTTTTATGATCCTGGCTTGTTTCCCTATACTATAAGCTAGGATTAAACCTTGTTTCCAGTCTGTACATTATTATAAACCATACTTAATCAGAAACTGGAGAGAAGCCTCATAAAAAGTTGGATTAGAGATGAGGAAAGGAAACAGGACATGATCCTGAATGCTACTCAGCAACACATGCAAACCAGAACACTATATAAAGCAACACGCTGTCATTTAAGCAAAACTTTTTGTAGCATTAGTTCCCAAACATGCTGCCTGTCTATTTCACTAGATGACCCAGTTCTTCACTTCTGATCCTATCTCCCCTTTAATCACAATCATTTGTGTGCTATTGAGAAATAAATTCCATTTCAGTTTTCAAAATGTGGGTACGTGCTATATATACTAACTTATACTAATGAACCATCAAATGTCTTAAGCAAAAGCTGAGCTGAGCAACTATTACAGTACAAAGAATAATGCATTTGGGCACAGAGGCCTTGGATTACTGGCCGTTCCTTTCTAAAATTAATGTTTAATAGCAATAAGTTGCAAATGACTTAGCAACGCAAGACTTACATTAGCATAGCTCAGAGTTCTGGATTTATAAAAGAAAATGTGGCATATGGTAATAATGTCCAGACTGACATATTACAAGAGGCTCTGCAATGATACAAAAATAAATGAAGAATCCATATGAGAAAATGGGCAGCCATTTATTTTATATTGGATTTGGACAAACTCTTAGAAGACAGTAAAACAAGGAAGCAGTGATGGAAGACATCCAATCTTCCTGGGTCCAGCCTATTTAATTGTACATAGCAATAAAACATTAACCATAAAGACTTATGCCTTTAGGATATTCTGGGTTCCTGGTCATGCACTCGCATTTAAAATTGCCTGGAACAAGAATCGCACCTCTGAAATTTTGGCCGTTGGGCACATGTGATTGCTCTGGTCTTGCCCTGTATCAGAGGCCTGTTCTCATTATCCTATGAGGCGGTGGCGCCCACTCGTTCATTATGTGTGTTCTTCCCAGGGAGGGCATATGATCCTTACCCCCTTTTTATCCTGGCCAGCTCCCTGTAGGCTGGGGGTCAGGCTGAGAGAAAGCACATGGCTGGGCTATGAGCTTCATGGCTGAACCTGCATCTTTGGAGACCTAGATATGCACGAGAATTTGGTTTCTGCTCACAAAACACGAGTTTGCCATGGAAAGCTCTCAATGAGAGCACCAGCATGCGTCAGCCAAAGGTTTTTTGCAGATTGTTCAATGCACGCTCTCATCTGCCTTGTTCCTGACCTCCTGTTTGATTTACGCAAATCAGCCCCACTTTAGCCTATTGAGGAAATTGCACAGATGAGAAACATTTGAAAACTCTCCTAATACTGCGGTTTGGCACATCAGCAGGAGCTTCACAAAATACAGTAACAAACCAAAGATAATAACCAGAACTACAATAAAGAAAATCAAATTCAGCAAATGCCTGAGGCTTACAGGGGGATTTTCAACAAATTTTCAAATTAAGGATGATGCCTGTCCCATTCCAGGGGAGAGAGGATTCCAAAGGCAAGGGGCCACCACAGAGAGGGACCTGCTCCTGGTCACCATGAAATCTATCCTTGCAGTTGGTGGCGTGACCAGGAGTCCCTAATCCGTGGGTCTCGATTAATGGGCAGGTTCATTTGCGAGAAAGCTTCCTTTCCTTCTGTCATGGGCCTCCTAGGCAATCTCCCATTCAGGCAATTGCAAGAGCAACGCTCGCTCAGCTTCGGTGGGCTTGTTGTGTCACATGCCTTCGGAACATAGCTCGGGACTGGAATCCTATTCCATATATACTGATACAAAAAGCACCACCTGTGCATGCATCATTATGTTACCAAATCAGCAGCACCCATGTGAGGAGGCAGCACTAGGCTTGGGAGAAGGACTCCCAGTTTGCAGAAGTACCACAAGTCTGGGGGGGGGGGCTCTAAGAGGGGGGAGCCAAAATCAGCCTTATGAGGATGGTGCGTACTTAGCGAACATACAATGTAGGCTAATACAATTATTTTTACTAATTCTATTTCTGTACTGCCCAATAACCAACGCTCTCCGATAGATGCACTCCCTGTTGTGAAATTCCCTTGCAGGTCCTACCCATCTGACGTTATTTCCAAAGTCACCAAGGAACCAAAGCCCAGTGTTGATGCAGGATGGGGTTTCGGTCACAGAATATAGTGGGTTTAACTACTGTGATTTCAGACCTCCGACACACACACATTTTTTACATTGCCACCATAGCGATTCCACAATGGTTTTACTGTGAACGCTCACAAATATTTATGATCGTGTACACAACTCTGCTTAAGTGGGCACACATGCACCGGCTACTACTTGGAATTCTCATTTTCTTTTGATGCTTCAAATCTTTTTAAGTAACTGAATTAACAATCTGTCCCTTTCTTTCTCCTCGGCCTGTAGGAGAAATCACAGACACTTTTCATTTCTTTGCTGGGAAGGACAAATGTTCATGCATTCACTGTGCGGAGCAAATATTGAAGGAATGCTCAGCCCACAAATGAGAGTTGCTTATATGGAAGTAAATGCAGTTCCACGGTCATATTTCTCCCTCGTAGGAGTCAAATAGTAGCTTCAGTTCAGATTCCAAACAATGTCCCTGGATTCTGGACTCCTCTGTTACCGCAGATTGTAACTCTGATAATAAAAGCAACAATATGCCTTGTAATATTCTGATGTCTTGTTGAATTATAAGTGGATCATGGATCGCTCCACTTCAGAGTTCCAGCCATCCATGCCTCCTCCCACATTCTCCCTCCTGTTCTGCCATTTTTCTCTCCCCTCCATAAGTCAGACAGCGCCCCATGCCCCCCAAGCACACGCAGCTTTCCCTCCCTTGAATTCTTTCCCCTTGCTTTTTAAAATTTGCTTTTTCTTTTGAAAACTTCAGGGTGCTCACAACCCAACTGATGCATCCCTCTTGAACACGGCTGGCGAGCTTTCCATTCCAAACGTACCAGTACTCTCGGTGATAGATCGGTATTAGCGCAGGATGCCTGCTATTCCTTTTCGTGGACTAGAGGTCACAGAATCAGAGAATAGTAGAGTCGGAAGGGGCCATGAAGGCCATCTAGTCCAACCCCCTGCTGTTGCAGGACACCAAGTTACACCATCCCACTCAGATGGCTGTCCAGTTTCTTTTTGAATGTCCCCAGAGTGGGAGAGCCCACCTCCTCTCCAGGCAGCTGGTTCCACTCCCGTATTGCTCTGACAGGGAGGAAGCTTTTCCTGATGTCCAGCCTGGATCTGGGTTGTCGAACTTGACCTGATTATTCCGTGTCCTACACTCTGGCATCACTGATCACGTGCCTAAAGCGTTGCCCTAACATGGCAACAGATTCTCCTTTTCCATGAATTCCAATCAGAACCCTTTCATTTTCAGAGCTAGCCTAGCCAGTATTGTAGCATCCGTCACGTCACTGGCCACGGTCAGAGACAGTTCTCTCACCTGTGGTGTGGCATGAAATGGGATTAGTGAATGTCACTCTCACCACAGGCCTGACCTGCAACAGCTGTGGAAAAGGGGGAGGCAATTCACTTGCAAGAAGGGGCAGGCAGGAGCACAAAGGCTTCCAATCTCCCAACCGTGACCAGGAGTGGTAAGGGCGATCTCCCCCATGCGAGCCCAGTGAACTGCCTTTCAAACAAACAATCCAGAAAATTGCTTTGTTGATTGTCAAGTCAATACCAACTCCATGTTTTCTCACCCAGAGTTCACCTTGGTTTGTTTCCTCCTGCAGTCACCCCAGGGAGCCTCGCCTTCCCGTAAACCACCCACAGCTGTCTTACCTCCAAATCGTATCTCAGGGCACTTAGCTCAGTCAGTTGGTGGCACTGGCCACCGGCTTCCCTCTCCAGCTCTTGGCACACTCCTCCAGCTGCGAGGGGACTAGGCTGTGAGTTGCCACTTCCCCATGCTCCTGGTTCACAGCTGGAGCTGGGCGCCACGGATAGGAAAGAGGGGAAAGCCAAGGAGCCAGGGCAAGTCGAGGGTGGACAAGGTCTGAGACCTCCAACCGGCTGCCTACTAAGATCTGGCTGAAGTCATGGCTTGCTCTTTCCATTTGGCAGGGAGCAGAGGCATTCTGCTTGCAATCAGCTCCTTCTCGTTAAGCCGCATTTCCCTAACGCCAGTATTCTAACCAGGCGTGTTCCTGTTGTTGTGGCCTGCTGCAATACTCTTCATTTGTACTATCTAGCTGGTCAGCTGTAACAGAATAAAGTCGTTTAGTTAGGAAGCCTTTGTCTTGGTCTGCCAGGAAGCAGAGGGGAAAAATAGCCTCAACACCAACACAAACGGGGACACAATCTGCCTACGTGTATTTGACAGAATACAGGCATCTAAAAATGTGTATTTTTGAAAAATGCACATAAATACGCTTCAACCAGCAGAAGAATGTGTACATTTCAAAGATGCACACAACGGAAGCATATGCTTCAAAAATAGGCACAGATTTTCATGTAAACAGAAAAAAAGGACTCACGATCTGATACGGACTGGGGCTGGAACAAGCTTTGAAAAAGGATTTGGAGAACTTTGCCCAGCTCCTGTTTAGTGATCAGCACATCCCTAACTGCATTATCGGTTTCAGAGATGAATTATGAGCCACCAAAATACATATTTTCGAGCCAGAAAATATTAACGTTGGCAGCATCACAAGTTGGGCAATCAGGCAGGATTACATCTGTACCAGG
This sequence comes from Varanus komodoensis, assembly GCF_004798865.1. Taxonomy (NCBI): domain Eukaryota; kingdom Metazoa; phylum Chordata; class Lepidosauria; order Squamata; family Varanidae; genus Varanus; species Varanus komodoensis. The sequence continues at coordinate 6,187,788 of NW_025335817.1, read as the reverse complement.
CATATGTTGCCCTGATCTTCACCACACACTTTGCCGCAGCAGTGAAACGGGATCCCAGAGCTGCCGACTGACATTTCGCCTCGCTTGGGGGAATTTCTCACATGCCCAAAAGTGAGAAAAATGCTCCAGGCAGCCCCAACCTCCCACAGAAAGCAGGTCTTGTTCTTGTTTTGTTTCTTCCTTCAAAGCCACTGCTTCCTTGAAAATACATTAGCGTAGGATGTCCTGAAAAATATGTTATCAAAATAAAACAAGATCTTTTCCCAGGCCACTATTTTTCCTGCTTTGTTCTTAGAATTTCTAGATGAATGGTTTCTCAGAGCACAGCCAAGGAAGAAGCCAGATTTTCCACCTGAGCAGCTCAATAGAGCCTTAATATCTCAGTGGACTCCAGGCATACCTGTAGATCATTTTAAGCTGAAAAGTACTGCAGCCCATCATAATCTTGGCAACCGTTATCTCCACTTTAGCTTTTTATTAATGTGAGCACTTTTAAGTGAGGCCAACATTATTATGCACAGGATCTCTTACACGTACAGCAAACCTTTCCTCACTGATCTATTCTGCTTTTGAAGGAAACAACCCCGTACCTGCCCTCAACTACCAGTCCCCATTTACAGTTCTCTGTCCCTGTCAATCACAACTCCACATCCTTCTCTTCTGGGGGATTCCTGGCTGCTTCGCTGCTGCAGGAAGCAGTTGCATTGGGCTGTCATCCTTCAAGGTTTCGCTCAGCCTCCAGGGCTCCAGAAGTAAATGCGGGGAGCGGGCAATGGATGCATCTTGGCCCTTGGTACACACATCAACCCAAAGCATGAACGTAGAGCACAGCCTGTCATTTGCATACTGCAGCTGCAGAGGTGTGTTTTGGGCTGCTGCTATCACACTGCAAGACAATAATACAGTTTTGCCCTCCTGAACTAAATGAACCCTCACCCACTCGGCTTCTGGATCAGCAGGCGACCGGGCGATTGCTGGGTGAAATCAACAGAGCGTACAATGGGATGTGGTGGCCAGCACGCGATCGCGGGGATGGGGAGGGCTTGGGCAGTATGAAACGGGGGCATTGCAGGTGTGTCTGCTTCTTCTGCGGAACATCAGGAGGGTGTGCAGCCGCTGCCTCCGGTCATCAGAAAAGTAACCATGGTCTGAAAAATCTAGGCACTGGAAAAGAGCCACACTTCGAAGGCCCAGCCACGCTCTTCAGTGGAACAGCAGCTTTAACAGCATCCCATCAAGGTGGCAAGAAGGGAGTAAGGGGAATCCGGGCTCACTCCACCAGTCCTGCGGGGGTACCAGTTCCATCAGGCTCTGCCCTCCAGCAACCATACCTCGCAGCGGCCACTCACCCGGACAATATCAAGCCCATCAGACCGACCACCAACCTTTCCCCTTCCGCACTCCTTGAACTCCTTTCATCCCAGCTGGTCACTATAAAATCCATGCCATTAAGCACCAAGCCCCATGCCTGTCTGTTTTTCCTCCTCCCTCACCATCCCTTTTCCTCTTGTGTTGAAGCTTCTACATCATAAGCCGGAAGATAGGGACTGTCTTATTACTGCACTTGGGAAATTGCTGTGGGAGCGATTTTTGACTGGAGAGTAACCATATCAGCAAATAAATCGGTTTTAAAAAGTACAAAAACCTGGAGGCTAGAAACCTACATGATGAGTGCAAGCCCATTTCAATCACCTGAGAAACACGCGAATGTCCAGAGCAGAAAGAGGGCTGTGGTGACAGCTTCATGTTGCCTACGAAGGCTTCCTCAGCAGCAAAAGGAACTGGAGAAGTGAGCAATCCCTCTGCCTTCTGAGGTCCTGCTAGTACAATGAGCGCGTGAAGAGGTAGCACTGCCGCTCCATTAGACTCTCGTGCAGCTAGAGCCATGCGTGGCAGAGGTGACTTCAGGAAGTGGACTGGACCTTGACAGTCCTGATCATTCCTGCTTTGCGTGTATTTGAGCAGCAGGGAGTCGGAAGCATGAGCGATGCCTCCCAGGTGGAGCCTGCAGCTGCAAGCAAGGCCCAAATCATCCCTATGGAAAGCTGACCCGGTGTCGCCCCTGCATGGATAATCCACATGCTGATTCCACAGCTGGGCTACACTCCCATCACCACACGGCCCCGCTGCCTGTGGAGCACTCCCTGTTAATCCAAATAAGGTGTAACGCACACTTGCCCAGGTGGGCACGGCGCTGTTTTGCCTGCATCCAATCAGCCTAACAATAATAATAGATGCTTCTTCGAAAGGAAAATCACAGCCTAAGATGATTGCCTGGAAGGAGCATAATGACTTTGTGTCTCAGCCGGACTGCAAGGTGGGATGCTGATGAATTGCAGACTCCGCTGGATTGGAGCACTGGGGTCTAGTTTCAGGAGAATCCTCTCTGCTTATGATTGCTGGATCCCATCCGGACCCTCTGCTCCTCATAGGTGCTGTGGTGCAAGGACAGGGAAAGCTAACCGAGTACCCGTTGCAAGTGGCAACATTATCGGGTTTTGCCTGTTCTTCCACCCTCTTAGCAGGCCATGCTGAATTGTGAATGAACTGTTGGTGGGAAGTTCTGCCCAGTCAACAAATAGAAGGCATACTTAATGAGGTATTCCAAAGTCTACCCTTTGGAAAGATGTTATTGTTGAGTCATCAAGTCATCCCCAACTTTCATTCAACTCCCTATGCATGAAAGCCCTCCAAAATGCGCTTACACACACACACACACACACACACACACACACACGGGGGCGGGGGGGGAGACACAGAGAGAGAATACAAGAGAAAAACAGCACTCGCTGCATATGGTAGAATAGGTCATTTTGTAGTTTATTTATTTGTTTGTTTGTTTGTTTAGGGAACTTCTATGCCGCCCCATTCGCCAAAGCCTCGGGGCGGCTCACAACCATAAATAGAATCCTATAAAACAATATAAATTAAGTCACCCTGGCCAAAGAATAAAATAAATAAATAATATTGGTTTCAAGATAGCCTTAGTTTGGCATTGTTCTAAATATTTGCATGAGGTGGCCAAATGCTCTCCTGGTCTCTAAATAACTCACAGATGCACCACAATATCCCCGTCTAACTGGGACCAGGATGATCCCATCCTATGGCACGAGTGGCACAAAGGCGGGATGCAAAAGTTGCAACTCGCACAATAACCCAGTGGCAGAGAGCGATGCCAGCACTCGCTAACCTCTCCGGCTCTCTTGGTGAGTGAAGGCCAAGCCATACTGGAGCAACAGCCTACTTCTTCAGTGCATGTACAGCCCACCATTTTGCCCTCTTGTCAGGAACCCAGGGGCCTTGTACAGCTTAATTTTACCCTCACAACAACATCCCTGTGAGTTAAATTAGGCCAAGAGTGAATGATCAACCCAAAGCTGCCCAGCTGGCTTCATGGCCAACTGGGGACTAGAACCCACATCTCCCAGGTCCCCAGTCCAGTACTCAAACCACCACACCACAGTGGCTCTGCTTCGTTCCCTTGAATGCATCTGATACAAAGGTGCCTTTTAGGTACTTTCCCATCAGTTCTTCCCACCGTCCTCCTATAATATGTAAAGTTCTAGGGGCTTGCCGGTAGAGCCAATCAGGTAAACTGTAGGCACTCCCCAGCCATAACTGGAGCCTAGGATTGGGTGGCAAGCACCTGGCCCCACCCACATGATGCTGAGCTCTCTTATAGTGGCACTGGAAGAGGAACAAACAGGGGGAAAGCAGTTGCTACACAGCTGTTGTGATTTCTGAAGGGCTTCCAACTCATTCCAATTACTGTAGTGCCATGCTGATTTGTTGATTATTATTAAACTATTGACTGTTTTATGTATTCCAGGATATTCACACACCACTTCTTTAAAAAAAATAGCTACAGCAAAACATAAAACAATTCACAACAACAGTTACACAAGTGAAAGGCTGGGAAAAGCCTGGGTAAACACTTTTTAATAACTGTCTAATGCGCATGATTAGTGGTGCCATACTCTACATGATGTGGCACTGACAGCAAGACCTCCCCAAAATTTGTAGGAGATCAACAGGAGGAGACAAGCCTGGCAGATAGCCGGCCTTGATAATTTCGACAAGCTGGCCAGGAGGTCCTCTCCAGGGCTGTGTTACCAAACACATAATTCTACATATGTATCCAAGTCTTAAAAGAAGCTGCACTGGAAGGATGAGCTACCTTCAGGCTCTGCCTCAGCCCCCTGGCAGCTCCCAAAAGAGCAGCCGCGGCTCTCTTCCCTTCTCCCTGCACTATGCACACTGGTTTTGATTGCACACGCAACTGTTTCAGTTTACCTGTCGTTCTTCTTGTGTGCATTTTCTGTGTGCTTTAGGTTGGGCACTAGTGTGCTATTTTTGTAAACATTTGGTAGTATATACTCTTGCACAAAGACACGCATACCCAGAGAGACAGGCCAGATCTGGATGAGATGCCATGGCTCGCTGTGGGTTATTAACACACAATAAGCAGCAAGACCTGCAGGTGCCAAATTGTGTATCCATTCTTGCGGATGCTCAGGTTGTACAAACCTGGCATGCATGGGTTACGCGGGGCTGTATAAACCTTTAACAGAACTTGGGTTATGTGAGGGTTGTGAAATGCTTGCACAAGCCGTGCTCACGAGGATAGCACAGCAAGGCAGCCCCCAAACAGGGCTTGAATGTTCAAAAAGATTAAATAACCAGTGGAGGTTGCTGTGTTATATCAGCAGGCCCATACGGAAGGGCAGGTTGACCACCTGGGTAGCAACTACTGCTGAATCTTTTCACCAGTTTCTAAGCAATTTGCGTTAGCAGCAATGGCAGATACAAGTCAGCATCAGCCCCTTGCTTTCCTACCAGTGGTGTCCCCAGGAACCTCTGAGCCTGGAAGCAGCCCTGACTTCATCCATTAAGACACTAATGATTCATTTTTCACCACCAGATTATCATCTTTGTGCAGAATTAGACCCATATGCAGAAGTTACTTTGGGTTTTTTTCCCTTCTCCTTAACTGCACCTCCTGGGCAATCCACCCCAGAGCCTCCCTTAAAAAAAATCTCATTCCGTTTTGCATTTCTTCCAAATCACTGTTTTGTTAAAATGTTGTAATATACTTCTGTGCAAATAACATTTTTGCTCTTTCCTCTTTCAGTTCAGGTTCTTTTGTAAATCTACTTCCCTTCCCAATTCTCTCTGAACAAAAAAACTCAGCAGGATACAGACAGAATGTATAAAAGCAGGGCCACTGGGGCATATTGTACCAATAATGCACCTCTTAATAATACAATTAGAGACATATTTTCTTAATGCCCTAGGAGGAAGGGGATTTGGCAATTTTCTGCTGGACAAGTGCTGTGCTGCTTTGAAAAGGAGGATGTACAGCTCAACACCTAATAGTTTTGTTAGGCCTTTCAGCTGAACTCCTGTAGGAAATGCACATTTTAAATAATATATATTACCAATAATGCTTGAGAAGAATGGGCCACCTACAACCCCGCATCTTCTTACACCACTTTTTCAGGCTGAATTCTTGCAGGGTTCTTCAAAGCAACAGTTAAAACCTAAGGGGGAGTGGGAAAAACCCTCAACCCTATATAAGCAACAATAAAAGGCCACAGAAAAGAGTGAACCAATAGTGGAACATCTCTCTTGGGATTCTGCTTTTGAACATAAACAACTCAAAACACTCTCCTCCTTGGCAAAACCCCCAGAGGGGCTTGAATGTTATTATTCATACACTGTCTATCCGTTTTCCTATATATTTTAGGATACACTGCACAAAGATCTCTCTTCTCTTCAGAGCACGTGTGTCAGGTCTTAGGGCTGCAACCTGCATTGTTTTCAGGGGCATATTTTGCTAAACCTTTTGCTCCACATTGAGAATTTGCTGCTGGATATTTACCTATGTGAAGCATCTGTTTCACCAGGCTGTCTGCAAATACACAAGAGGACACCGAGCAGAACTGCATTTGCCTGAGTCAAGGAGATACAGATGGGAAATGCCATTGCGCCCCATGGCACAAATGCCGGAGGGGCAGGTGTGTCTGCTGGATAATAGCCATTGGTGGAGTGGGCTGTGAGGGAACCATGGAATCACAGAATAGTAGAGTCGGAAGGGGCCATGAAGGCCATCGAGTCCAACCCCCTGCTGTTGCAGGACACCTCGCTACACCATCCCACTCAGAGGGCTGCCCAGTTTCCTTTTGAAGGTCTCCTAGTGTGGGAGAGCCCACCACCTCTCTAGGCAGCTGCTTCCACATTTGTATTGCTCTGACAGGGAGGAAGCTGTTTCTGATGTCCGGCCTGAATCTGGGTTGTCGCAACTTGAATGGATTATTCCGTGTCCTACACTCTGGCATCAGTGACCTTGACTTTCCTCTTTGTGACAGCCTTTGAGGTACTTACGGAGGGATATCATGCCCCTCCCAGGATGTTGTTGGCCATGACGCCCAGCCCTTAGACAGAGCAAAACCTTTGCTCCCACACCTCCTGGCAGGATGCACAGAGATCGGCTGAATTTGCAGACACGGATGCAAAGGCGCTGCCAGCGCCACCAAAGCATGTCAGCTGGAGCTCAGCAACATAGACAGTGGCACAGTTATGTTGCCTAACGCTTCCACATGGAGAGCAGGCATTGGCCAGACTAGGGCTGTAGCTGCGGGGGGTCTCGGAGCAAGAGTACTTACTGCAAGTTCAGCATTCCAGGACTGACAGGTGGATTCTCTCCGGCTCAGCCATAGCGGCTCCTGCCAGGGGGCTGCCATGCCCCCTCCCTGAGGAGTCTGGGGGAAAAGGACCCGGCTGTCAGGTTTCAAAGCAGCCTCTTGAGCTCTGGGAAGGCTGGAGGGTGGGAAGAGGGCAACATGGCTTGCTGCCAGCCAGCCGGCCTCGCCGGCCTCCCTGCTGAGTGTTGGACCTCAGGGTTTGAGAGGAAGAGACCTGGCAGCCTGCCCCAGCCCCAGCCCCTTCAGTGGGAATTGCCAAGGCCTGCCAAGTAGGTGGTTGCCAGCAGGAGAACAGGATCCGTCCCCACTCCCCAAGATTCTGCACTTGACCAGCAGGGGCAGAAGAGGATGCATCCAGGGCTGGACGTGGGCTCAAAGCCAGGGCTGCGCTGCACACGACTTGCTTACAGAAGGCCCCCGGATCAAAACCTGGCATCTCCAGTAGGGCTGGAAAGCTCTCCCCTGAAAGCCTGCAGAGGGAGGGCTGCTTTGCCAGTAGAAAATCCCAGGTCTGATCCCTGGCCATTCCAGGTAGCGTTAGATAAACTGCCTGCAATACTGGGGAGCTTCTGCCGATCAGCAGACCTAGATGGACCCATGCTCTGACTCAGTATCCGACGGCTACTTATGGGTCCATGTGGGCCCTCCGGTGTCAGTGGGCCATGGGCTGCACCTGCACCGTTCCCAACATCACTGGGTGTCGGTCCATTTTTACAGAACCTTACAGAACCACTGCACATCACCAGGTCTAGAGACCCACCTTGATGCAGGTACGTGCTGCAGATCAGGCTACTGGGACATAGAAATTAGTTGTAGGCATCTGTGAGGGGCTCTGCCAGGGCACCCCAGCTGCCCCCCAAAAAGATGCTGGTCATAACAGCAAGAACCTGAGAAACTTAAGTAACAGTCTTGTACCAGGTTAGAGCCACTCTAGGTTCAACAAACTGCACTGCCTTACCTGTTTCCTTCCTCCTTCTCAGAGGGCCAATATGGCACCACACAGCTGGGCAGAATAACACATATGGAGGCAGCAGCTGGACCCCCAGTGAAAGCAAGGGCATTTTCTCCACACTCTCCATCGCCATTTCCACTCTTTACCGCTCCATCTACGCCTCCAAATAATGGCTAAGAAGCATCAACAATTCAAGGGGAAAAGCAAGTGCTTCAGTTTTAAACAGCCTGGCCTGGCCATAAAACGACCCTGGGAATATTTCCAAAAAGGGATTGGGGGAGGGGGCAGAAAGCAGAACGACTATTTTAATAATTCACAGAATCCAGCCAGCCTTTGTGGGCGCGGGTTCTTCACCTGCTGGCTGCTGAAGCCGGCCGACCGTCTCTGCGACGGACCCACTGGCACGCCGGCTGTGTGGGATCATTCATTAGGAATCCTCATTGTTGCAGACGCGGAAGCAGCACACCGCTTTCGTCCTGCCGGCTGCTTAAGGAGCAGCTTCCAAGAGGGAGCCTTCACATGACGTGCGCAATGCACCAAGAAGCTGAAGGCTGCAAAGCTCGCTGTCCTGCCTCGGATAGGGACCACTGCGCCAGGAGGGGGAGGATTAACACCCTTTCTCCTTCCATGGGGGGAGAGGATTAAGAAAGAAAACCATTGCCATGTGTGTCAATGCAAAAGAAGGACAACAAGATCCACATGGGAAATTGGGATGGGGGACAGTGACGGTGGAGGTTCAGTCCTCTTCCCTTTGGGCGGTCATCCCAATCCAAAGCAGGATCACGGGTGCCTACACTCCGTTCAGCTGCATACATCATGCACGGTGATGCCAGCAATGTGCCAGCTGGCTCCAACCACAATGACAAGGGTCAAAATAAGGATTCAGCCACACCGCTCAAAATCAAGAATTGCTCTTTAGGAATGGCAAAAATTAGTATTTTGGGCATATCAGCCTGATCTGTTTTTGTATCTTGTGAAGCAAGATACAGTGCAAAGCAGCAGCTAAATGAGGCCATGCAAATGAGCTCCCCATTCGGGCCGTCAGCCGACCTGGACCTGCTTGTCTATTCTGACTGGAGGCAGCTCCGCAGGGTGCAGATGGCTGAGAAATTGTTGCAGTTCAATTTGACCAGGATTTATCCAATTCTCACCTCACTGAGCCAACCGGAGTCCTGAGCAGGACCTGCCGCTCGAAGCCCACCCATTTCCAAGCTTGCCGTGCAATTTACACAACAATTGCTACATTTGGAAGATGTGCATATTTGGAAAATAAGCATGGAGGGGTGAGGAATGCACGCATTGGAAACATGTACATGAACAGGTTTTAATAAATGGGAGGCAAATGCATGCTTTTTAAAAATGTGTGTGGGCGCGCACGCATCGTTCTGCAGCCAAAAAAAAAAAAAATCCCCAGAGCTCCTAATCAGATATGGAAATAAGAGAGAACTTATTGGCTCTTCTATGGAACTAAGAGAACCTCAATGATCTTATTTTGTTAATTTCCATATCCTTGCCCTAGAGCCCCAGAGAGAGAGAGAGAGAGAGAGAGAGAGAGAGAGAGAGAGAGAGAGAGAGCGCGCGCGAGCGAGCGAGCGCGAGAACCTTTTGAGCCATGTTATCCAAGATCCCATAAGTGGAGATACTGAGGACTGAGTATTATTAAAGCAGCTAGTACTAGCCCCAGATTTTGAAGGGCCCTTGGGCAAGAAGCGCTCAATGGAGTCCTCAGTGGGTCTACCTTCTTCCCACCATGATCCATGGCTGCCCTTTCTCTTCCTAATTAGCACTACCTCTTGCTATAAAGTAGGGACAAGTGGGCAGGGAGGCAGCAATATCTCCTCCTCCTCCTCCTCCTCCTCCTCCTCCTCCTCCTTTCCTTGCCCAGACCAAGTGCCCAGAGAAAGAGCAGGCTGCAGTTCACAAAGAGCTGAAACTGGGAATCCATCCGATTTGAGTACAAGAGAGTTCCTCCAATCCAGTCACTGGAAGCAGGTTGAGTCAGGTTTCCTTTTTTGCAGGTGTCCACTCCAAAGATACACCGTGGTTTGTGTTTATTGTTCTTTTTAACCACAAATGAAATGGGTGCACCCCGCCCTCCAAAACCACACAGCTCTAAGGTATTTGCGCAGAAGTGCCTATCTGAGCGAATCACAATGGGTGAAAATGGGCGGATTATGCACAAATCACAATAGAGCCGCACAGATCTGGGTGCTGTTTTGCGCTGACTTGATTAGCATTTTTCAAAGATGCACCAGTTGGTTGAGATGAAAGTCTGCAAGTTGACTCAATCTGCATGACCACACGTCGGCCCCAGAGCAGAGCTAACAAACCTGAGTTGTCCAATCTGAGTTGTGTCTTAGATTCCTCCTATGCTCCTGAAGAGGAAGAGCTCTGACCAGAAGGTTTCTGCTGGGATGTGGGCTCTTCCGCAGGTGCTCACACCTACCCTTGACGCTGATCCTGACACCAGCGCAAAGCGCAAACAAGTCCCCCCAAGATAGCCCAGGTCTGCAACCACAGGGAATAAGCGCTGCCTATCATGATGTACGTTACAAACGAGGAGCTCAGTCCATCGTTTGCTCTTCCTGAATTCTCCAGTGACTGGAATTCCCCTTACAAGATTTGACTGCCAAACCAGCTGCAGCCTTTGCTGGAAGACAGAGACGCTGATCCCCAGATTAGACCACTGCAGTGAGCTTGCTGTGGGACTGTCCAGAAATATGATCCAGAGTAGAATGAACAGCTGCCCATTGATTAATAAGGTACAACCTGCAAAATTGTATTGTCAGTGTTGAAACCAAAACGTTTCCTGCAACTCTGCCTCTGGACCCTTTCGGGATGAGGATCCTATTCTATCAGGGATAACCTGCTGTGACTCGCAGGCCAAACCTGGGGGGGAAGGAAGAGCATGCATGCAGGGGCTGGGTCTTTGCCTATCTTTTTGGGCCATTTCTGCACCCTCTCCTTGTCCCTTTTAATTCTCTGCCATGGAACACCTTCAGAGGGTGCCATTGTTTTCTGACATTGGGCAGGTGTAATGCACTCTTATAGAGCTACTGTGCCTGCAAATATAATTCAGTTCTGATAATGAATGGGATGTCTGATGACTTATAACAGTGATGGTGTATCTTTTACAGCCCAAGTGCCCAAACTGCAACACAATACCCACTTATTTATCGCAAAGTGCCAACACTGCAATAAAACCTGAATACTGAGGGTTTGGTTTAGAAAAAACCACTCACAACCAGTCCAAGCAAATATCCATCCATCCACCCATCCATCCTTGGCAGCGCACTGACTGGCCATGCGAAAGCTCAGACGAGTAGCAGCTAACGAGTCATGCCTCGTGACATCATCACCTGGCGCCACTACTCCTTTCCAAGCAAGCACATGGCCCCTCTGTGCACTGTTATCCGATGCTCGGGTGCTGGGGCAACTTGGCTTGCGTGCCGCTGTGGCACACGTGCCATAGGTTCGCCACCACGGCCTTATAGCCATTGGTTGCTCTCCTACAATAGACAATGGGAATCATGGAGGTCTTGATTTCTGAATATTGGCTTGGGTTCCATATTTAAGTGGCAGTAGAGGGCCGCTGAATCGGTCCAAGCAAAACCGAGCTGTTTTCCAAAGCACCAAATCAAGTCTAAGTCAATTCTGGGTGAGGTCTGCTGTACAATCCCAATACACGCATGCGTGCACACACAACAAAGTTGTTCAGCACTGACATCACCTCTGGGCTTAACACTGATGATTTAGCCCTGCAGGCTGCACACACACCAGCAGTCTCAAGCTCACATTCTTCAAACACTCTAAACAATAAGGAGCTTGGAAGAGATTTCCAAACCCCTTCAGGAAATGTTTAATCCCCCAGCAGGATAGGAAAGACTTCCCTTCCGATTCATTTTATCTCTTCCCTTCGCAAGAACTGTCTTGGTGAACTAGAGGACATCAAAGTGCATCCAATGTTCTATTTCAGGTGACAGCCAGACAGGTGCCTTCAGAAAGTGCCAAGCAGAGCCTCAAGGCAGTGGCTACTGCCTGTTCTTCTACCTGGTGGTCAGAGGTAGACCGTCTCTCTTCAAGGCAGCTCAGTTTCACTAGCGGGATTACAAGGAGCCCATGCCCTGTGTGTAAAGTGATTTCAATTTGAGGCCATCAGGAAGAGCAGCTATTTGCAGGTGACAAGGTTGACTGTCTTCAACGTTGAAAAGGGCAAAGACCAGGCAGGCACATAAGCATCCAGCATGCCGAGGCTCAGCAGGTCTGGAGCGGGCCTGAGATTGGAGGGGAGACCACCTGGGAACTGCAGGTATCCACCTTGGGTTCCACAACTGGGGGAAAGGGGGATATCAAAATAATATATAAATACTGCAAGTCTGATGTAGGAATACAACTGCTGAAGACTGGGGTATAGGCAGAGAAATAAGGTCCAACTCCCAGGCCAGCATAGCCCACTCTGACTGGCAGTGGCTTTCCAGACAGAGAAGGAGTTTTCCAATCACCTGCAACATTTCACATATATGTAGAACAGCCGGCCCCTTACCTGTGGCCCCTTCTTGACCAGCCTGCAAGAATTTGGGCCCGTCTGCACATGACAACCAACTGCACTGTTTAGCCCCGACATCATCCCGATGTCCACGACTGCACGGCCACTGACAGAAAGTGGAAGGAGGTCACACACACTCCACATCCTGACCCAATTATTTAGGGGCTAAACAATCCAGCAGTTAACCCACCCGGACATATGGGTTATCCACTAGGTTGTTTAGCTTCTATGTAACCCAGCACTCCAGGTTCACACTTCCCACCCACAACCTCTGATTGGGCCAACTGGAGTTTGCATGTGAAAAGCAGATGTCGAAGCAGTTGGCAAACAAAAGCTGTCCTCACAAATGGTGGGCCGAATAGCCCTTGGTCTGTTACCTGGATTTGTGAAGTGGGTCTTTATCTAGATGGGAGTCAACCATCTTGATTCCTCATAGGTGACCATCTGAAGACACACGGTCAACCAACTTGTTAAACAAAGCAGACCTTTGCGGGGAGGGGGGAATGCCTGGAAGGGGGGGGGGGATGACAAAATAGGAATGCTGGGATTCTATAATGTTAGCAAGGCAAATTCACGTTTTAAATAAGCAGCGGGTTCAACTCTATAAAGTTTGGCAGGGATTGTTCATAAGCTAGAATTTTACAATAATGTTGCAAGCCACTGCTTTCTAAGCAATTTGGCGAGACATTGAAGAGGTGAAAAGCGAAAGCAACATAAGGGCTTTCTTTTACGCTTCTACCCACGGCACACTGTGCACAGGAAAACAATGCGCTCGGTAGCTACAAAATTGCTTCCCAAGTTTGTGAAGTCCCTTGTGTTGCCTAATCAGCACTTCTAGAAGCAATATTTTCTGTCAATTGATTGACAAGGAGGTATTGCTTTCAGAAATGCTGAATCTACAGTGTGGAGGGACTCGGTAGATTTGCAGTGACTATGATAAATATAAATTGTGCAAAAAAATGTGCTAATGAGTTGCAGTGGCACGTTTCCTCCACTGGCATCGGGAAGAGAGGCTCTGGGCAATGTTTTGGTTCAAGAGCAGAACAACAGTGCAGTTTGGATTTGTGAAGTTTTTCACCGCTATTAACTGGAGCTCCTGGCTACTGGCAGGAAAACCGCTTTGCTAACAATGCAGTCTTTATCCGATGGGGAGTGAGGATTACCAGCAGGTTGCATTTACATAAACAAATCCAATACGAGGTCCGAGGACAATAAGGAACCAAAATGGGGAAAGTCTGGATCCCAAAGCGAGTGGCTTGCAAACTATTTGGGTCTCCCTGGACCTTCTCCGGAGCTTCATGGGATACCAGAGCATTTGTCAAAGGCCTGATGGGCATTTTCAGAGCAGTCCCTACTTGGGCTGCCAACATGAGCTGAGGGTGCTCTGAAGGCTGACTCTGGGCTTTCAGCTACCCCGAAATTCATGCATCCAGAGCGACTTTGTCCTTCCTATGCCAGTCAGTAGTGCTCTCTCCTTTGACTTGCATAGGCAAGAGATAGCCAAAGCGCCGGAAGACCAAAGCTGGGGTTTCTTTGTGTTCCAATAAAAGCTGTTTTTTCCCAAAGTTGTCCAAAACAGAACAGCCTCCCATCTGTAGCTAAAACGACTTCTGAATACCCTTACGAACTTGACAATCATAACCCAAGTGCCCATATAAATTCTCCTGAGAGTTAAGATTGACAAGTCAGACCCTCCTTTGAGTTCCATCTTACTTGGAAGGCATGACCTTTCCATTGGTGGTCACTGCTTTGGAATCCTTTCATCTAGGATCCTTCTCCAATCTTGTGCCTTCTGGACACATCTGGACTGCAACACCCAGAATTCCCAGTCAATGGCCCTTCCTGAATTCTGGGAGTTGCAGTCCAAATGCCTCTGAAGGCCACCAGGTTGGGAAAGGCTGATTCGGAGGTTCATATGATCTCTGCCTGCTGTTTTTTTCACAGGCAGGCCAAGAGTTTTCCTTTCCAAGGACTGTTTGGGCTGATTAATTTTGCTGCTCTCCTATTCTATATTGATGACCTGGTTTTAACTGGTCTTCCTTATTTTGAAGAATTAAAGTGCTGCATTTAAAAAATAAAAATAACCATAGAAAATATTATCAAAATAGAGAACTATGCATCTGTATGGGTCATCCTCTTGCCTCACCAGCAAAGTATGAATTCAGTTTCAGGCAGTTCATGAAAAGAGCCATTTCATGAAAGGAATCCGTTTTTCTCAAAGATGGAACAGCTTTTACTGGATTTCGCAACTAATTGCCAGAAACTATGAGATGCTGTCAGGGACCGCCGAATGACTCCAATTAACTAATAGAGACCAGAGTCGTGACAACAAAGGGAAGCTGGCTCCAGCAATTACATAGCAACCAAAAGGTTAAGTGATAATGGTGGAAGGGCGAAAGGTTGGACTTCTAAATGTGATTGGCTAATTGCCATTTGTGGGAGTGCCAGCCGCTCAAAAGGAGATTGATGATATTTATCTAAGGGTAATAAAATAAAGGTTTCACATGAGTAGAATTAGTATTTCCATCATCTATGAAGCCATCCTGCATGTAGAACTCCCTGTGAATTTACCTCCTTCTTTTGGCAGGTAGAGATATTCCAGAAACTCCAGAGCTGCACAGATTAGTATACATTTGTAAATGATCAGATACATTTGTTACATTAGCCTAGTAGCATGTATCTGTATGACTTAATTACTGTTTGCCTTTGACGATGCACTTGGTAACACCACAGATTCCTTATTTTGAGAACATTTTCCCCTCTACAAGGGAGTTTAGTACAGTCCTGCAAAGCCATCCCAGATGCCTATTTTGTGGCTTGTTTCTCTGTGACTCCATGCCAGTCTTCACTGAACAGTGAGGAATAATGGTAAGTGATGCTGAGTAATTCATTATAAGAATTACTCAGCATTCTTCCTGCCATGCAATGCCCCAAATGATGTAGCCTTTCTTAATGGGGACTTGTTTCAGTGCACAGATCTTTTGGACTCCCCTTCTCTGCACCTTTTGTTGAGGCTACAGCCAGAATTCGACACAGCATTCCACGTGTGACTGCCCTACAGAAGACAAACTCTGTTGTGGAGCTGGGCTCCACAAAGAAAGATGTGAGTTTTGAATCCTGGGGGCTGAATGGAGATTCCTCATCAGAGGGATATCTCCTAAGCCAGAGGGTAGATCTTCAGATGGTTGGGGCTTCAACTCCCAGAAGCTCCTGCTGGCATCACCAAGGTCAGAAAGGCTGGGGTTTGGTATCCAAAACAGAAAGAGAGCTACTTTCTATCCACCCCAATTCTAAATTTCCCAAGCTTTATTCTTTCTTTATTTATACACATTATTTATTAGCCTTCTATGAGATGTTGGCATGGTGTGTCATGTCTCAGCGAATGGCATGTAGCACATAGCCTTGACATCCTAGGACAATTCTATGTGATCTAAACACAGTGAGAACCAGTAGGGAAAACTAGGCTGTCTCATGGCTCTCCAGCCAAAATTATTACCTTTAATTCCAAATACAGTAGCCTTGCCTATAGTATTTTGCCAACACACGGAGACAGAACTAGACATGCACAAGATATATTAAGAATAATAATACTCCCAATCCACTTGGGAACAAAGATTGCTTCTAAGTGTCAGATTTCCTTAACTCCAACCTAAAGAAATCCTAACTGATACACTCATTAAATGCAGTGTCATGAATTGCAGACTAAATGCTGGAGAACCAAGCAAGCGTCTGCTGCTAAGCTTACCAAGTGACACTTCCACTGTATCTCCATTCATTTCAATGGGACATAAGTACAAGCAGTCTGCAACCCAGGGCAAGAAAGGAAGACCTGAGAGCACAAGTACTGCCAGACTAGATAAAATAAAATCTGTGTCACCCCACCTCTCATATCAGTGAGTTCTGGCTTTCTCAGAGGAACAAGGCATGGGGAAATAGTCCCCTCTAGCCTGAAGGGGAAGTAACTTGCTACACACCTTCAGCAATCAGCTGTCTTATGCCCTCAAGCTATCGAATATCTATATCCCATAGAACTCCCCCCCCACCGTTCATTATTAATATGGATGCTGTCATTCCACAAAGAAATGTTTAATCCGCTTTGGAATCCTACTAAGCCTTGTTATACAGCTCAGCGATATCATATGACATTGAATCTTTAGTCTCTTGCGGTGACTTCCTCAACTTGTACAGGTAATACAAGCTTCTTTTACCAGCTGTTCAGAGAGCACCGCATTAGGCTATATCACTGCACAAACCAAATGAGGGCAACCTTTAATGGATTTCATTACTATACACACTGTTTTAAGGATTCCTCCAAAGCACACACATCCATATGAACTGGTTGTCAAAAAGTGTCTGGGTTCTTTGACCAGACCATCAATAATCGTAGCTCAGTTTCCATGACAGACAGACAAACAGACAGACGGACAACAGCTTGCTGGATCAAGAGCCCATAGCTTAGTGGTAGAACACCTGTCTTAAATGGGGAAGTTCCCCAATTCAAGCCCAGCATCTCCAGGTAAGGAAAGGAAAGATTCTTGCCCCGAACCCAGGAGAGCTTCTGCCAGTTGGCATCAACAACACTGGACAGGAAAAAAAGCACTCTGATTCAGAACAAGAAGGTTCTCACCTTCCCTTGCCACTTGCTCACTCTCAGAGGAGTGGCGGGCGTGTTTCTAGTAGACTTTCTCAGGTTGCACCAGGCGACAGATGCTTTGCACAGGGGTGGGAGGAAAATCTGATGTGCAAGCTTCCCACATCTCCTGGCCTTGTGTACATGCCTTTGCTCCCATGCTGGCCTGCCCAGTCTTCTATTTACTTCGCCTACCAAAGGTCAGTGGCTGAAGAATTAGCAATGCTGCCACGCTAATGCTGCATTTGAATGCGCCCCTGCGTCTAGTAAACCCACTGAAATGTGACCAGGCATTAACGAAAAACCTACACATATGGCCTGCCTTGATTCTCCATGAATCAGATCCAGACCCAAAAGGAATGGATGTGGTCCTGGATAAACTATGCAAGCGCATTCTAAAACAAGTCTCTGAGTCCTCTGCAACCCATGGGGAGTTTATGTCAGATGTGCTCCTTAGTAAATCTCTCAGTAATCAGCATGAAAAGAGAACCTCTCTAGAAAAGAGTCTGGGAACTATTTGTTTAGATAACTGAATATTTTATGTGCTGTTCATGCATTTGACACTATCAGCTCAGGCCAAAGCTCTGCAGAAGGTCTGCTAGAGCGGCCAGGAACTGTTTAGATCAGTGGGTGCCTTTGGACTTCCGTGTGTGCTATGCTCTCTGAAGACGGCTGCCATGGGGAGGGCTTGCCCATTCCGAAGATGCCTACCTTGGTGGGGATGGCCAGCCCTGAAAAGGCAGGCGGCTTACCTGTAATACCCATTCTTCAAGTGGTCACCTGTGCATTCACACATGTGGGCTCTATGCGTGCACATGGACACTGGGGTCCCTGCTGTGGATACTGGTTGGGGGAGCCAGCCCCGCAGAGGGCCCTGCTCCACAGCTTGGCTTTCAGCCAGACGGCCCAGAGTTCTCTCATCTTTTGGCCTCCACTGTGTGGCTCCCCCGAGGCATAAGAGACAAGGGGAGAGGCCATCTGTTGGAAGCAGCATCTGCTTCAAGCGCCATGGTGGGGCAGGAAAAAGATGAAGATGGGACAGAGAGAAATGAATAAGGAGCAGGAGAGGGAAAGTGGGACGGATATATTCTGGAAGATTTTTTCCTTTTGAAAATGAGAGCAGAGGAGGAACTTCCTGATGTATCCACAACGGCGGTCCAAGAAGAGCTGAGCAGCAGGCGGGAGCCGCCCCTCGTGCCAAGGCTTGACCAGGGAAGGAGTTCCCACTGAACAGGAATAGTTCAGCCTCAGAATCTTCCCCAAGAGGCCCACACATGTGCACAGCACCTGTATGTGTGACGCGCAGGGAGCGCGCGCAACAGCACTCACCTCCCAGAAGGCAGGCCGATGAGGCTCAAGGGAAAGTAGCTTCGGAGCCTAAGTACAAGGCAGAGATGAGCTCTGAACTCTTTGAACCCAAGTAAAGGTTTGGGAAATGTCAGCCTCCCAAATATGTTTTTTTCTACAGTGCTAGTGAGGAAAGAATGAACTTCAGGAGGGGTGGGAAACCTTGGCTTGCTGAGAGACGTGTCTGCCGGCACACTGGTGCCCACGGGTGCCACGCTGGAGGCTTCCACCACGTGGCATGTAAAGCGTTTTCGTGCGCGCAGCGTTTCCCCTTCATTTCCACGTGCAACAGCTTCGTTCCTGCAAGACGAGGGCATCCAAAGCCACCCCCTACAAACATGAAGGAAGTTGTTCGTCTTTATTTGCTGGGCCGTATCAGATATCACATACATATGGGCTGGGGCTTATTTGTTGAGTTTTGCTCTATTTTTAACATCTTTAGAGACTTTAATCTCATTCATCATTCTATTCTACCCTTGCGACAACCACTGCATGCTTGAGGCACTTCGGATGAGTTGCCTAAAAATATAATCAGGCAGTTTTACAGAAAGGGTTACAGTTAACTGAGACGGCAATAGCGTGCCTTGAAAAACACTCTTTCCAATCCCACTTGTGTTAGCTAATGCGGAATGTCATCCATCACTTGGCTGATGGTTCAACTTAAGTTGTCAGTGGTCTTTTGAAGTTCCTTGCAGTCTTCTCTCCAGCACATTCCTAAATTCCATGTCATCTGCACAAGTTTCACTAGCTCATTGTTCGCTCACATTTTATCCAAACTATGAAAAATGTTTTGCCCCATTGTGCAGTACTCGGAGAACATTACAACCGATATGAATTATGGCAGAAGGGTGGGATTTTTTTTAACAGAGAGTCAGCAACACTGAATTTGATTTCAGAGGGTTGACTCCAAGTAGATTGCATTTGGATCCAATCTAATCTATCTGTCTACTTTTAAAATAAAAGGAAGAAAACAACATGATGTATACTTGGAAATCATTCCTCTTTTAAGGTCTGATTTGGTAGAAATATCCAGTTGCATCACACAGTCACTGAACTAGAAGTGATGACTGTTCTAATCAAAACTACTAACTGCTTAGTTGTGCTGGAGAGTTGCAAGAAGCAGATTTCTTCCAGCATCCTTGACATTCATGAAAAGTATCTTCATTGTCCTAAGGCTGCTTGGCACTCTCTGCATCTCTGAAAGATGCTTCTCCTCAGGGTCATTTCCTTTGTCCTCTCTGACCTTGACCTCATTTGTCTTGACACTTTATCTGATTGACACTGGCAAGCCATGTGATTTGTGTCCATGATGTCAACAGAGATTCTTATACCTAGAAACAAATATATCCCAGCAGTTAAGTCCAGAATGGACAGCAATCAAGGCAACTCCGGGCTGGGGATGGTGAGGGCAAAGACACCATATTGGCCAGGGCACCAAAGAATCCAAACATGGACAAGAAGACCACTGGGGGAAAGTGGTTTAGCTGCACTGAACATGTGAACTTGGAACACATCTCAGGCTTACTAATGATTTGGCACAGCTCAGTTCCAAGAGGGTCATGCCAAAGTTCTCCAGGGCCGAGTGCGAGTGTTTTCGAGACTACGGGGAACGGAGCCTGCACCGTTCCAGGCAAGAGTGCAGGGCACCTCCCAGCCCGTCTGTGCAAACGCGAGGGCTGCATTCCAGGTGCAGCTCACCCCATGAAGGACTGCATGGCACCAGGAACTACCTTGGTGTTGGCATTAAAGTTCTTTGTGCAGATATTTTATTTGGCTTAGTTTTCAAGAGGCCCTAAAAGCAATGAATACAGTCATTTAACTAGCTGATGGAGGAAAGGAATAAAGCATTAGCGGCATTACTTCATGTATTTACATTTCTCTGCCCTGTGAACTCACTTGATTCTCTCAAGAACGCTTGGAGATAGGCTAGGCTGAAGTATATCGGGCTGCTCAAGACCAGCCTTCTCCAACCCAGTGCCCTCCGGACATTTTGAAGTTTAACTTCCAGGATTCCTCGCCACTGGCCACGCGGATGCAGCACCCGGCTGGAGAATACTTGAAAACCATCACCACCACCCCAGACAATACATATTAGTGATGCACCTTGTCTTTTCTTAAATAAGAACAATGCTCTATTTTACAAATCCCTCCATCCTTTAAAAGAAAAAATATATTGTTCAATTACCTGACTCACACTATGGATTTCTCAACCCCATCATTCTCAGAATCAGGCGGCATTTGCCTGCAAAGTCCTGCAGCTGCCAAGCACATGAAATGAGATCCATTTTTCTCCCATCTCAGTCCTTGACCAGAATCACGGCTCAGAGAAAGCTGTAGAAGAGCCGCCCGAATGGCTATGTTTCAGACAAGTGCGTGGCGTTCAGCTACTGCGCCTTGGGCCCAGGGCCACCTCCAGTATTTAGGGCACTCCTGGGCCAAGCCCCCTTCAGTGAGACCCCTCCTCAACCAGTCCACCTTCGCACCACTCAGGCCACCAATCGCTAGTGTTCCTCCTCCCTTTCGCATCGCTGCTACCCATTGCTCCCACACCAGGCAGAGAGCAGTAAGCCACCAGCCAGCCAGCGGCATCTGCCGTTCCTGCCTTCCATCACCATCGCCTGGGCCAAAGTGAAAGGTGGGTGGCTGAAGAGGGTGCAATGTCGGGAAGGAGGAGCCTTCAGGGGCTTTTGCTAGAAGGCCCCTGCCGGGACTCTCAGCATACGCTCGGCCACATCTACCTTTGGGCCTCGCTTGGGACCAAAGCAACTCTAGGCAGATCCGAGCGGGGCTCTTTCCAGGTGTGGAGGACTGGCAGACAGCTTATACAAGGTGTATTTTTAAAATATCTGCTTAAGCTCCAGAGAGCTTCTCTGAGCTTTCTCAGGCAAGCTCAGGGGTTACACAGCTCTTGGCTCCCAGGGGTTGGGAGCTGCCCTGTATTCTTGGCCCGTGCTGGTAGGCGCTGTTCCCCAGAGAGTCACTCTTCTGCTCCCCAGGAGCTTCTGCAGGACCCTGTTGGAACCAGGCTGTGCAAAAAAAACAGACTCAGGAGTACAACAAACTACAAACAGGCAAAATGTTGCAGGGCAACTGAACTCAGAGAAAAAATCTTTCCGGCACCAAGAAGTAGAAATAGAAGCAATGCACACAAATGCCCAGCAAAGCACCAACTCACATGCTGAAAGAGCTTTTTCCAAAGCTTACTGAGAAAGCCCATAATTACCAAGATGGCTCCAACTGAGCTGATGGGAATTGACCAGTCATCAAGACTAGCAGCTCTCGGATGTTGGCAAACACCATCAAGCATGCGCTGGCCTCAATGGAGACAGATTCTAATGTGATCGCCAATACTTTCATAGCTATAACCACCTTCCCATGGGAAGATATGACTGCAGATGATGTACAATCATCATTTTTAAAGCTCTCAGGCATTTTTTCCTAGGAGAAAAGTGTAGACCCAGTGCCAGCCACCGCAATCTCACAAAACCCACTAACAATAGCCCTCCGGAGCAGCCGTCATGTCAGGTTCTGTTTGTCCTGACGCAAAATGCCCCTCCGTATTGGGAGGGACTGCAAAGATGGAGAGAGACCAGTGCCGCCTTTAATATACCTCCAGGCACAAAAGCGTAATGCAGGAACTCATTAGAGCATCTCTCCTTATCATAAGTATTCCGATTAAACTGAAAAACACAAACTGCTTCAGGCCAAACTAGCAAGTGTGTCATCGTGTATAGATCTCTTCCATGTAATTCCTGTAAATCATCTTCAGGAAGATTATTTTAAGTGGTGAAGTGTAATTAGGATAATTACTGCTCTGCAGAAGTAGCAATAGCTGGTATACAGTAAGGACAGGCAAGTTAGTCTGGAAAGGAAAGGAGAAGGTGGTATTTCAAACCACTTTTGAATTACTTCAGTTTGAGACCCACTCCACAAATATTAAATAGCTTATGGGATCATTTTTTGCTACCTTCTTCAGCAAGGCACCTGAGGAATTATTCCAGGGATGTTGGTTTCCCAGCTCCCATCAACCCCAGTCAATGGTCAGAGATGATGGGCACTACAGCCCAACAGTATCTTGAGGGTAACAGGTTCCCTTGGAGTGAATCTTCAGGTCCTGCTTAATAGCAGGGGGAGAGACACCTTAAGCAGAAATAATTCGGAACTATTCAGTGCCACCATCTTGGCTCAGGCTGCCCTGTGAGCCCAGCCAGTGATCACTCCAAGGTCACCCAGCAACTTCATGGCTGAGAGACACCCAGCTCCTCCCCAGGCCTAATGAGATACTCTGGCCATTGCATCATCTGGCTTCTGGCATTCTGTTTCCAGCAAAAGCTGGCCAAATGCCCCAGATGTTCACAAGTGAACCAGCCAAACAACAGCCCTCTGCCATTACTTGCCCTGAAGCACAGAGGCCTTCAGAGGAACACTGTCTTTCAGCATGGAATTTCCACTTCATGAACATCTATTGATCGTTGTTAATGGAATTCCAGGCTGGCCAAACAGCTGTCCGCCTTCCAGAGCACAAAACATAATGCGGCACTGGGAAAGTTGTGGCCCTGCAGATATTCTGGCCTACAATTCCCATTATCCCCCATCACTGGCTGTGGTGGCTAGGGCTTCTGGAAGTTGTAGGTCAACACATCTGGAGAGCCACCAGAGCTCCTCCAAGATAATGGCACCATTCTGTCCTGCTTTGCTTCCAAAACAGAAGGGGTTTTTTTTTTTAACCAGGGAATGAGATGGCCAGGAGCTGTCTTGTGTAAGGCGATGCCACACAGAAGACGAAGCAAACTTGTTGTCCACCTGCTCCTGAAGGTATGAGCTGAAGAAGTGGGTTCAAAATGACAAGAAAGGGGATTCCATTCAAACATGATAATGAGCACGCTGATGGTAACAGCTGTTCAGTCCTAGAGTAGGATTCCTCAGAAGGTGCTCAACTCCACTGTGTAAAGGCTTTACAGGTGATGCTGCGATACCAGATTTCCTGCGCTGTCAGAAAACTGGACTAGAGGTCTCAGAGGTAACCTCCAGCTCTCTAGTCCTGCGATAAACTAGGATGCATGAGGATTTCATTTTTGTTTGCAAAACGTGCAAGCACGCCCTGTTCAAATGCCCAGACACCATCAGGATCCTGCCGAAAATGTCCCCAAATCGTTGGCTACATGCTTGCATTTGATCTGTGTCAGTTTACCAGTTTGCTTTTGCATTCATTTCCCCTGTAGACACTTTAGTCTATGGAGGAAGCTTATGCACTTGTCTGGCTCGTGAGATTTCTCTGTCTGTAGCATGAGCAGCACCTGCAAGTGCAAATAAAAACTGGGCATGAGATAAGCAGAAAATCCTGTGATTTCTGTTTGTCCTGAACTAGCCCCCAGTAGATTTCAGTGGGAGAACCACTGCCTGAGAGCCGGCATTGTGACAGAGGGCAAAAAGCGTCACTCCTTCCATGTCACCTATCATTTATAAGCTTTTGTTGCATTTCTCTTTGCTCATCCTTCTTTTTTCAAATGAAAAGATCACCCAAATGGGGTTTGGGAGAGGTGGTTTTCCTTCTATGGGAGATGGAGAACCTGCTTATCTCCATAAGGGGTTGAAGGTCACCTCCCATCAGCCCCAGGCAACATGGGCATGAAAGAAAGAAGCTGCCATTACAATGTCCATCACCAATTTCCATTGGCCACGTTGGCACTGCAGCCCAATAACGTTGGGGGGGGGGGCAAGTTCCCCAAACCTGTTGCAGATGCACTGAATCTTTAATGCAGGGGACAAACTTAGCATTGTTTGGGAGTTTATTAAAGTATGCATAATCCTAGCATACATCAGTCCAAAGATGCTGACCCAGCCATTACCTATGAAGCTTCTTATTTCATCAGCATATTTTGCGGTTGCTCAAACCTCATCGGCTCTAATTTTATGCTTTTCTCTTACCCCCGATCATTACAAGTTGAGGAGATTGGTTGGCCCCCCTTACTAATCATGGCTAAATACAGAACTAATGGGGGAATATCTTTGATCCAGTTCAGCATTAACACCTGTGCCCTCGCACAGCATAACTATACATAATAGAACAGTATCTCGCATGTGCTAACGTTTTTCATTGAGTTGTCTTAAATATTTCAGGAATTGTATATAGTATTCAAAGGCTGGAAAATGTTGGCATGCGGTTTGTACCTCTCCGGAGAGCAGAATTTCTAATTATCTTTGATTTACTGCAGTCTCGCTAAGTATCACTTCACCTACCCTCAGCTCCCCGGATTAACCCCCATCTCCCTCACTGTTTCTTTAATCATTTTTCCATACCAAAGAACTCCTGGACGTACGACAGAAACAACTGTGGTTGGTTTTGCTTTACTTTGCTTTCTTCCTTGTTTAGGTGTGCTGATCAACTTCAGTCTGAAAGCCAAAGTGGAATATCCCCGAGCCATTCAAAAATTACCCAGTGTGACAATCTGGACGTGGCATCATTTGCCCTTTAATTTGGGCAAGCGCAGCCTTCAAAGGGTGGGGTGGGGACTGTGGTTCTTGCTTATCTGCCGGCAGTAAGCTCCTTTTGTGCTTTCCACGAGGTCAGTAAATTGTTGCCGCCTCCCAGTGAAGAGACGGCTCCTCCCGGAGTCTTCCCCTCCCCCCGCCATAATTAATATCACTGAAGAGACTTCTGGAAATGGGAACTTCTTTCAATGGCTAGAAGGGCTTGCTCAGATGGTGGATCCTGGATAACGAACGTGTCTCCAACCTGCTTTGGAGGGGCTGGTGCAGGAAGGGGCTCATTTCGGAGTCAGCACTGCAGTGGGGAAAGCGGTTGCCCCAGCCGGATGGCAAGCAGGATGCTCCAGAGGCGCCTGCAGCATGTTGCTTTCGTCTGGGACACAGATGCGGCTTTGGAGCTTGGCACTGTGGCCAGGCAGGCGGCCTCCTCCTCCCATTGCCCATTTCGCCTCCTCAGCCCAGCAGAGCCACAAGCAGACCAGCAATCTCATGTTTCAAGGAGGCTGGACTTTGGAAAGGAGATCCCTAAGAATTCCCGCCATTCACGGAAGCGAGATGTGGGAACTCTTCCCTTCCCTTCTCAGGATGCTTCCATGACTTGGCTGGTGGATGCAGGGGCAGCTACGTGCGAACAGGAAAGTCACTACTGAATGGGCCTGCCTCTGCGATTACCTGGCGAATAAGGGGGTGGCACGTGCGGCCCTACAAAAAGAGGGGGACACATCCCACAGCGCATTTACGCACTGCACCTGGCTAGCTCCAGTGAGGATATTTACAAGACAAGTCACTCATCCATTAAACCAAAGGAAGTGTCTCCTGCCCCAGAGGCCAGGCTTTTGGTAAAATATGGCCACCACAATATATTTTTTCTTTCTTATAAGAACAGGCTTATTGAAATATTGCACACCATTCTGCAGCTTTTACACCGTTAAAACCATAAATCCCATTTTCAATTAACATCTCCTCTCCATTTATTTTGTTTTAGCTACAGAAAACATCAATGTTCATTTGCATAATTGGCTGCCCAGTCTTGGGCGCCTGGCTGCTGCCGTCAGGCAGGCTAGGATCTTGCACACCCTGAAGTGGGGATGGCCAACTGATCACCTCCATATGCTCTGGCCCCAAACTCCCATTATCCTTCACTGCTGGGCATCCTAGATGGGGCTGAGGGCCGTTGGGAGTCCTGTGGATATTTCAGCCTGCAAGCTGCCCAGCCTTGCCCTCATTCATTCTGGGTTCCTTAGTGTGAAAGGGCAAATCCTGAAGCAGCCGCATTTCTACAATTGTCACCAAACTGCCTTCCCATCCGTAGTAGTAGTATTAGCAGCAGCAGCTGGTGTTATTTGTTCTCTGCCTGTCCAGATCCTGAAGCCTTCTCCACAGACCATTTCTGTGTCCCTTCCTTCTGGGGAGGTATCGTGGGTGGATACTGAGGAAAGTTCCTTTCTGGGAATGGCTCCATGTTTGTAGAATACTCTCTCTCTCTCTCCCACCCCCCTCTCTAGAGAGACTTGCTTGGAACCTAATTTGTATTTTCAGTGTCAGACAAATACTTTTATTTTTAGTTTACCAGGTATTATAAAACCAGTCCTAGCAATGTAATTTTGTGGAAACATCTAGTCTTCATTTTTCACCATTTGGTTTTCTTGGAGGTATCATGTTGTACTGCTTTTCATAGATAGTATTTATTTTTAATTAGCATATCATTGTATAAACAACTCAGATAACTATTATTATTAGGCCGCATACTTAACGTAAAGAACACATTAGCACAACCAACAGAAGCACTTTAGATCTTGCAATAGCCTCTTCTAACATTCAAGCAAG
Organism: Varanus komodoensis; assembly: GCF_004798865.1. Lineage (NCBI taxonomy): Eukaryota > Metazoa > Chordata > Lepidosauria > Squamata > Varanidae > Varanus > Varanus komodoensis. The sequence continues at coordinate 6,161,293 of NW_025335817.1, read as the reverse complement.
CTTTCTGATCCTCCAGTATCTGGGCCATGTCAGGCAACAGGGAAGGGAGCTGCTCTGGCCCTCTTGCCCTGATCTCAAGCAGAATTCAAAAGCTAGGCTGGATGCCTTGGCGTGGTTTGGTCAGACCGGTGATGGAAGAGCATGGATAACTCCAAGTCTGCTGCTCAGCCAAGGGCCAAAACGAGGCAGGACATTAACCCTGTTTGCTTCTGAGCGCAAGTATTTGCACTCAGAAATCGCCAGTGTAGTCCTGACCGCCACATTCTTCCAAATCAAGGCCCTGGTGTTGGAGGGCGCTTTAACTCTTTGACCACCCCCCAGCCGTGGTTCCAACTTGGATCAAAGGGCCTGCCCTGTAATTCACTCAGCTGGGGAGAAGCTTCCATTGGAAGGGACCTCCAAGACCACAACCAAGGTGAAGGATTAAAGCCTTCACCTCTACCCCAACCCACGCCGAGGGGCAGTGGTGCCCACCATTTGTGAATGAAGAAGGGCAAGGCAAGGGCAAACTATGTGATGCTCACCACATGCGAATGATCTTCCAGGCTTTTATTCCTTCTGAGACACCCCTCCCCTCCTTGAAAGGGGAAAGCCATGGTGCGGTGGAACCAGGGCCTGCGGGAATGCAAGGGATGCAGGAGGCATCTGCCGCCACCTCAGAATTCCACCTCAGCTTACCTGGAATTCTCACAGTAGCTAGGGAAGAATGAGCTTTCCCAGCACCAATATTGTTCCCTATGCAGCATTTTAGTAAAACAATATACGGTTATACAAAAGCTCAGGTCTTTGGGCTGGCTTGGTTTCAGATGGACCATTAGGACCATTCCTTTATGCAAGGCTGGCACTTGGTGGAGAGCAAACTGTTAGAACTAGCCTGCTGATATGGATCGGGTCGCCTGTCCCTTGGGAGCGCAGCTACGGGCTTGTCAAGAAGCGTCACAGAAAAAGCCGGTTCAGGTCAGTTTGCGTACACAGAGCCCAGGCAGTTCATTCTGCCTTACAAGGCCAATATCCAGAAAGTGTTAAATGAATCACAGTAAGATAAAAGTGCCACACTCTGTGCAGCCAGGCCTGACCCTCTCACACCAGAAAAGCAGCTGGTTGCACTGCCTGAAAGGCACAGCAGAGCTAAGTTGGGTGCGTGCCAAGCCCATCCACTCCCTTGGGTAGCCCTTAAGGCCATTAGATAAGACGCATCGACCACGGATCCCCCAGAGTGCTAGCCATGCTGCAACTTCATGCTATAGTGGCAGCAACCTATTTTCCTGCAAGGAGCAAAGGAAGTAAATAAAGAACCCGGAAACACAGCCATGAAGTTACCATCTAAATTATGCAGCACCTGGGCCAGGGGCCATCTTCATGTTACTGGGTGACCACCATTTGCATGGAGGAGGCAGTAGCACCAGCAAGTGCCCATTTCTGAAAGCTGCTTCCAGGAAGCCCAGGAAAGAGGATCCCTGACTGGCATGTTGGAGCTGCATCCATCAGCGTGCTCAGCCATTCAGAATGAGGCAGGCTATAAAAAACAAACTTAGGCGGCTGTTGTGACGTGTGAGCTCGGCCGCTGCCTCGCTGTGTTAGCCTCTACCGCACAGGCAATCCGGTGATTGGATTCTGCTGCACATACCTTCTTGACAACATGGTAGAAGGGCGACGGCCACTACCAGGGCCCTCTGCCTTTGAGTGCTTTCGCTCTTATGCTGAGGCTTGCACCTTTTCTCTTTAGGTAAGAGATGCAACGTCTTTTGAACCAAATATGCATGGAAGGAGGTTTCTAGCTCAGTTGCAAGAGTGTGAGCTTTGCATTCAAAAAAAACTCAGATTCAGTTCCTGGTATCCCCAGGAAGGACCAGAAAGATCCCTGGAGGAGGCTCTGTTCAACATAGAGTCACTGCAAAGACTGTCTTCATCCATCCATCCATCCGTCCATCCTTGCACTTATATGCCTCCCCTCTTAGGCAAAGGCTGCCTGGGCAGAGACCTTAGTATTGGGCAGCATAATTTTTTTTTAAATAAATAAACAGTACAGCACCAATTAAACAGTCCAATTTAAACAAGAAAACACCAGATCAAGTCTGGGATGTAAATTCCAGAGTTGGGGTGCCATCATGGAGAAAGCGCTTCTCCTTGCCATCTCCCCCTTAGCTTCACTGGGGGGAGGGATACGGAGAAGGGCTCCTGATGATGGCCTCACTTGCAGGGCTGGTACAGAGACAGGCATGCCGCAGATACCCTTAGATGCGACTGCAAGCACCTTGAGTCAGGCCTGGATGGCAACTGACGGCCAATTGGTCTGTGCAGGGCCGGGGTAATATGTTCATGGACACCCAGCCTGGTCAGCAGGTGTGCTGCCCAAATTTGGACAAGCTGCATTGTCCAGACCATTCTCAAGGGCAGCCCCATGCAGAGCACATGGCAGTAATCCAGGCACGAGGTCACCCATGCATGGCCAGCTGCAGCAAGGCAAGTAGGGATGCAGCTGATCTACCAGCCGAAGCTGGTAAAAAGCACTCCTGGGTACCAAGTCCAGCTGAACAACAAGGGGCAACTCGGATGCAGAAGCACTCCGTGGCTGTGAACCTTGTCCTTTAGGGGGAGTGCAAACCAGGCCATTATGGGTTGAAAATTCCCCCGTTGGAAAGATGGACTCCCCACCAACAGTGCCCTCTTATCTTGATTGAGCTGCAGCCGATTGGCCCACATCCAGTCCATTACCAAGCCCAAGCACTGGTGAAGCACAGAGACTGTCTCAGCTAGAAACCATCATTTTACCATCATCTACTACTGAGATGCTTCTAAGTGGAGATGCATTTGACATGCTCCTCTTGCCTTTTACATTTTGCTTTTTATAAGTTGCTTTATGCACTTTTGGAAAAGCAGTCTAAAACAGTGTCAATTCAAATCAGGACTCAGAACAAACAGCAGGGCATTTGCCATTAAATTAAACAAGAAAAACACGGTCCACCGTTGGTTTTCAATCACATGCTGGCTGAAAATAGAAAATGGGACTGCTGCCAAATATTCCTCGAGGAAAGAAAGAAAGAAAGGCCTACACACAGCTTGTTTGATATGTTGTACCTTGCCTTACAGTTGCCAAGTAAGCTTAATAAGCCTTTGTTTTATGAAGAATCAAAAAAATGTGGGAAAATGATTTTGTATTTCCATGAGATGCTAAACTAACACGCCACCACTTTAATTGAAATTCACATGGTCCAAGTCAGTTTTGATAGGACAATAACTTCACATTTCATCTACGCTACACACACTTCTAATGATAATTAAGAGTTTTATTTAAATTCTGAGTAGTTTTGGCCACTTCCATTATCAAAAACTTTTTTTAAAACTCAAGAGACTGTACAATGCAACCATCCCAACACCCCAAAAATCAAACCAATTCATGCGGCTCATCCAAAACTCTTTCCAAGAAGAACCTGATAGACACATTATACTTACATCACCTATAAGCCTCCAAACAAATCTACTTATAGGTAAAATGCTTTTACACACCCATCAAAAAGGAAGCCAGGATACACAATGATTGGAATCCATCATCTAGAATAACTTGCTTGCTCTTATTCCACGACCCCTACTAACTAAATTTCATTCCCTTCCAAAAATGCACTTTAAATACAAAAACAAAGCTAAGCAAAGCAGTCTGGAAGATTAAATACAAAACCATCATTATAGTAATTAGAATGTCGCAAGTTTTAAAACTCTCGAAAAGCCCAGTGGTTTCTTTTTGCATAAATCAATCACATCAAATCAATCAGATTACACCCAGATCAACCACATGAACTACTGTGACATTAAAATTAGATGTTACATTCAGTAAACCTAGTATCTGATGGTGTTCCATTGACGTGGGATTTTTTGAAATGGTTCTCTAAAGCTACCGCACACTCTCTCCATAATTCGCCTACCGTTCAATTCAGAAAGCTTGCTTGCTTGCCTCGGTCTTGAGAGTTAACAAAGGGGTGAGTACCATTTTTCAAGGCAGGCTTATAAAGACTCAGTCACACCATCACCTGCAGCGAGTATGAACCATTTCCATGAGAGATCAGGGAAAGAAACCATTCAGTTCCTGGATTATACCAGTTCCATTTACAGGTGCTGCTGGAGCAGAATCCAGGCTAGAACGCCCCCCCCCCCACACACATATACATATCTTTCATGTAGAAAAATACCATGCTAGGAAAGTCCAAAGGGGATGTGAATGACCACTGGCGTGCATCTTTTTGGCATTCCCAGCACTGGGAAACCATCCATGAATGCTTCATCCCAGTAAGCCTTACTGTGACCCAAGATGGTTTTGTACTGGGCATGCTTCGGAGTAATTAAGAGTGTGATACGTTGCACAGGGATGCAAACATCTGGCTGGAATTGCTCTCTTGTGCCTGCCAGACTTCTTTCCCATGCTCGGCCCTGGCCAGGAAGCAAGCTGAGCTGAGAGCAAGTCCAAAAACACCCAGGAACACTAGCAGCTTCTTTGCACATAGTATGTGAAACATGCAAAGCCCACAAGTCATGTGTGCAGGAGGAGGACGCCACTTGCACGGCAGGTGTGCAGGAGGCAGGTGTGCAAGCCAGCCTCATGGACTCATGCTCAGCCCTGGCTAGAAAGCAAGCTGAGCCCAGGCAGAGTCTGCAAATGCTTGGAAACGCTGGTGCTAAGTGTGCAAACCTGGCAAGTCATGGGTGCAGAAGCAGAACAGGCCTGTGGGCAGCAAGCACACAAACCGGCTCGCTTGGACTTTCTTCCTGCTGGATGGAAGCTTGGTGCGAGGACAGAGTAAGCAGGCCTGAATCTGGAAAGCCAAGCCGAGGACGCCCAGCAGATGTCTTTCTTCAAAGCAGAATCCTCACCTATGGATCATTATGGGCACTAGTGTGACAGTAAATGCCACTAAACACAGTGGGACTGAATTCTACGTAAACACACAGGAGAGCCATTCTGCTGCACCAGCCTTCCCCAACCTAGCGCCCACTGGGTGCACGAGGCTGCAGCTCCCAGGCTGACCATCGGGAATGCTGACGGTGACTAACAGAAACTGAAGTCCAAAAGGTCTGGAAAGCACCAGGGTGGGGAAGGCACATTTATGTTCACTTACCTCACAGTCATTCTTACTGAATAGGCTCAGAAGGCTCTGGAAAGACTTGCACAGACTCGCACTCCATATCTGCAAATTACTTCATCCATAAGGGCTTCCAAAATCTACAGTCCGGAGGTTTCCTATCATGCCAAACAAATTCTTTCCCCCATCGTTTGTGATTGCTTTCTGCTTAACATGCAACCGGAATTAAAGTTCTAGAGAAATCATAACCTTCCTCCTTGGTCTGTGATATTTCATTGGGTCCAAATAAAAGTATTGCACTAATGTTCCTTTCGGATCCATTTGGTGGTTCCTAAGACACATACAGTTTACATACAGTTGGTTGTAAATGGTTACATACAGTTTTCCTGCATTCTGATTTCTCAAGGCTAATTGCCAACTGGATTGTAGGAATGCATATTTCTAATACTTAAATTTCAGGCAAAGTAGGCAACAAATATAAATATAACACAATGCCTATTAATTTACACTGGAACCATAAGCCTGTCCATGTTCCAGCATAGAAAGGAAATCTCTCCAGTTACTCTCCTCGACTTCTGAATTTGTAGCTCCTTTTGACAAGAGCAGCAACACTGAAAGGTCAATACATGTCCCTCTCCTTCCAAATGATCTTTCTGATTAACTTGAAACAACAAGGCACAATCAATCGTAGAACAATGCCAAGCGCCTGCTGTCATCATTTCAACTGAAATTTTTAGGTCACACTAAACAGAGCAATCGAACTTGAAACACTTGCTGCTCTGGATATCATCAAGTGAAAGAGAAGCGATTTCACTGGCATCATTGATCAGGACGGTGTACCTATTAAACTTCAAGCTAGACTTCAAGATAATGGAGAGAGAAAGAAGGAGAGAGCAAGAGCCTGATTGTTCATAGTGGTTCCCATTTAAAAATACGCTCAAATCTGCAATTAATGTAATGTGTGACGGTTTGCTTTGCTTACACTTTGTCACACATTTCCTTGTTTCGCCAGCTTTCTAACCTCTTTTCCTATTTACCAAAGAGGCTCACAAAGATGTAAAGGCCTCTCCCATTCACAACTATGAGAGGGCATCTCTGCGCAGTAACCGGCAGCTTCGTCTACTCTTGGGGCTTGTTTGGACAATCCTGTCTCAGTTCAATAAGGCAAGGCACAAACGGAGATGGTTGCTGCATGTAGCCTCCCTTCCCTCCTACCACTCCCTGCTGCAATCAAACTGAGAAGCTTCCAATTAACCATAATTTCCAGTTTCATGCAAACCAGGAAACTACGGTTACCAGCCTCAACTTCCAGCCATGGCTTTTTCCGAGGATGGTGGCCACAGCATTTTGGCAACTTCTGAATTTGGGCCACTGGGGTACACTCCTGATCATCTGAGGGGCAGCATGTTACGGGATCCTGCCACAAACTGATGAAACGCACTTTGCATGGGTCTCTTTTAAAGGTGCACAAGCTCGCAAACGCCTGACTTTGCAATTTGCAATGGCTGCTGCAACTCTGGAAGAGCTCCTGGTTATACATCACCTCCTAGAACTTCTGCACCCCACATCTAAGAACCAGGCTGCAGCCATATTCAAAACTCCTTTACTTTACATTAAGTGAATGACTTAAATAAGGTTGATTTAGACACACGCAGCAATCATCCGTCAATCAGCGCAGCATCTTTGATGCTTCTGAGTTAATGATCACATTGGCTATCCATTTTGTTTACTGCATGGCAGCTGTGGGCGGGGAAGTTCTATTTATATAGAATCACTCATATGGAATACATAATCCACATATGTTTAACCTCTCTACTGCCTGGAAAGGATCCTTTGTGGCTCAGAATGGTTCCCAGGATCTATATGAGAAATAATGGTTTTCATTTATTTAATATGTGTTGCCACTGCCCAAGGAGGAAAAGTTTAAAAGTAACATCAACAGGAAAAGGGTCAGACTCAGAGTCTTCTACCTGAGCTCATGTTTCTCCCTGAGGCAAAAGACTGTGTGAATTCATTCAGGGCCATTCTATTATTCATGGAAGGAACTGCCGATCATAACTGCTATATGAAAAGGAGATGCTCTGAACAAGGGCTTTGATATATCAAGAAATTAAACCACTGGTTATTAGTCAAGATTTCCAGGATTCTCATTTAAAAGAACCTGAAGCAAAGTCATATATATATAGTGATAAATGAAATAATTGTTGTAGCTGTTTGGAAACTAACCCATATTTCTACAACGAAGAGCAATAACTGGAAATACCATGAAAGATGCCAAGCAAAAGCAAGATCACAAGGACAAAGGAGAACTCTGCCATGAAGACATTTCCCACGTTGGCCCTGATGTGGCTTAAGAACACGGCCAAGTTCATGGGGTGTATTACAGCAAAGAGGCTGGATCTTGAGCCAGGAGGCATATTTGGCCCACCTCTACTGTGCTATGATTCTGTGCTAAACAACTCACCAGTACAGACCAGCCAAGCCTAGTTTTTAAAGTAACCTTTTTAAATAAAGCAATGCCTCTCAGTATGTGACCAGATAGAGTTGCTGCCCCTTTATTTGTTTATACCACCCCCCACCACACACACACTCACCTCGGACATCTTACTGGCCACTGTGGGCACAAAATCAGCAGTGGGTACGATGACCAGGGGAGAGGGGACAGGCTATCCACCCAGGCTGCAGCTCCAACCTTACAGGAACTGTCCATGATGCTGAATGCATTTTAGGGCTTGGGATGAGCGGGCTAATAGTTCAGCCTCAAATCCAGAGTCAGTACTCTGACTCCCCAACATTACCTCACTGCACAAAATGCTAGACGAGATGGGCCCATGGTCTGATCCAGAACAACTCTTCTTCTGTTCCGCTTTTACCAAAGTCTCAATAGCCCTGTTCAATGACCCATGGTGCAGATTTTGTGTTTTCCTTTTTAAAGGATGAAGGTACCAATCGTCCCCTTGGGCCCAGTTCAAGAGCTTTTCTTTAATTGCACCCTCCCACTTCCCACCAGGAAAGGTTGGCCCCTCTCTCAAGCACAGCCCTGCAGAGCCTCAGGCTCAGGGGCCAAATCCAGCCTTCCAGGGCAGTCCATACGGCCCCATCCCTTTCCTCAGTGAGTGGCTGGTCCAGGGCTTCTGTGCACTAGCCACACGACAGGTGTGAAACGTCTCTGCTAAAGCCAAGCAGAGGGCAAAAGCACACTGAGTTTTAAATATTGCTCCTGCCCTTTGTATTTGGCCTTGCCCCCTTTGGGGCTTCAACCTCTCCACCAAGTGAATATGGCCACCAAAACTTTTCTGAAACAGAATTTGGCCCTTGGACTGACGGAGGTTCTGCTCTCTTGCTCTGAAATACGAACTTGTAAAATGTTTAATGGCCAAGAATGAAGGTCGAGGGGAAGCATATTTAGAAGGGTGCTGTTATTGTTTGTGTACCGTTAGAGGACATGTTTCATGCTAACCGTGACACTTGACTCTCCTCCAACACATGCATAGATACCTCTTTTAAAAAATTAGGTTGCATACTTAGGCTGTTCCTGTTTTATTAAAAATGTGCATAATTAGGAACTCTTCTAGTCTACTGGATAAATGTAGTACTTAATTATATGGAGTACTTAAATGACTAATTTTCTCAGCCTACTACCAAGCGCATCTATTATGTATGTTCCTACATGCAAAAGCATTTAAAAAAAATCTTAAAGGAACAACTTGGGGTGGGGAGAAGGAAACTATAAACAAGAATATAGTGTCAAAATACGGCAATTGTTCTCTTGCATCCCCACCCACTTCTGCATTGTATTCTTGGATAACAATAATGTTATTGTTCATCTGTTACCACCTTGCCAATTCTGCTTTGTCAGCAGATGCCGGCGTGGGGCGCGGCACTCACAATTTACCTCAGCTTACAGGTTTCTACAAAAAATCCACATGGCTTAAATATACAATTGCTGTTCCCCTTATTTTGAAACACACACACCTTTACACACACAGAGAGAGAATCCTGTTTCTTTTTATAGAGCAGAAAGGATATTAGCAATCTATAAGGTCTTTTCAGCCATATAATAAAGGTGGACCATTTCATTCCAAGAGCGGTTTGACTAAGCAGAGCAAAGCATGGAGCATTAATATGAATGCTCAATCAAAGCTAACTAAAAGAACTGTTTCTCCCACACAACAGTGTGGAAAAATTATTAGTGTGGCTCTGGATAGCAGCTGTGAATGGGGTGGGGGGAAGGAGAAGCACCCAGACTAATTTGCACCTGACTAATACGCAAAGTGCTTGATAAATGTTTTGATAATATTATACAGCTTCGTTCTGCCCCCTCCTAGCATCAATTTGCTTCACCTGGGAGAGGTCTCCTTGTCTTGGACATTCTCCTCCTCCTCCTCCTCCTTCCAAGCAGACCAGGACAAAGTCTTTCTTATGTTAAAGCTGCCCAGCTAGGCTGGCTTTAAAGTACGCATGAAGAGCACTGCAGAAATCAACAGCAAGAGAAACAAATGTGGTTATAATACAAGCCGTTCATGATGAGTTGATTCCAAGTCACTGCCAAACTGAAAAGAGCAAACCATCAAGGTAGAAATTCCTGCTTAAGGGCCAATCACGAGGAGTGCCTCACAATTGGTCTGCCCTCTTCACTTTTCACTGTACCTGGAATCTACAGCACTGGGCCACCCCTCCCACACCAGCAAGCTTGCTCAGTTTTCCCACACTATTTGAAACTGTCATATTCTCTGTGAGCATCTCGCCTTGTTCCGGGACCTCTGGCCTTGGCGCATTGAAATTCCTCCTCATGTGGGTCAGAATCCCTGTCCCCAACTCTTGCAGGTTCCTTTACAGGAAGAGTGGATCCAATACCTGTACCTGGGATAACGGCAGCATGCAGTTAGGTGAGGTAAATACAGCCCATCAAAATAACATCATAATGGGCAAGATGTGCGCAAGCAATTTGGACATCTACTGGATTTGTTAATGTGTTGAAATCAGGTCTTAATAAATGCAGTTTAGAACTAGATCACACCAGAGATCCAGGGTGCATAGAAGTCACTGAATGCACAATATACTATAGGGAACAAGAGCGGTTAGTACTAAAAAGACTTAACTGTATTAGATTATGGGGGAGACATGGCAGTTAAGCCGCAAAGGAGATTCAATAATCTTTTCTACGGCTTGCTTGAAATGGAAGTTAATGCTAACGATCCGGACTGGAACTGGTAGCTGCAAGAAAAGGGAGCGAATCTCCGACTAAAGTGAAATTCACTGGAATAGCACAGGCAGCATCACGTCTCCCAGGGTGCAAACTTCACTGAAAAGATCAAAAGTAGTGTAATGAAATTATAGCAGCGGGTGCGAGGGTCCACTATTACCATTCGACTGGATCACGTTTTATATTGATAAATGTCGAATGGCTTCGGGAAACCTATTTACGAAACTGTCTGATGTGGCTGACTACTGTGTTGGGTTTGGAGACCGCAAACCCAGGTTATATTTCTCATTCAACACTCCCTCTAATATCAGGTCAGGATGGTGAACGTCAACCGAATTGTAGCCCGACAGGGCCACTGAGGCACAAGAGGGAGGTTAGCCTGCTTGGGGGAACCTAAACTTTGCAAAAGTGAAGAGCAGCCCAGGTGGAGGAACCTGCTGCCCCAGCTCAGTTAGCTCTGAGCATATTCAGTGGCCACAAAATGCTTTGGGTCCGCTAAGGCAAAAAACAACACAAAACAAAACAGAAAACTGGGGATGGGTGTGGAAAAGAGGTTCATTTACCTAGGATCCTGAGCAGAAGCACTCCCTCTATACACCCCATGTGTTGATAGAAGTGCCAAAAATATCGTATTAAAAAACCCAGCCCCTGGAAACATATTGCATCCATGTGTAAGTGGGTGCGGATAACATGGAGGCATGAATGTAGGTATTTCACTTAAAATGTTCATGAAACCAGCCTGCCACTGAAACAGTGGTTTGCACCTTTGTCCTCCAATCCCAGAATGGGAAACCAGTACCAGTTCTGCACTGGAAGGTGAACACAAACCACTGGCAGAGAGCTTTTCTGCACGAGACATGTATTGTGTGCTTGTTATTCCCTACTCACTGTCGTTTGCAAGTTACTTCTTCTTACAAGTTACTTCAGGAGAAGTAATTTGACATTGAATCTAGAGCCTTTGCTCCCCTTTTATGAGACTGTTAATCCACCGTATCTACTTGCAGTTTTGTTTTTGACCTGAGATGCACATGCAACATGAAGAGCATTTCTTTTCTGTTTTTCCTGCCGCACAACCTCTAGGTGGCACTGTGGTATAGTGGAATAGCACAACTAGCAAGGAGGAAACTGTCTTCTTTCAGTTTCAGAAATAACACTGTGTTTTCCCTGCTTCCAAAACAAAAACAAATGTGCTGTTTGAATGCAACCAAAACACTGTCAAAAGAACAAACTGAATCTGAGCACACAAAAGGAAAGAAAGAAGGCAGTGTGCAAGCGTAGAAAACATTCCTGACACTCCATTTCATGGATCAAAATTTGTGTGTGCACTGAATAACTTGCGTACAATATCCTGGGTACTCATTATACTGTATTTCCCAAACAATTCCTGAAGGCCACGTCCTATTACTATGACTTCCCCTTGCTATGTTGTCTTGCTATTTTAATACCTCAGGACATGGCACAGTTCTGCATCAGTGTGGCATGCACCTCAATTATGCATGCCATACATGGCAAACCCATTGAGTTCAATCCATATTTGGCATATCAAGCATAGCTCCACTGAAGCCTTCATTTAGAAAGTATGTTCAGCAGGGATCTCATGCATCAGATCAACTACAAATAACTCTAAACACACACAGAAACACAGACACACACACACACCACAGAGGAGCTCCAGAGTATAAGAAATAGTTTGTTCACCAAAAGAAGTCTAAACATTCTTGAATAATGTTGTACACTATGCAGAATTCCCTACGTTTGGAGTGAGCCGTATGATAACACAAGAAAGCAGGCTAACTAACTTCTCTTCAACACCGGCTGCAGTCCCGTACAGTCAGGGAGCATCACACAAGCCAGGGCTGGATTGTACCATCTGTTTCAAATTTCTGTGAAGAAACAGTTTCGTGGTGGCATAAATGGACCGGAGGCAGAGATTTCCTGGCTGGAATACAAGAGCACTGACTTCACCCTTCCCGGATCATCTAAGAATATGAAAAGTGATTTTGTTGCATTCCTTGTGTATATGCTACTGTCACTGCGTTATCTCCATCTACAGATCACTAGCCAATTTAATTAAACAACTAGTTTTTAAAAGTCTTCCTAGCACACACACATGCTGCACCCAGCGAAGAAACTGTACGCACGGTGAACGTCAAAATTGTCTGAGTGCCCTGTTTATAAAGCTATTGGTGACATTTTGTGATGTTACAAGTGAGAACAAAATGAACGATATTTCTTAGACTATAATTAGACCACAGCTGAATCTTCTCAGCTCGTTAATTAACATCCAACACATTTCACTATTCAAATAAGTTGAATCTGAAAGTAAAATCTGCTCTAATTTTGCAAGATCAGAGAACTGTAGCATTTAACAAACAAAATACTCTCTGCTATTTACTTGTCTACCAGTTTACTTATTGTATTCGTTTATAGCCCACTCTTCAAGATAATGACCCAAGACAAATAAGAGGGGGAAAAGAAGAGGTCTGAAGTCTCTGCCCCTCACCTCTACCCACGGAAGGCCTTCCCAGGGAGACCCACCAGGTGTCTTCACTGCATATGTCCAGACAGCAGGCACTGAATCTCCAACCAGTTCTTTTCTTAATCAACTTTCCTGCCACCTCTTATTTCCTTTAATATTTGAATAGTTGATATTTCCATGGTCACATTTAGAGTTAGGGTTGTTACTGAACTGTGGTTTGGGAGACTTTTTTACACATGTAAGCTGCCCTGAGGGCTCTACACCGAGATCCAATAACTAACTAAAGTGCATCTCGGTGTGTGTCGGACCTACCCAGTTCCTGCGACGGCTCCCAAGAGGCTGAAGCAGGAAGAGCAGGGAATATCAGATCTTTGGTATGAGTGCTTGCAAGGGCATGGATGCGCCTTCCATGGTACATCTGACCATGGTAATGAGTATCTCTGGGCAACAGTGGATGTTTCTGTTCCCCACCTCGCCTTGCAGAAATGGACCAGGATCACTCACATCCAAAATGACCTGTGGTCTTTTTTAAAACACCCAGTGCCCTTTCCTGTATGCAAGCAACAAATAATGCACTTATGCTCTACATGAAAAATATCATATGCATGATGTACACTTCACAATGAAGAAAGCTGATAGGGAGAGAATTGATACTTCAAAACATGGTGCTGGAGGAAAGCTTTGCAAATACCCTGGACTGGCTGAAAGATAAAAGACTGGGTGCTAAATTAAGGCAAGCCAGAGCTTCCCCTAGAAGGAAAATGACAGAGCTGAGGCTGTCCCACTTTGGACACACTGTGAGGGGGAAAGGCTCACTGGAGAAGACAATCGCGCGAGGGAAAGTCAAAGGCGGAATTCAAAAGGGCCACCACAGCTGTGAACGCGGAAGAGCTGAATGGAGCTGTCATGGGCAGGACGTTCTGGAGCGCTTTCATTCATCGGGGGCTGAAGATGACTTGATGGCACATAATGCAGCAACAATTTGCAGACTGAAAATGCTCTGCCATCTATGTTGAACACTGGACTAGCACCGCGGAGACTGACAGGCTGAGTTCAGTGGGACTATCAATACCAAGGCTATCTTTACGGCTTCCCTTAAAAATATAAGGATTACTTAGCATTATTAGTTATTGAATGTGTTTGAAAACTGCCCGCTAGCATCACGTTCTCTGGACAGCCAAACTCAATTTTACTTCAAGTGGCCTATTGAAATCCATGAGACTCATCCTTGTCCTGACTAACTGAAGTCCCTCCGATTGCAACGGATTTACTCTTCCTATAATTAAGTCCATCTAGATAGATACACAGCACATACTTTTAAAACTTGGGCAAGGAGTTCAGTCCTCTAATGACTTTGGCTGCATAAGCATAAAGCACCCGCACGTCTAATCATATTAGACGCATGGGCAGGAAAGGCAGCAGGAAGCCATCTGATCTGCTTCCAGTTTATCTTTCCGAAGCTTGCCTGCCTACTCATCCTGCACTCAAAGAATTCTGCAGCCCCCTCCCGCTCTACACACCTATGTTGGGGCGGCCAGCCTTTGCCTCACCCTGCCATATTCAAGGATTACCCCCCTCCCATTCTTCTTTGCCAGCATCCTCTTAATGCAGTCATCTCCTTCCCGTAAAAAGCCTTCTTAGTGCTTTATGCATTTAGCAACACTGAAGTCCTCCCTAAGCTGCTCCAGCAGCAACGACGCCATCAGGTATTCCGTCAAGGAACTGGCTGAGCAAACAACAGGCATGACACACAGTGGCTAATTACGCCCTGCCCATTACACAGGGCTTAGCTGATGGTTTATTGTTGCCTGCCGTATCTCCACGCCCACAGGGCCGCTCGATTCAGAACAGGCTGAGTAGCACGGACCACGCTCTCACTGCCCAAGCTTGTAGGAAAACCAATGCCCAGACATGTTGCCCCGTGGAGAACAGGGTCCCAAGAAATGTTTTTGAGGGCGTGTGTGTTCATGGAGAGAAGAGTTGATGGAGAAGTGCAATAATAAAGGAGGCCCAGTTCATCGATGTTTCGGATTATGGGACACGCAGCTGGATGTCTGCAGCTCAGCCTCTTCCCTTGCAGCGCTGCCCCTTCATCCTACAGCACCCAGCTAAGCCTGCAATAGCACACAAGAGCAGCAAAGTGCCAGGTGAATACCTTGAACCTACTGAATTTTATGTTATCCAGGAAACAATTAAGAAGTCTGAAGTCTGTCATCAGACTTTGGAAAAACAAAGACAGACTTTACCGGGAAGAATCTTTCTTCTCTTTCCTTGTTATACTATCCTTGCAGTTCCCACCACAAGAAGGACTGGGCATTCTCTGAAGTGCCAGAACTGTTTCACCTCCTCTACTCTTCCAGGGCAAAGAAAGAAGAATAGGCATTTGAAAGCCTCAATTATATACATTTTGAATTTTCAAAGAAACACACAAGCATAACTATAGTTTAAATAAAAATCAATTTGCCCAGCAAAACTCCCAGATAGTTAATATCAATTTGCCATAGTCATGATGGCTTATACCAATAAAAGGATAGAGAAAGATTATTCCTTTCCCCCCTTTTTTGTGCTTTAAACAAATTGTGCTATGCATTTATTAGTGTCTCTCTAGCAGATCTACTAACCCAGAGAATTTAAGCAACATCCAGAAAGAAATTAAGAAGAGAGGGAGGGAGGGAGGGAGGGAGGGAGGGAGGATGGATGTTGGGGTAATCTGGCTGTTATTTCCTGATGCAGATACTGCAAGTTAATCTGGGGAAGGCCAAGTATCACAGATCCTCCTAAAGTCCAATTCTACCCAAATGTCCCTCCAGGAAAAGCATGATCAGTAGCCAGATGCCCAAACTCTCGCATAAGCTTGGACAGCTGAGCTCGAGCAGCAGTCCTGAGGCAGGCCCACTTTGCCCAGTGCGACGAGTCCAAGAAACCCTCTCACTGCAAATGTGAAACGGGAGGCGCCTGAACCACAACCGAGAGGACGGTGCTTGCGCTACCGCAGAGGGCGTGAAGAAAGCCAGGCAGCTTTCCCCACGTGGCTTCTGCGTGCGCAGGAGCTAATGTGCAATTCATGAGCCACATGTAAATGTGGTCAGAGCAGCCACATAAAATGCAACAGGTTTGTGGGCCGGCCTTCTGCTCTCACACTCCTACGTTTGTGTCACTAGCCACTGGGGGTTTAAGAAAAACTGGAGGAGTCGGGCAGAAAAATATCAAGCATGTCTGGAGGGCTTTCCAGGCGCTCAGCGGGAAAGTTCAAACTGTGCACGGCAAATTTCCCACTCCTGTCAAAAAATACCCTCGGTGGAAATCAAGGTTCTGGGTTCACATAGCCTTGGGCACCAAACGTGGGCTACTGCCCAGCTATGGCTGCCCCAGTGTTTGTCCCTCAAACCTTGCCTAGGTGGCAACAGGGCATTGTGGGAGCCATGGCTGCCCTCCCCTGCGGTAGACAGATGCGGCACACAGGGGTGCCTGGATTTAAGAAGGAAAAGGACGGGCACGGGGGCTCTGCATATGCCTTTTGCGAGGCGGAAGGGTCTGTTCCTGTGGGTCCAGGGGAAGGCGGCATGGGGCCTCCGGGCACAGGGCTCCCGCAGGCACCTTTCTTGGTACAGCCAATGTGCCAGTCCCTCCCCATGTTTTCCTGCTGACAGCTGGGGTCACTGAGAAACTGGCGCTTGTGTTGTGACAGATGCGGGTTCAGCGGAACGGCTCTGGGAGCTCACCACCCACCTCTGCCTCGTGGGCAGCCTTTCCTGCAGTTACTCATCCTCCGCCATGTCTCTCACAGCGGCCATTTTGTGCTGCTGCTCCGGCAGATTCTCAGATCCCCAGATTAGCCCACGGCCCATGCACAGAGCTTGCCCTGGCTTGCACTGCCCGGAAGCCGCTTTCCCACACGTCAGACGGCATTTTCTGCCCCACGAATTCATGCCCCTCCACTGAGCTGCTGCGGACTTGATCTGAGAGCCAGGAAACAGCACCAAACGCGTGGCCCCTCTGCCTTCTCGCTCTGGCTCAAGGCTCCGCTGACCATCTGCCTGGGCTCCTGCAGCCGGGAAAGGGAGCGCTGCCTTCAGGGCTTTGGGATTCCTTCTTCTTGCCATCATCACTGCTGCTGTTATTTCCTTCATTTCTCTACTGTCCATAGTTGAAGGACTCCGGGTGGTTTACAACAAAGTGCAAAAACAATAATGTACAATAGATAAAACATTAAAAATAAATTTGAAAGAACATTAGGAGACAACCAAAAGACAATTAAGAAAGACAATTTGTAACGTCCTGGCCAAGAGTAAAGGAAAGGCACCTGGCAAATTGTTTCAGGCCCCTGAGTGACCAGGGAGGTCTTCAAAGGCCTTCACAAAGAGGACTGTCTTAACCTGGCACTGAAAAGATGGCAAATTTGGTGCCAAGTGGGTCACAGCAGGGAATTTGTTCCAAAGATGGGGGGCCACCACAGAAAAGCCCCCGCTAAGTTCTCACCACCCTTCATGGCCCCTTCCAACTCTACTATTCTCTGATTCCATGATAACCCTCTTGAGGAGCTGGCCCTGGAGGAAGGTCCCAGAGGCAGAGCAAAGTGTCCCGGTAGATCACGGCTGGGAGAGGCACTCCAAAAGGTATTGTGGTCCCACGTCATGTAGGTTTACAGGTCAAGACCAGCAGCTTGAATTGGGACTGGAAGCATACCAGCAGCCGGGCCAGAACTGGTCTCATATGTTCGGATGGCTTTGCCCCACTTATTAATCTGGCTGCCACATTCAGCACCAGCTGCAGTTTCTGCATTGTCTTCAAGGGCAGCCCCACGCAGATTGTGATGCAGTAATCTAATCTAGAGTTTACCAAAGCAGAGACTACTGCAGCCAGATTATCCCTGTCCGGGTAGAGGGGCAGCTGGGCCACCAGGCCATGTTGGCAGAAGGCACTCTGTGCCACCAGTTCCACCTGAGCCTCAAGTGACCAAGAAGGACCAGGGAGCACCCGCGAGCCACGAACCTGCTCCTCCAGGGGACGTGCGGCCCTGTGCAGGAAAGGATGAGCACCCTCCATCCAGCCCTCCTCACAGCCACACACTGGCCTGGCACATTCACAGCCTCACCTGCCAACGAGGAAAAGGAGAAACAGAGCTGAGTGCCACCAGCAGACCGATGGCAGCGCACTCCAGAACCCCGGACAACCCCACTTGGTGGCTCCACATAGATGTTGGATAGCCCGGGGGACAGAGCAACCCGCTGAGGAGCCCCGTGCTGGAGGATCCACAGGGCTGAAGAACATCCCCCAAGCGCCACCTTCCGGAGAGGCCTCTCCGAGCAGGAGCAGAGCCACTGCTGGTCAGCTAGATGCAGGCATTTAAACTTCCTGCAAGTGCTCCTTCTCTGGCCAATGGAGAGGTGGCGGGACCCCCTCGTAGCTGCGGCCATGGAGGCCTCCCACCAAGGCAGTGTCCAGCGGCCCTTGATCCCCCGGACGATGATAAACTCAGAGTGCATTTCCTTTCTACTCCACAGTCCCACAGCAAGTCAGGAGCAGTACACCAGAGCAAATTAAGAGAGGAGGCCCTTCTTGAAATCCACAGACCAAACCTAAACTCTCCCAAATGCTAGCCATCCAGTGCCCTTCCATCTTCTAAAGATGGTAGCTAATGGGGCCACTGCACCCAAGCCCCTGGTTTAGACACCTGTATCTCTGACCAACACATTTGTGGCATCACCCAGCTTCAGTTCCCTCTGCAGTGATGCATTCTTCAGACCTATCCCCACATCTTTCCTAAAAGGGGAACCCCCAAGGCTATCTTCCCCCAAGCTGGTGCCTCCACCTCTGCTGAACTACACTCCCACAATCCCCAGTCACCAAGAGCGCTGGGCATGCTGGCTGGAGATGATCAGAGACATGATTCAAGCCATACGGAAGACACCATGCTGGGAAGCGCTGCCATAAAGCATCTGTAAAGGTATTCCAAATATGCCTGTGACAAGAATTACGGGACGTCATCAGCTCGGTGGTAAAGCACGTTCTTGGCAAGCAGATGGCGCCTGGCTAAATCCCTGGCATCTCCACAAAGAAGGACCAAGCAGGAGAAGAGAAGGACTATTCTCTGTCTAAGATGCTTGATAACTTCCCCTAATCAGAGGTAGCAATACGAGGCAGAGAAATACTCTGACTTGCTATAAGGGAGTATTCAAAAACCCAAAGTGCCATTTGTCCACCTTGACATTTTCCTAAAGGTTCACAAGGTGCACCTTTCTTTGCCTAAAGTAAGAGAAAGATGCAAGCAAGAAAGAGACGGTTTTGCAAACAAACACAGCTCCCATTTTCATGAGAGAGAAAAGAGGAAGGAACAGCAAATGCTTTTGACACATGCGGATTTTCTTTCCTTTCTGCAATTTAAAAATGTGAACGCATTGAAAAGGGGGCCTCTGGACTTTGCCGAAAATGGTTGTTGCAACTCCGTGTCTGCAGCAAAATGCATTGCAGCTATTTGTAGCGCTTAACTGTAATTGTCACACTTCTGTCAGAGTCTACACGTAAGCACAAAAAAGGAGGCTGCTTGGAGATTTTTTTTTTTAACAATTACATCTCTTAACAGGAATAAGGCTCACCATGTAATGCCTCTGAGGACGGATTATTCCTCCTTTTTGATGCAGCTGTTCAACCAACTTTACTGATAATATACCTGAGGCAAATCTTAATCCTTCAGAAATAGACTGCATATTATGCCGCGCTGCTTAAAAGACGTAGGTTGACTAAAGACGTACAAGAATACCCATAAGTTGCACCAATGCCTGGCTATTACTTCTCAGACCGCTATTATTTAACTTCTACAA